>NC_053390.1:740037428-740351272 GCF_905171765.1 Bufo bufo | reverse complement strand
CCAGCAGGCTGCCTGTATTTATAGTGGGGTCTGAGGATCATGTGATGTGGCCAGCATCACATGACCGACAGACAGACAAGTCGAGCACCGAGTGATCAGCTCGGCGCTCAAGGCAGACCTAGGAGCAGGGAGCCTCCCAGCTAGCAAAGCCGCTCTGGGAACGAGGCCAAACACAGATCCTCGCTCCCGAAGCTAAGCAGCAGGTCTGCGGCTGATGGGAGACCGAGTGCACCTTTGGCGCCCCGTGACATCAGGTCTGGGCTCTAGCTGGGCCATTCCAAAACTTTAATCTTCTTCTGGTGAAGCCATTCCTTTGTTGATTTGGATGTATGCTTTGGGTCGTTGTCATGCTAAAAGATGAAGTTCCTCTTCATGTTCAGCTTTCTAACAGAAGCCTGAAGGTTTTGTGCCAATATTGACTGGTATTTGGAACTGTTCATAATTCTCTCTAGCTTAACTAAGGCCCCAGTTCCAGCTGAAGAAGAACAGCCCCAAAGCATGATGCTGCCACCACCATGCTTCACTGTGGGTATGGTGTTCTTTTGGTGATGTGCAGTGTTGTTTTTGCACCAAACATATCTTTTGGTATTATGGCCAAAAAGTTCAACCTTGGTTTCATCAGACCATAACACATTTTCCCACATGCTTTTGGGAGACTTCAGATGTGTTTTTGCAAAATGTAGCCTGACTTGGATGTTTTTCTTCGTAAGAAAAGGCTTTCGTCTTGCCAATCTACCCCATAGCCCAAACATATGAAGAATACGGGAGATTGTTGTCACATGTACCACACAGCCAGTACTTGCCAGATATTCCTGCAGCTACTTTAATGTTGCTGTAGGCCTCTTGGTAGCCTCCCAGACCAGTATTCTTCTCATCTTTTCATCAATTTTGGAGGGACGTCCAGTTCTTGGTAATGTCACTGTTGTGCCATATTTTCTCCACTTGATGATGACTGTCTTCACTGTGTTCCATGGTATATCTAATGCTTGGAAATTCTTTTGTGCCCTTCTCCTGACTGATACCTTTTAACAATAAGATCCCTCTGATGCTTTGGAAGCTCTCTGTGGACCATGGCTTTTGCTGTGGGATGCGACGAAGCAAATTTCAGGAAAGACCAAGTAGAGCAGCTGAACTTTATTTGGGGTTAGGGCTCATTCAGACGGCCGTATGCTGTCCGCAAAAATACTGAATGCTATCCGTTTTTTTGCGGATCCGCAAAAAAACGGATCTGCAAAAAAACGGATAGCATTCAGTATTTTTGCGGACCCATAGACTTCAATGGGGCCATGTCCTGATTTTCACGGACAAGTATAGGACATGTTTCATTTTTTTTGCGGATCCGCAAAAAAACGGATAGCATTCAGTATTTTTGCGGACAGCATACGGCCGTCTGAATGAGCCCTTAATCAGAGGCACTTTAAATGATGGCAGGTGTATGCTGACTCCTATTTAACATGATTTTGAATGTGATCGCTTAATTCTGAACACAGCTGCATCCCCAGTTATAAGAGGGTGTGCACACTTATGCAACCACATTATTTTAGTTTTTTTTTTTCTTCTTCCCTCCACCTAAAAGATTTCAGTTTGTTTTTCAATTGAGTAGTACGGTTTATAGGTCACATTAAAGGTAGAAAAAGTTCTGAATTGATTTATCTTTGTCTCATTTTATTACAGCACAGAAACCTGACATTTTAACATTTTTATATCCACTCTATATATGCACACACAATATGTATACATATATCTATTTTATCCATCCATCTATCTAAATATCTACCTATCCATATATATATATATATATATATATATAACTTTCTAAAGTTGAATATTGAGCAGTACAACTAACAGATTTGGTGTCCTGGACAGCATTCCATTGGACTTCTACTACTAGAAGAATGTGGGGGTTCACCACAGTTATATATATATAGATTTTTTTAATTATTTTATTATTCTCTTTCCATTTTCTTGCATTATTTTTGAATTCTTATTGCATTATGAACAAGGTTTGTAAAGCAGAAGACGCAGAACATACTTTGGATTAAAAGCCTCCTGGAGTGCCCATACATGTTTTATGTAGTCTGTGTACAGATGACAAGCAGTCTGATAGCAATATAACCGCTATCTGTGAACCTTGAGTGCACACCTGTTCTGTGAGTGACATTCTCACTGCAGCTTAGTCCTTTGGCTGCAGAGTGCAGGATCAGGAGCTCATGTACATGGTCATATTAAGGGCCTATGCTATATAGACCTAATAGACTACTATGGGCCCACACTGTCCTTCATGTACCATTGTATGGGATATTACATATTCAGATATTAGATATGCATCCTGGAAAGCAGTGACGCACCAAGGCACCATACGGTCGCCCACCGGATGCCTAGTGCTCTGTAATATATAAACGTGAAACCACATGGCGGTGTTCAGACTCCATGCACACCGCTCCGGGGGCAATATTTACCACAATCTAACAACCCACTTTCTTGATTTAGCTGTGTTTAAAGGGGTTGTCCCAAAAGAAATATTCTATATGTTTTTAGACCAGCAGCTGGATCTGAATACTTTTGTAGCTGCTTCTAATGTGTTTGGCCACCTTTAGAATATATGGAGAGTCTGTGAATCCTGACTGATTCTCTGTAGAAATGTTGAATGATTATATTAAAAGGGTATTCCTATCACAGACAATGGGGGCATATTGCTTGGATATGCCCCTATTGTATGATAGGTGCGGGTCCCAGAGGTGGGTCCCGCAACTACAACGAGAACGGAGCGGGGAGAGCTGTGGCTGGAGGACCCCAGATTTCCTGGGGTCTGTCCACCACCAAGCGCTGCTCCCCGCTGCTTCCATATAAGTGAATGGGAGCGCACTGCACACGCACGGCGCCTGCTCCCATTCATTTCTATGGGGCAGATGGATATGGTGGCCCCATAGAAATGAATGGAGGGCGGCTGCGCATGCGCAGTGCGCCCTCCATTCATTTCACCGCTCCGTTCTCATTGTAGGTGCGGGTCCCAGAGGTGGGACTCGCACCTATCAGACAATGGGGGCATATCCTAGCGTAAAGGGTTTCTCCCACTGACTAATGTAAAATGTGAATATCAGACATCATATAGTACATGACTATCTCTTTCTAGCAAAGCTAGAACCAGCCCTGTACTTCACATGGATCCAGAGATCTCCTCATTCATTGCTCTGCTAGATTTATATCAAGCTGACAGCTCAAGGGGCGTGTCCATTCTGCTGCAGCTCTCACCCTATCACAGCTCAGGAGGCAGTTGAAGGATGAGACTGAGCATGTGCGGCCTTCTTAGTGAGCAGGACAAAGAAATAAGAAAATAAGAAAACAGCAGGTGGCACTATACAGATAGATTTCAGTGAATAACTCAGTAGCTATAATACATTTTTAATTACATACAATTAGAAAAGAATTCAGATCCAGTTGCTGGTTTGAAAAATGTAGAATATTTTTTGTGGTTTTGTGGTTTAAATATGGCCATAGACGTTAGGTTTCGGTCATACTGATACACATATTTTCAATAGGATTCATCAACTGTGTGTCAGACAGTCCTCAAAAAGAAGGATGAGAGAGGTTAGATTTTTATCTTTATTTGGGTGATATGGTAATTCAGATCAGATCTGTATGGCCAGCTCATAACCATGTACAGTGGATATAAAAAGTCTACACACCCCTGTTAAAATGTCAGGATTCTGTGATGTAAAAGAATGAGACAAAGGTAAATCATTTCAGAACTTTTTCCTCCTTTAATGTGACCTATAAACTGTACCACTCAATTAAAAAACAAACTGAAATCTTTTAGGTGAGGGAAGAAAAAATATAGAAATAAAATAATATGGTTGCATAAGTGTGCACACCCTTAAACTAATACTTTGTTGAAGCACCTTTTGATTTTATTACAGCACTCAGTCTTTTTGGGTATGAGTCTGTCAGCATGGCACATTTTGACTTGGCAAGATTTGCCCACTCTTCTTTGCAAAAACACTTCAAATCTGTCAGATTGCGAGGGCATCTCCTGTGCACAGCCCTCTTCAGATCACCCCACAGATTTTCAATCGGATTCAGGTCTGGAGTCTGGCTGGGCCATTCCAAAACTTTAATCTTCTTCTGGTGAAGCCATTCCTTTTCTGATTTGGATGTATGCTTTGGGTTGTTGTCATGCTGAAAGATGAAGTTCCTCTTCATGTTCAGCTTTCTAGCAGAAGCCTGAAGGTTTTGTGCCAATATTGACTGGTATTTGGAACTGTTCATAATTCCCTCTAGCTTAGCTAAGGCCCCAGTGCCAGCTGAAGAAAAACAGACCCAAAGCATGATGCTGCCACCACCATGCTTCACTCTGGGTATGGTGTTCTTTTGGTGATGTGCAGTGTTGTTTTTGCGCCAAACATATCTTTTGGAATTATGGCCAAAAAGTTCAACCTTGGTTTCATCAGACCATAACACCTTTTCCCACATGCTTTTGGGAGACTTAAGATGTGTTTTTGCAAAATGTAGCCTGACTTGTGTCACATGTTGTTGTCACATGTACCACACAGCCAGTACTTGACAGATATTCCTGCAGCTCCTTTAATGTTGCTGTAGGCCTCTTGGTAGCCTCCCAGACCAGTTTTCTTCTCGTCTTTTCATCAATTTTGGAGGGACGTCCAGTTCTTGGTAATGTCACTGTTGTGCCATATTTTCTCCACTTGATGATGACTGTCTTCACTGTGTTCCATGGTATATCTAATGCCTTGGAAATTCTTTTGTGCCCTTCTCCTCACTGATACCTTTTAACAATGAGATCCCTCTGATGCTTTGGAAGCTCTCTGTGGACCACGGCTTTTGCTGTGGGATGCGACTAAGAAAATTTCAGGAAAGACCAACTAGAGCAGCAGAACTTTATTTGGGGTTAATCAGAGGCACTTTAAATTATGGCGGGTGTATGCTGTCTCCTATTTAACATGATTTTGGGTGTGATTGTTTAATTCTGAACACAGCTGCATCCCCAGTTATAAGAGGGTGTGAACACTTATGCAACCACATTATTTTAGTTTTTTTTTTTTCTTCCCTCCACCTAAAAGATTTCAGTTTGTTTTTCAATTGAGTTGTACAGTTTATAGGTCACATTAAAGGTGGAAAAAGTTCTGAATTGATTTATCTTTGCCAAAAAATTTTACATCACAGAAACCTGACATTTTAACAGGGGTGTGTAGACTTTTTATATCCACTGTATGCATAGGATAGGTGATACATGTCTGATCACTATAGGGCCAAACACTGGGACCCCCACTGATCACTAGAATAAGGCCTCATGCACACGACCGTTCCGTTTTTTTGCAGTCCGCAAATTGCGGATCTGCAAAACACGGAAGCCGCCCCCGTGTGCCTTCCGCAATTTGCATAACGGAACAGGCGGCCTATTGTAGAAATGCCTACTCTTGTCCGCAAAACGGACAAGAATAGGACATGTTATATTTTTTAATTTAATTGAATGGGTCCACACCCGAGCCGCAAAAACTGCGGCTCGGATGCGGACCAGAACAACGGTCGTGTGCATGAGGCCTAAGGGTGATGAGTCCCCCATGCCTCATTAAAGGGGTTGTCTCATCATAGACAATGGGGACATATTGCTAGGATATGCCCCCATTGTCTTATAGGTGCGGGTCCCACCGCTGGGACCCACACCTATATAGAGAGGACTCCAGTCTGGCCACCACCAAGCCGGCTCCCCATAGAACTGAATAGGAACGTACTGCGCATGCACGGCCCCCGCTCCCATTCATTTTTATGGGACCGACGGAAATAACCGAGCCAGTGCTCGGCTATTTTCGCCGGCCCCTCAGAAAATGAATGGAGGGTGGCTGTGCATGCGCAGTTCACCCTCCTTCACTTGCGGGGCTCCGTTCTCAATATAGGTGCAGGTCCCAGCGGTGGAACCCTCACCTATAAGACAATGGGGGTAGTGATGAGCGGCAGGGACAATATTCGAATTTGCAATATTTCGGGAATATTTTGGCAAATATTCGTCATATATTCGCGAATTCGAGAATTTGTGATCTCCAGTCATTATTTTCTTGATTGCAAAAATCGGCAATCGGAAAATCTGCGATAAAAATACGCAATACGAAAATTTGCGATCAACACTACTCCTAAAGTCAAAGATATTGCAGCCTTCTCATTGGCCCACATGCAAGAAGCAGTGAGGGATCATGGGTACTTATGAAAAAAAATCTAGAGTATTTGAGATTACGAAGATATAGCACTATATTCTAGATATTCGCAAATTCTCGAACTGGCAATATTCGCGATAAAAATTCACGATTAGAATATTCGCGATCAACAGTAAATGGGGGCATATCCTAGTGATATGACCCCATTGTCCATGATGAGACAAGCCCCTTTAGGGCCATAGTGTGGAGGAGTTTGAATGGAGCAGCTGTCAATTATACATTTATCAAGTAATAGCGGCCATCTCCTATAGGCCTCTTTCACACTACCGTTTTATTTTCCATTTTGCGGGCCGTTTTTTGCGTTCCGTATACGGTCCGTATACGGACCCATTAATTTCAATGGGTCCGCAAAAAAAAACGGAATGTACTCCGTATGCATTCCGTTTCCGTATCTCCGTTCCGTGCAAAGATAGAACATGTCCTATATTTGGCCGCAAATCACGTTCCGTGGCTCCATTAAAGTCAATGAGTCCGCAAAAAAAATGGAATGCATACGGAAATGCATCCATATCCGTTCCGTTTTTTTTGCGGAACCATCTATTGAAAATGTTATGCCCAGCCCAATATGTAATTACTGTATACTGTATATGTCATACGGAAAAACAGAACCGAAACGGAAACACAACGGAAACAAAAAAACGGAACAACGGATCCGTGAAAAACAGACTGCAAAACACTGAAATAGCCATACGGTAGTGTGAAAGAGGCCTTAAGAACAGCTTTCTCTGTGCTGATTTGATGCATGTAGTGTCCTAAAAAGAAAGTTAAATAATATGATTGGCTCCATCCATTGTTCTTAAAGGGGTTCTCCCACGATTAATTTAAAAATTTAAAAATGAAAATCCGACATCATATAGTACATGACAATCTCTTTCTAATAAACTTAGAACCAGCCCTGTACCTCACATGGATCCAGAGATCTACCTATTCATTGCTCCAATTGCTGTGCTAGATTTATTGCAAGATGGCAGCTCAGGGGGTGTGTCCTTTCTCAGGGGCGGTGTCCTTTCTACTGCACTTTGTGGCAGTTGAAGAATGAAACTGAGCATGTGTTCCACCTCAGTGAGCAGGACAGAGAAATTGGAAAAAGAGCAAACACCGGGTGGCGCTATACATGCAATTACAAAAGTATTCATATTCAGGCACTGGTTTGAAAAATGTTGAATATTTCTTGTGGGACAACCCGTTTAAGGAAGATAAGCCGCCACCAGAGATGTCTGGCACTGGCACTATTCCCATCCAGAACACGTCCACGTTCGGCTGCACTTCATGCATGACCATTCATGGGGCTTTGTTCTTTTTATACAGACCAGGTGTGGTATGTGTTTGGTAGCTGTAGAGTCTGACCTTCTTATCTGATGAGGGTATTTTTCACTGTAATTAGTAACAGGTACAAAACAGAGATAAAGAACTGTGCAGATCTGGTGTAAGAATTTACAACATGTGTCCTATTGAAGTTCATTCTGCCAGCGCAGACCATAGAGATAAGATGCCACATTTCTTTTTTCCCTGATCAGCATACCCTCCAGGTTCTCAGCTGCCAGAAGGCAGTACCCTCCATCACTAGACAGTGAGCAATGGGCTATGATGCCTGGCCTTTCCCTCACAGCTCTGTATGACTGGAGCAAGCCTTCAAGGCAATGAGAAAATTCAGAACATTTCTGGATTTCCAGAATTCCATGAACTATGTAACCCAAATGCTTGTTCAGCCTATACCTGTGAGGACAGCTTATCTTCCCTGAGACCAAACTAATTACAGACCTCCCAGGTGTCCCTCTTTTGGAGGGACAGCCCCTCTTTTTGACCCAAGTCCCCCTCTCCCTCTTTGTTCCTTAAATGTCCCTCTTTTTGGGGGACACACCCAAAAAAAGCCACACGGCCCAGAGATCCATAATAATGTGCACATCCATGAAGTATAAAATCAATATAGCAATTTTGTTAGATTACCCCTGAGGAAGCTGGACTTTACCGGCATTACGCGTGGGGCGTTGTTCTATTGACTCTATTGATCTTAGTACATCATTATTTTTTTTTAGGTATCATTTCATGTTATTTGATGCTACATTATTATTTATTTATTATTGATTCTTTATTTGATATTGCATTGTATTTCATTTTGTCTCGGACTTATTTGTGGACTTTGGTGGATGCTGTGTTTTTGTTTGGTTTTATTCTTACCAGCACATGGTTTAGTGTATACAATAAAAAAAAAAAAGGGCTGTATGTCTATGTAGTCTAATAAAATTGCTATATTGATTTTATACTTCATGGATGTGCACATTATTACGGTTCCCTTGTGGCTTTTTTTTTTTGGGTGTCTCAGCATCATATTTGAACCGTTACTGCACTCCTTTTCATTTGTAATGTGCCCCCTACATTTATTGTTATGAGATTCCTCTTTTTGATCTGAGGCATAGATTTTTATTATTACATTCACAATATTGACCCAGGATGTGTTTCCCTGGTTCCTCTCTGTATATTTGGTCCCGTCTTGTAGATGATTTCATTATTTGACACAGTTGGGTTTTTAGGAATTTCTATATTCAGATTATTTTTGTGCTCTTTCGTAAGAGAAAACTTTTCAGGTGTATAGATATGCAGGAAAAATGGATCTTTCACACAGTGAACCAGAAGTGTCCCTCTTCGACCTTTCAAAAGGTTGGGAGGTATGTAATCGAGCATGTTGAAATCCAACAGGTCGATCCTTTTGCAGCATATGGAAGCAGATTTTCCTTTCAGGACACTAGAAAAATTGGTCGATGACATGTCTTTTCTTAAGGAAAAATTATCATGGTAGATTGCAATATATTTAATTTTAGAGATAAGAAATTGGGATGGAGATGGACAGAGAAAGGAAGGGAGTTAGAGGGAATTTTCTGGGCAATTGGATTTGGGGGTTACTATACTCCTTAGGGCTCATTCAGACGGCCAGACGCTGTCCGCAAAGATTCGGATCCGTTTTTTTGAGGACAGTTCAGCATGTCCGCAAAAAAACAAATTGCATTCTGCATTTTTGCAGACCCATAGACTTCAGTGGGGACACATCCTGATTTTCACTGACAAGTATAGGACATGTTTTATTTGTTTTGAAGAAGAAGAAAGAAAGGGCCCCAAAGAAGTGAATAGGTCTGCATCTAATCCCAATAGGCCAGGCAATGGTTCCCTTAGGGTTGCCACCCGTATGGGAATGAACCGGACAGTCCGGGTTTGTAATCCTGTGCCCGGGTACAAGCCTTTCTCAGAGCCGGGCACAGGATTAATTTCAAACTGCAGACTTGCCAGCTAGCCTCACCTGAGAGCTGTCGGTGAGCGGTGGCGGGCGGTGAGCGTGAGCGAGCGGCCGGCATGTCAGTCAGCGGCGGGCGCGGCCAGGGTGTCAGCAGCGGATGATCAGCTGAGCCTGTCACTGCCGGCGCGGCGATCAGCTGAGCCCGATGCTAGCGCAGGGTGACGCTGTCTTCAGACACAACCTCCCTCTCCTTCTCTCTGCTAGTGAAAGGAAGTGACATCAGAGAGAGAGAGAGGGAGCGTGGGAGAAATGAAATCATTCTCCGGCAGCCTGCGCGTGGAGCTGCTCCAGCAGTTTCTTCTTCTTTTCGTCTGGGAGTCAGTCGACCTCTGCCACCAACGCCGTGACTACCGTCCTTCTCCACACACCTGGACCTCTGAACTTCTAAAAAAGGTATTTAAAACATTTGAAGTGTTTAATAAAAAATATTAATTGGAAAGGGGGGGGAGGGCGGGCAGGCACGGCCCTTGTTAGTATTGCACATAAAACATGCCCCCAAAAATGCCACAGGTAACCAGTGACATGTTTTGTGGGGGCATATTTTATGTGCAATAATACATATCGTCCAATACAGACACCAAATTTCATGTTAGTGCAAAATCCATTTTATTGATAGTTGTCGTCCAATCGACAAGTGCTTTTGGGGCCTTGGAGGGTCCCCTTCATCAGGCCAAGAAATGTGCTTGTCGTTTCAATGACAACTATCAATAAAATGAATTTGCACTATAGATGTACCGAACTACCGATACCGATACTAATATCGCTGCCGATACAGAGTATTTGGGCGAGTACTTGTACTCGCCCAAATGCTCCGATACCTTCCCCGATATTGGAACTTACGGTCGGAGGGAGATGTCCCTCTGACTGGCAGCGCCAAGGGAGCATACAGCCGACTTCCTTTCCAATCAGGAAGCCGGGAGGTGGGTTATCATCCACCTCCTGGCTTCCTGATTGGCTAGGAAGCCTGCTTCACTTGTTGCTAGGCAGCCTGGCTTCCTAACCAATCAGCAAGCTGGGCAGTATGTCATGACTCGCTTCCTGGCCTCCTGATTGGTCAGGAAGGTACGCTACCTACAATATTATTTAATTACAAAATTTGTGCATAGTGTATACTTTACCAAAAAATTGCCGCGAGGTGCTGAAGTGTTCGGGTTTGGCATGAAGAAAAGGTGGCAACCCTAGGTTCGCTGCATTTCTGGGAAAAAATATACAAATTAGCTCCCAAAAAGAAAAGAAAGCTGAACCTCTGATGCCACTAGATGTAAAGTAGCGATCCTATAAGTCAATGCTCGACATTGTAAACAGGTCTTGAAGCATAATTTGGATAATAGTAAGCCAGTACCTCATTTGAAGACAGCGTTTTCAGGGTTATTGCCCCTCATTAGTCCAGAACAGAAAGAACGGGCTTAACTGGGTGAGAGGCCTAAGTCAGGATTCAGGCCTTAGTCTTATGGAGAGCACTTAGTAGGCATAAGGAGTCTTATAGGCCTGGCAACATTCCTCTGGTTATGAGAAATATATCCTTCCACACAGAGAACATGTTCAGTGTGTCAGTGGATTTAGATTAACCACCAAACTCACTGGACCAAAGGATGTATTTACAGCAGGGAAAATGCCAGCCGTCCTGCTAATGTCACACAGCAAGAGATTGTAGCAGCACTCATCATTGATCCGAGGTCTTCAGGGAAGGTAAACACATTGATCACACCATGGTCAGTAGAGCTAATTATATTAAGCATTTACGGTACGTTTTTATTTTTACAATTTGTTGTATTTTTTAAGATAAAAAATTGGTCAGAGTATCTCTAGTCCACACAACATCCCGTACTATGGAACCGTAGACCATCCATGTGTCAGCACATGTGCGTCATCAATACAGCACTGTATTACAAAGGTATTCTCCCCTGGACGCAAGCCACTACAGAAACATGGAACGATGTTCTATAGAAATTTTATAGAAAAGCATCTACGTGCGTGAAATTAGAGCCATGTGGACATATAGTATAGTGCTATAGACATCCATGGGCAATGTATTTAAGCTCGGTATAACTCACATCGTGACCTGTAATACAGCCATGTGCTTAAAGAGGACCTTTCATCTGTTTAGCCCTAGTCTAATTAGGGTCTTACCTTATAGGGCGGCCCCCACTGATGTCATCGCACTTTTTTTTTTTTTCAAAGACCCCCCCCCCTCGTTCATCCGCTGTTGATTTTGGCACCTTATATTCTAATTAGCCGACTTGGTTATACTAGGCGGAGACTGGACCGGTTCTCTTCTCCCTGGCTATGAGCGGTGCGCTCTGATTGGATGTTCTCACAGCCAGGGAGAAGAGAACCGCTCCAGTCTCCGCCTAGTATAGCCAAGTCGTCTAATTAGAATATAAGGCGCCGAAATCAACGGGGACAACAGTGGGGGCCGCTGTATAAGGTAAGACCCTAATTAGACTAGGGTTAAACAGATGAAAGGTCCTCTTTAAAGGGGTTGTCTCACTTCAGCAAATGGCATATATCATGTAGAGAAAGTTAATACAAGACACTTCCTAATGTATTGTGATTGTCCATATTGCCTCCTTTGCTGACTTCATTCATTTTTCCATCACATTACACACTGCTCGTTTCCATGGTTACAACCACCCTGCAGTCCAGCAGTGGTGGATGTGCTTGCACACTATGGGAAAAAGCTCTGGTCACTGGGACTGCAAGAGTGCACATAGGCTGGCCCTTTTTCCACTATTTTTTGGCAGATTGGTTGGGGGAGATATGGGTAAATTCAGGCACAGATAATGGAGGACAGTCGTCTAGTCATGTCACAGGGATACATTCTTAAAAGATATAAGCTCCTTTCAAGAATAGCTTTTTCTCTAGTATATTACATTATTAAATCAAGTGAGTGTTAATCTCACAAGTTTTATAGAATACGTAATGTAACAATGCAAAATTAAGTTATTCAGGTGTTTTTTCCATTCATTAAAGCATCACGCAGTTTTCTGTAAGCCCTTTCTAATTACCAGCTCAGAAGGTAATCTGCTTCCTTAGTTTACTTGAGATTGTTTTTTCCCGCAGCAATAAAACATCAGATTTCTCGTAATACCATACCGCCATGAAATGTTATCAGCTTAACGATTCAGTTGTATTCAGTTCTGTATTTCTTTAGACTCATAATTACAATCTTTGGTGGATATACATCCATGCATCTCTGTAGATACCTGTATTAGCTAAACAATATATGCACAGCTGTATAGGTGTTGCAAGGATCTGTATTACAGTACCCATAGAAATCTATGAACACAGACTTCAGTAGTCAGTGTACTTTCAATAATCTTTGTATAAATTAATAGTATGGGTGACTATTAGAAACTTTGTAATATATATTATCAGAGAAAAAAAATTCTCTTTCCCCCCCTCCTAAACTACAATTCTCTGCTGAATACATCTTAAGAGAGTAGTTGGACTGTCAGCACTCTCAAGCATCAAAATACTTGGAGGTAGGAAGTGGAGAGAGAAACACATATAGGCTGGCCATAGAAGGCTATGAAGAGGGAGGGAGAAGGAGTGAGGAAGAGCACACAAAGATGCCTATGGAGAAGGGAGAGAAGGAGGAGGGAGGATGAGAAGGGAGGTGAGATGAGTAGCGATCTGCCAGAGGAAGAAAAAAGGCATTTTTTCTGATAAGATATATTACAAAGCTTGTTATATTGACCTGTACTATTCATTTATGCAAAGTATGTTGAAAGTAGACTGATCATTTAATCTCCATCTGCCTATGTTGGTTTAGATAAGTGATAAGAGAAGCATGTTTTGGGAGCGTAGGAAAAAACCGGGCTACTCAAGAGAAAAACAACAGCCACGTTGGAAGAATATGCCATTGGGTGACTATCACGCAGGCCCCGTTGGCATTATAGCTTACAAAATTGAGTCTAGCTCATAGCAGCTTCTTAGCTAGGGAGACTTCATGTGCCCCAGATGCTGGGTGACAGGGAGCACTGAGAGGCTACGTTGCCTTGCCCAGGGTATTAAAGGGGCTGTCCTATGAAAAATATTGTACAGTTTTCAAACCACTACCTAAATGTGAATGCTTTTGTGATTTAAATTTTAGCATAGCCGAGTTATTCAATAAAATATATCTGTATAGCGCCACCTGCTGTTTGTTTTGTTTCTTATTTCTTTGACCTGCTCACTGAGAAGGCCGCACATGCTCAGTTTCATCCTTCAGCTGCCTCCTGAGCTGTGATAGGCAGAGCATGGACACACCTCCTGAGCTGTGATAGGCAGAGCATGGGCACGCCCCCTTATCTGCAGCAGAAAAGACACTCCCCTTGAGCTGTCAGCTTAATAGAAATCTAGCAGAGCAATAAATGGGGAGATCTCTGGATCCATGTGAGGTGCAGGGCTGGTTCTAGAAAGAGATGCCTCCAGCCTTCCCCACAGCGCCTATACGCTGTGCTACGGGGGACCTTATACTATTATCTCTCCTCTTTGTGACTTTTTGTGAGCAAGGTCTGGATTTCACCGAAACGTCAAGATTTATAGTCACAATTAAGAACAGGCATTTCTTTCTTTGTTTGCCTATATACCAATTGGAGGATATGTTACAATAAAAGATTTCTTATTTGCATGAAAACCCTGAGTGTGCAGTGGTACTTCCCTTACTATGTACTATATGATCTCTGAGTTTCATTTTTTTACATTAGTCATGAAATAACCCCTTTAAGAAAAAGGGCTATGGTAGCAAACTGATTCTTTGCGCTGGGTAAAGGAAAGCCTGGCTACAGCTTTTGCATAACTTTTACCCAGGTGCTGGCTCTGTCTGTCATCCACATGTAGTGCATACTATACCGTTCATATTTGCTGGTTCAATAACACATCTATATTGTTATATTGTAGGCTCATGCTCTGGTCTGGCATACCTATGACACTCATTTCCGCCCATCTCAAAAGGGATACCTGTCCGTGACATTGGGCTCCCACTGGATAGAACCTGAGAAAAGACATATTGACTCATCAACCATTAACATGTGTCAAGAGTCCATGGATACCGTACTTGGACGCTTTGCAAAACCTATTCATATTGATGGGGACTACCCAGAAAGTTTGAAGAGAAAATATGGCTCCAACCTTCCTAGGTTTTCTGAGTCAGAAAAAGCTTCTGTTAAAGGGACAGCAGACTTTTTTGCATTCTCCTTTGGACCCAATAACTTTAAGAGATCAAATGATTCCAACAAGTTGGTTCGCGCCTTGATTCATTTAAGGGGGGTGTTAAACTGGATCAAGATGGAATATAACAATCCTCAAATTCTTATCATGGAAAATGGTTGGTTCTCAAATAGCAACATCCAAACTGAAGACACCACAACAGTCTACATCATGAAGAAGTTTATCAATGATATCCTACAGGGTAAGTAGCTACCCGCTGTCCTAACAGCCTTTATAATGTCCGTACTTAAAGACAACCTGCCACAACTTTATCCACCATGACATAATATCGAGATGACAGGTCCTTGGGACATTTCTTCTTTTGATTTTCTAAACTGCCAGAACCTCAGAGTTAGGCCTCATGCACACGACAGTATTTTTTCACGGTCCGCAAAACGAGGTTCCGTTGTTCCGTTTTTTTTTTCCGTGTGTCCTCTTTGATTTTTGGAGGATCACCAGACATGAAAAGTGAAAAAAAAATCTAAGTCAAGTTTGCCTTGAAAATGATAGGAAAAAAACGGACACGGATCACGGACGCGGATGACAATCTTGTGTGCCTCTGTGTTTTTTCACGGACCCATTGACTTAAATGGGTCTGCGAACTGCTGTCCGTGAAAAAAATAGGACAGGTCCTATTTTTTTCACGGACTGGAAACACGGATCACCGACGCGGATGACAAACGGTGCATTTTCCGAGTTTTCAACCGACCCATTGAAAGTCAATGGGTCTGCAGAAAATCACGGACAACTGAGCAACGGACACGGAACCCAACAACGGTCGTGTGCATGAGGCCTTAACTGAGCTTCTCTTCTCCCCCAGATTATACTGAGAATAGGCCATAACTAAATAAAATGTAGAGTACCCCTTTAAAAAATATTATGCCCTTTAAAAAATATTATGACCTTCGAACTCTAAAGACAAAAATCTAAATTAGTTAGCATGTCCTAATATGCAGGTGACCACGGCTGAAAACCCAAAATCAAACACAGTGCAACAGCACTCTGCATACACAAAATACATATAAACTAATACTATACTCACTAGATAAATGAATGTAAAGTACTTAGAAAATACGGTACTTTGCCTGTTTTGCGGACAAAAAGAGGGTTTTTCACAGTGGGTCCCGAGAAAATTGTGGGATGTGCCTGGACCGCATCTGTATTTGCAGACCACAAATCAGACGGTCATGTGCATGAGGCCCAAGGCTACAATACCCCACAGATAAGAGTGGTGCTGTTTCTGAAAAAGTATGCCTTTATTTCTAATCTGCACAACCTTTTCAAGCTTTTGTATTGTAAGGATACTTTCACACATGCGGCAGAGGATTCCGGCAGGCAGTTCCATTGCCGTAACTGCCTGCCAGATCCGGAAATACGGACGCAAACTGATGGCATATGTCAGACAGATCCGTCTGACAAATATCCGAAATACCGGATCTGTCTCTCCGGTCTCATCTGGAAAAATGGATCCGGTATTATTAATTTTTTTGCATTTTTAAAGGTCTGCGCATGCGCAGATCGGAAGGCTGGATCCGTTTTGCCAGAACACTTAATGTTGGATCCGGCACTAATACACTAGAATGTAAATTCATGCCGGATCCGGCATTTCGGCAAGTGTTCAGTATATTTGGCCGGAGAGAAAACTGCAGCATGCTGAGGTATTTTCTCCGGCCAAAAAACGTAAGAGGGACTGAACTGATGCCTCCTGAACGGAATGCTCTCCATTCAGAATGTATTAGGATAAAACTGATCCGTTTTTTTCCGGTATTGAGACCCTGTGACGGAACTCAATACCGGAAAACAAAAACGCTAGTGTGAAAGTACCCTAACTTGTTGTCTATGTAAATGCAATGTGAATAAGTTTATTGTTAAATAACCTGTAAATATTTAGGTTTTAGTAAATACTTGTATTCCTTATAAAAATTCTGGGGAACATTTTGTGCTGTTCCTCTGTTATTCCTCCTGAATATTTATGATTAAACTGACAACTGGGTGTGCCATTCTCCTTGTCAAAAGGGTGTGTCCCAATACAGTCTGAAACTGCCAGCACTGATTGGAGATCAGAGTGTGCCGGGACACACCCTCAACTGGTAACACTCAAAAGCCAGTATATCTATATATTTTCAGGAAGAATAATGGAGGAATTCCACAGTGCGGAGTTCTAAGAGAAGACAGATTTTTAGTTAGACATATCATAAGAGGTGACAGGTCCTTTTTACTTAGCTCTTGACTAATTTTTATTTTATTTGTTTTTGTGGACTGTCAACAGCTGTCAAATATGACGACATAAAGGTCTTTGGCTACACCGCCTGGTCCTTGATGGACAGCTTTGAATGGCAAGAAGGCTACAAAATAAGACGTGGATTGTTCTACGTAGATTTCACCGACAAGAGCAAAGCAATAGCCCCCAAATCTTCTGCATTATATTTCAAGCAAGTCATCCAACAGAACGGTTTTCCAGAAGAGGCCCCAGAAGTAGCGATCCGTGGACAGTTCCCATGTGACTTCTCCTGGGGAATAACAGACTCTGTGCTAAAGGTGAATATAGAGAGTACTAACACTATATAAACTATAGAGCTCTGTAAAGATCCGAGGAACACACTGCAAATGTCTGCAATTAGTAGTCTGTCCATTACTGATTGGTCTGTAACAGCTAGACTATTGTCCCCATAAGTACGCAGCCTAATTTGGTTTTTAAAAGTTCCAGTGATATTTTTCGTTTTTTTCATCTCCCCATTTTAAAAGCCATAACTTATTCTTTTTCTGTCGTCATAGCCATATGAGGACTTTTTTAGAGAACCAGTTGTATTTTTAATGGCTCCATTGTGGAGTCCCTCCACTGTATTGTATAACTTAAAAAAAAAAATTGAGGCAACAGTGTGAAAAAAACAACACAATTCCGCCATTTACGGTTTAGTTTTTACAGTATTCACTGTGCAGTAAAAATGACATGTTATCGTTATTCCGTGGGAAGGTACAATTAGGGAAATGTATGTTTTTTGTTGCTATCCATAACTATTTTATTTTGCTTCTTTATTTTATTTTTTATTTACTTTTCTATTTATCTGCGGACGGAACTGTGTAAGGGCTCATTTTTTGGGGGGTGAGCTGTAGGTTATATGGATGCCATTCTGGAAACTTTTGATCATTTGTACTAAATTTTTTGGGGACGCATTGTTTTTTTTTGCGTTCAACATGTGGGGTATATAATCAGATAATTGAATAGTAGATCAGGTCATTACTGGCATTGCAATGGCAATTAGTTATATATATATATAAATATATGTATAGTTTGTGAAATTTTCAATTTTGTTTATAGTTTTATGGTCTCCTTGGGGGACTTGAGCCTGAAATCAGATTGCTTGTACTATGCTGTTAGAGGCAGGATGTAATAGTGGCTGGAACTTGGCAGGCCACTGGCTGTCATGACAACTAATTGGGACGCTGTGATTGGATTCATGGCTTGCCGATCAGAGAAGAAAGGCAGCACCCTCCCTCTGTCTAACCATTCAGATGCCACGGTTGCTATTAACTGCAGCACCTGAGGATTTAAACTGCCAGTATCAGAGTTATTTCTAATCCCAGCAGTGAAAGCAGGGTGTCTTCTGTAAGGCCTCTTGCACACGGCCGTTGTTCTCAGTTCCCTGCATTGGGGACCGCAATCTGCGGTCCCCAATGCACGGGCCCCATCCATGCAGCTGCCGTGATGGATCCAGACCCATTCAACAAGTTCTATTGTTTTACGGATAGAAACCCCACTGAAGGACTCTTTAGTGCTTCCGTGGGGTTTTGTGCCTCCGTCCGCACCGCAGCTCCGAAATACGGATCCATTCAAGTGACGGTGAACACACGGCCGGTGCCCACATATTTCGAACCTGCTGTTTGCGGGCCTCAATACGGGCCACGGCCGGCAATGGCCGTGTGCATGAGGTCTTATGTAGATGGCAACTGCAAGTGATGGAGCCGGTCCTGCTCCGGAGCCAGCTCTATCACTGTGATGCACTATTACACCCCTAAGTGTTAACTCACTGCACTCAGTGATGTAATAGTACATCTGGGAGAATTAAGGGGCTAATAGCTTATGTCCGACAAAACAGGTATGTCTCATTTATTTAATTTTAGTTTAATTAATTAGATATATAAGTTTGTAGATGAATAAAATAATGGGGTATATTTACTTATATTATTGCTAGATCTTGTTGTAAAATGCACCAAAATTTGGCATGTCTCTTGTGCATAATGTTGCATGACCTTTAAGACCAATGTATGTAGCAAATGAACCAAAAAGAATAATCCACCGTGCCTAGCTCACCTGTTTCGGTTTTCCAGCTTGATAAGGGGGCATGGCTTAGCAAAAAGAGGTATAACTTAAAATGTGACAATTTAAACCTAAATTCTGAAGCAATGTTAAGCAAATAAACAAACCAATGGTTGGTGCAGTTAGACAAAAGTGTCCAACCATGAACCAAATGTGTTATACAGCACAAGCTGCCTGTTCAACTTTACACTGTCTACATTTTAAAAAGGATTAGTAAATCTGCCCATATGCGTTTTTTTATGTAGCTATTTTTTTTATTTTAATTATCAAATATTTTTCCGCTGGCAGCCATATTGAAATCATATTGTCATATACTTTATGACAGTTGAAATAAATGGGAATCAACAGAGAATTGACATAGATTATTATAGTTTCCACAAAGTGGCATACGCCCCCGTCCCCAGAGACCAGGGAGTGGCAAAACAGCCTTATCCGTTTACATAGTGTATTTTATTGCTTTCTTACTTCCTCCGGTTTCCCTGCTGTCAGCATTCAAAGCTGCACTGAAATACGTTGTCAGGACTGCTGTGCTGTTTTAACATAATAGAGAGGACTTATGTGTGTAAGCATGGTAGTCCTAATAATGTATTTTAGCGCAGCTCTATGTGCTGACAGCGGGGGGAATAGGAGGCAATAGGAAAATAAAAAACAGTGATTTGGACTCCATATCTGCAGTACTACTCATGTATTACTGTAGATAATGGTCCAGAATCAGGGTGACAGATTCCCTTTAAAGATAATGAAATGACTTTTCTCATTCTGTCCCCATCTATACAGAAAAGCTAACAAGTGAGCTTCAGGAAACAAGAAGCATCATTATATTGTATCTTCTCTAGTGACTAGTGTAAAGGCAGCAAAAGCATCAAACTAGTGAACAAAGGGACCAAAAATGTAGAAAGATATGTTTAGAATTAAAACTTGATTTAAATACTTCCCTTTAATTCCCTTTAAATTGTACTTTCTTCACAGGCAGAGCTGGTCCCATCATCTCCTCAGTTTGTGGATCGTAAATTGTATGTGTGGAACATCACAGGTGACGGCATCCTGCATGCAATCAAAGGAGTACAGCTAAAGACTCGAGCAGCCCAATGTACTGACTTCATCACCATTAAAAAACATCTATCCCTACTGAAAAATATGAAAGTCACTAATTATAGGTTTTCTCTTAATTGGTCTATGATTATGCCATTAGGTGACTTGTCCTCCGTTAACAGAGAAGTCCTGAGATTCTATCGTTGCATGATAACTGAGGCCTTTAAAGTTGGAATCAAGACCATGCTAACACTTTACTACCCAACACATGGATCTTTAAGTCTTCCTGGACCACTGTTAGGAAATGGAGGCTGGTTAAACAAGACCATTACTCAGGCTTTTAGTGACTATGCTAAGCTGTGCTTTCAGGAATTTGGTGATTTGGTGAAAGACTGGATCACCATTAATGAACCAAACCGCCTAAGCCAATATTACCATAACAACAGTAGCAACGCCTACCAAGCAGTGCACAATGCACTCATAGCTCATTCCATAGCCTGGCATTTGTATGACAAGATTTATAGACCTCATCAACATGGTCAGATATCCTTGTCTTTGCATACAGACTGGGCCGAGCCTGCAAATCCCTTCCTACATTCCCACGCCGAGGCTGCGGATCGTTTCCTGCAGTTTGACATTGCTTGGATCGCTGAGCCAATTTTCGGTTCGGGTGACTATCCTACGCTCATGAGGCAATATATAACCACCAAAAACCAAAAGGGAATGACTAAGTCTGTCTTGCCCTATTTCACAGAGGAAGAGAAAAAAATGGTGAAGGGTTCGGCAGATTTTTTTGCCTTGAATCATTTCACCACCAGATTGGTGATTCACGAGCCAAAAAATGATAGCAGATTTGAAGCCGATCGAGACATTCACTTTTTGTCCGATGCAACCTGCCTGACATCATTTAACGGACTTGCAGTTGTACCGCAGGGGATTAGACGACTTCTGAACTGGATAAGGAAGAACTATGGAGACATTCCTATGTACATTACAGCAAATGGAGTGGATGACAAAGCGTCAGAAAGTGACGAACTTCGAATATATTACCTACAGAAATACAGCCAGCAGCTATTACAAGGTAAGTGGTTTCAACAACAGCTTTTCAACATACTGTATGTAGCTTTACCCTTGACTTCCACCAGGTTTGGGCGATGTTCTACCTTGAATTCACTTCCTGTGCCTATGTACAGGGCTGACCCTACAGCTGGCACTGCCAGTGGCACGAGTGCAGTCATTTTTCATGTTTAAACTGGTTATCATAATAAGCCTATTTTGAAATTGCCTGTGAAGTTCCTAGCAGTGAGTACTATAAAAAAAAAAATTACAATAGAAACTGTGGCACAAGCCCTTGTAGGAGCAGAAGTGGAGGATATGAGTGGTAGTGGCTCTGGCTGCAATAATCATTCACAGTGGCAATCCTCAGACCAATGCTCCCTAGGACCATGGCAGGATAGGAGGGTGCACCCTTTCTTCTGTGAGGGCACACCCTGATGTTGGGGCTCCTGCCTGATGGTAGTTGGGGTGCCCTTGGTGTTGTGGGTTTGGTGCGGGTGCAAGGCAGGAGATCAGGGTTGCCAACCAGAATTTTTCTTTTTTCTGGACAACTTATCCCAAAATCATGGGCGGCCAACATTTTTTACAGACAAATTGGAAAACCATACTGAATGATAAAGATTATAAGTAATACAGGTCTGTAGCTCAATATACTGATCAGAACTCATTATCAGCATTTACTGTGAGCTGTACAATGATGATAATTACCACCAAAATAATCTAGTTAAGTATCACCAGCCTCAAAAATATCATGGACACATCTATTTTTTTTCACGGACAGAGGAAAAAAGTTGCCTATTTTTATGGACTGTCCAGAAATTTCTGTACGGTTGGCAGCCCTACAGGAGATGTAGGTGCAGTGGCCAGCGAATGGTGCTGGAGTTAGAAACCAAGTCAGTTGTAGAAAATAAACAAGTCTCTCTTTACTTAAGTGCAGAATGGGAGTTGTAGTACATCCAGTGGTAATAATACACAGCTCCAAACATTTGACAGTACAAATCTTCCCAGATAGCAATGATATAGGGGGATTGTAGTACTCCTTCTCTCCAAAGTCTATCTCTGCAGAATCTAAGGCTGGCAATAACGTTCTTGCAAACTTGTCTGTAATGCCCAGCTGAGGGGTTAAGGATTAAGATATGGTGGGCCAGGACCACGTTAAAGTGTGGAAGGGTGGCTTAGCAATGTCCCTCTCACTGCAGTAAAGTTTTCATCACACTCCTGTGAGCGCCTCGGCCTTCTCGAAGCTCATCAAGTACAGCACCGTGCATTGTATGTGCTTGGTAATGCAGCTTAGCCTCATTCACTTCAATAGGGCTCAGTTGCTCCTAGACCATGTGACCGATGAACGTGTCGTCACTGGCCTAGGAAAAGCTCAGAGAAAGGCGCGGTGCTACTGCAAGTGTTGCTACAGCTAATCGGCGGCGGTCCCGGTTGTTGGACCCCCACCCATCACATTCTGATGACCTATCCTGAGGAGATAGTGATTCTCTGGGATGAAGCTTAGGTCTTTGCGGGTTGAGCACATGTAACTTCCTCCACCAGCACACTACACACTGAGCTAGGTGTGGATCTAAGTCCATCTCCTAGCTTCCTACAGCAGCAGAGGCAGGATTATTAACCCTGACTGATCCATACAATGCATTAACATATTAAATAACATTACACAACAAAAACTATTTGCATGTACCCTATTCTGGGGTATTAGAACTGATACTTAGCAGAGCAGGGATTCTCAAAAAGGAGACCCTGCTCTATGACATCCAGAAGTTTATAATAACCACCAAAACTTAGACAGTTGGAGGAAACTGTCACATGCTGGCAATGTGTAGTTAAAACTAATACTTGTACCTAGTCAGCAGTTAATCGTTTGATAAAAATAAAAAATCCTATTAAGCAATTACCCAGGTACTTTCACAGAGCCCTTTTACACAGGCTGATGGTTGGGAGCAAATGTTCCTAGGAATATTCATTCCTAGGAACCTTAAAGAAGTACTTTACAAACAAATGTTTTATTCTCTTACCCGTTAGAAAGGTACATGACGTAAACTGTTATGAAGGTAATCTTCTCTCAGTGGGAATCACAGAAATCCTTATTAAAATGGTTCTCCAGGAATTATTTAAAATGGTCACCAGCAGCCTGTCCAAGAATGTGAGCAGAACTGGTTTCCCCCACTTGCATGAGTTGCCTAGCAGGGTGGGGCGTGGGGCCTCATTACACATTATACTGCTCTACAATAGATGGTAATAATGTGATCCTGCCTGTGATATGCCATCATGGCTGAGCAGCCTGACAGGAACACTCACCAATATGTAGTATACGCAAGTGCCATAGCATAGTGCGCAGTGAGATGACACCCCCTAGACAGCTCTGCAGGTGAGGCAAATAGTGCTGATCACATTGTAGGACAGGCGGCTTGTGGTCATTTTAAATGATTGCTGGAGAGCCCCTTTAAGTAAGCCGAAATAGAGCTGGGCATTGTAGTGCTGCATTTGTGAGTGGAGCTCTCCAGAGTTTTTTGAGAGAAAGAGAAAAAAGCTTGTACTCCCTTGGTCGGATTTCAGAAGATTCTACAGATTATATAGGCTCAGAGGAAACCTACCTACTACATCCTATACACAACCTTGGGAACATGCAAATGTCAGCTGTAAAGACTGCACTGAATGTGTACAGGGCCTGTGTGAACCAACTATTGAACTGCCTCAGTAAAGTACAATGGACTTGTTGCATTAAAACCTGGTTTTATCTTTGTACGGCCTCATGCACACGACCGTTGTGTGTTTTGCGGTCCGCAAATTGCGGATCCACAAAACACGGATGGTGTCCTTGTGCATTCCGCAATTTGCGGAATGGCGCGGACAGCCATTTATATAACTTGTCCGCAAAATGGACAAGAATAGGACAGGTTATATTTTTTGGCGGACCACGGAATGGAGCAACGGATGTGGAAAGCACACGGAGTGCTGTCTGCAACTTTTGCGGCCCCATTGAAGTGAATGGATTTTAATCCAAGCCGCAAATACTGCGGCTCGGATGCGGACCGAAACAACGGTCGTGTGCATTAGGCCTACCGCACTGCACTACAGTTTGCATCATTATATCACTGCCGGCCTTAGAGAGCCTGTGGAGTGCAGCCACCATGACTACTATCACTTTAATCTGCATTACTACTCCTATCCTCCCCACCTTCCTACTTGGTCGCTGTATGGCTATGACTGTCTGTAGCAGTTAGGCCAGGCCACATATACCTAGCAACCATTCCTTGTGTTGATACTGCAATCAGGGGTGCACCTAGCCTTTCTGCCGCCTAAGACGAAAACTGAAACAGCGCCCCCCCCATGCCAATTTCTTAACCTAACCCCTTTGTCACAATGAAAGCGCCCATTGCCCATGGCCCTTCCGCTGCCCCCTCTTGCCCCTACCTGGTGCTGCCTGAAGCGATCGCCCCCCCCCCCCCCCCGGCCTCATTGTTGGTGCACCCCTGACTGCAATATTACCAAAGAGGGGAAAAAAGTGAGTTGGCCACAGTCGAGTGATTCCCATTTACATTATGCATTATTGTTAAAGATTTTTCAAGTCCTGCAAGAAAATGCTAAGATCATAAAGATTCTAATATGAAAATCTAAAAACAATGTGAGGATTAAAAAAAGTTATTATTGCTGATAGGTAGAAATATCTAAATGGTTGCACTAATCCTGTCTTGTCTTGTGATTTGTCTTCTAGCCTACCTACAAGATAACATCAACTTGAAGGGATATTATGCATTCAGACTGACTGATAAAAGTAAACCACAATATGGATTCTACAACTCCCCCATTTACAACATTAAAGCCAAGGCGTCAGTGAACGTGTACAGAGCAATAATCACCGCCAATGGCCTTCCACTTGACCAAACTGGGAATTCCTGCAAAATGACGAAGGAGGAGGACTCGTGTTCGATCTGTACGTTTCTAGAGGAGAAGAAACCTCTCATCTTCTTCAGCTTCTGCCTGTTCTCCACCTCCACACTTTTATTAACTGTTACAATAGTCCGAAAGTACAAGCGAAAGAGGAGAAAACTGCACTCTGCCAAACACCATCATAATGCCTGCTTTCTCATTAAAAAGAAGGATGGCTTTAGTCAATGCTGATCCCGATTGCACCTTGAATTGACTATTTTCCCTTAGATTCACTCCATTTGTTCTCTGAAGTCAAAGATGTATAGACTGTTGCTATTGCTGAGCACATCTACAGGAGCTTCATCCCTCCGACATATTTATATCTCTTGACTTGCTTTGCTGGCGCAGAAAACTGATGTTCTCATGAGAGGAACTTATACAGGAATTAATTTATAAACTTGAGATTCTGATGAACTATAAATTTTGCATTATTTAAAATGAAAAAAACTACCTTTCCAGAATATTGGTATTTGTTTGAATTTCTCCTGACTTTTAAAAGATTGGTAGCACTTTTTATGAAAATACTGTTATGTATGTAATGAAAATGCTGCGTGAAAAGAGGGGTTATGCTCCTTCCTTAAGAGGTCTTGTAACCACTCTTGACATGTCTTAGCAGCTACTTGTATCCTCCCTGTAATAACAATTCTGGAACATCTATTCTTATGACTCTATGGTGTGCAATTACTTTATTATTCCTTTTAGAAATTGCGGACAAATTAATAGCAGTCTGTAATAAGGGTCCAGATGGGTGTTACCAGTTGGTAGTGTGTCCCTGCACTGTCTGACAATGGCAGCACTGATTAAATGATATCAGACTGTGCAGGGAAACACACCCTACTGGTAATACCCAGCTGGATTTGGAAACCGCTAGCATTTCATTCATAGCTTCTATCAGTTATAATAAAGGAATGGCACATCATAGAGTTATGAGAATAGATGCTCCAGAATTATTATATGGGGAATGCAAGTTGTTACTTAAAAGACATGGGCCAATGATAATGGTAACTATCTGGAGGGAGGGTTTCTAGAAATACTCGTTCATGAAAATTGCCCTGAGTAAAGGTGCTGCCTCTTGTTCATTGGGTGAAAGCATCACTGACACAGTCACCTAAATTATAATTTTTGGGCAGCAGATTGTGCTGTTTAGATGACAATCTGATGGCCAGAATCAATGATTCTCTAGGGGTACGAGCAAGAGCAGAAGCTCAGTAATACACACAGTAGAGACCGCTCATTCATAGGAGAGATTGCTGCAAGTAAATGCAGTTCTCACCTCCTCTGACGAGCAGGCAATTATTGGATTGAACGGTTCTTTCCCGATAATTGCCCTTGTGAAGGGGCTTCTACCTTCTACTTTGATTATAGGGTTAAAGGGGTTGTCTGAGATAATAAAAAATTGAAGACAAGCCTAAAATGGTTTAAAAAGAAAAAAAAAATAATAATTTATTCTCACCCCTTTCAAGAGTGCAGTTCTTTGCAGTGCTGGTCCGCTTCTCCTTGGTAAGCAAACAGAGGTGATCACATGTCTGGATAGGGCACATGATGGCTGCAGCCAATAAGTTTTTTTCAGTCAGCGTGTTGCTAGTGACACATGAAAAGTCTTTCATCAGCAAATGATCTATTAACATAAATGCAGTTAACAAACACCATCAGCGATCATTAATGCGGCAGTCATCGCATGTATAAGGATGACCAATCGTTAATATGATTTTTTTCCCCATATGGTTTTCATTTTTTGACAGCATATCCCCTTTTTACAGGGCGATGTGCTGGCAACAAATTATGATTTTTATTTGCACATAAAAGAAGTAATAACCCAACAAATAAATGCTTGTTGGTTGTCAGGTGAGGTTTATATGGTACACTGTACCTTGTATTACTTGTTCCCGATCACTGGCCCATAGTTTAATAGAAAATAAGTGGTCACTAGGTTTTGGTGCTGCTTATCATATGGAAGACGGTAGATTCAGACAAGTCACAGGTCAAGAAAGCTACAACCAAAATTCCCAAAAAGTTGGACGCTGTGTAAAATGTAAATAAAAACAAAACGCAATGATCTGCAAATCTCATAAGCCCCTATTTTACTCACAATAGATCATAGAACACATATCAGATGATGAAAGTGAGACCTCTTACCATTTCATGAAGAAAAAAAAACTCACTTAGAACATAATGGCAGCAACGCATCTCAAAAATGTTGGGACAGGTCCGTGTCTACCATTGTGTAGCATCCCCTCTTCTTTCAACAACAGCCTGTAAACGTCTGTGAGGAGACCATATCCTGGAGTTTTGGGAGAAGAACGCTGTCCCATTCTTGTCTGATGTAGGATTCTAGCTGCTAAACAGTCCTGGGTCTTCTTTGCATGAAATATTTTCTATTGGTGAAAGGCGTGGACTGCAGGCAGGCCAGTTCAGCATCCGGACTACTCCTTTGCGAACCATGCTGTTGTGATGGATGCAGTATGTAGTTCAGCATTGTCTTGCTAAATATGCAAGGCCTTCCCTGAAAGAGATGTTGTCTGGATGGGAACATGTCGTTCTAAAACCTCTATATACTGTTCAGCATTGATAATGCTTTTCCAGATGAGTAAGCTGCCCATGCCATAGGCACAAATGCAACCTCATACCATCAGATATACAGGCTTTTAAACTGTCTGCTGATCTGGATGGTCCCTCTTCTCTTGAGTCCACAGGACATGGCGTTTGCGAATTACATTTTTTTTCTATTTTTGTCTCAATTTGTCCTTTTTAATTGAGCTTTGACCCATAGTGGTGTTTTTGGATCGTGTTGACATATGACTTCTTCTTTCCATGATACAGCTTTAACTTGCATTTGTCGGTTGCACGGCAAACTGTGTTCACAGACAATGATTTCTGGAAGTGTTCCAGAGCCCATGTTCTGATTTCCAGTACAGAATCAAGCCTGTTTTTAATGTAGTGCCCTCTGAGGGCCTGTAGATTACTACCATCCGATATTGACCGTCGGCCTTGTCCATATGAATTTCTCCAGATTTTCTGAATCTTTTGATGATATTATGTAATGTTGATGGTGGGATATTCAAAGTCTTTGCAATTTTATATTGACAAACATTTTTCTGAAATTTCTTCACAGTTTTTAGATGCAGTTTTTCACAGAGGCAGAGGCCCATCTGCTTCTCTGACATTCTCATTTAATACCCAGTCATGTGACTTAGTTGAAAATTGGTACCATTTACTTTTCCGGCTTTTTTGCCCCATCCCAACTTTTTGGCCATCATGTTCTAAATGAGTTATTTCTTTAATGAAATAGTAAAATGTCTCACTTTCAACGTCTGATATGTGTTCTCTGATCTATTATGAATAAAAAAAAAGGATCTATGAGATTTGCAGATCATTGCACTCTGTTTTTATCTACATTTATTTACATTTTACACAGTCTCCCAACTTTTTTGGAATTGGGGTTGAAAATTACGACTAGCTTCCGACTCAGCGCAGTCTTGACAGATGAACTGTTAGTAGTGTATTTTTTGAGCAGTCTCCTTGCCTTCCAACTGGCTCTGGTTCATCAGGTGAAAGCATCATTGATGTAGTCACCTAAATCACCATTCCTGGCCAGCAGATCATCCTGTGTAAACCGAAATGTGCTACCCAGAAAGAATTATTCTCTACGGGGAAGAGCAATCACAGCAGCAATCTCACATCCCAATATAGCGGAGATGATTTCTGCACGTAAATTTAAAAAAATTATAAAAATTTAACAATATATTACAAACATCTCAAAATAACACAAAAAAACTACAACACACAAAAAACAAGCCCTTACACAGCTACATTGTTGGAAAAAGTTAAGGATCTTGAAATATACGCCCTTTTTCTATAAAACATGCAAAAAGACCAAAATATTTTTTTAAAAATATATACTTATTTGGTATCTACATATTCATACTGACCTGTAGAATAACGTTAAAAGAATTTTCCAGGATAAGAATTGATGATCTATTCTCTGATTAGGCCATCAATATCAGACTGGTGGGGGTCTGACTGTCCATCCCCACGCCAATCAGATGTTTGAAGGGGACTCTTCATTGCTTACTTAAGTCCATCTACCTGCAGGCCTTCTATTTAGTATGGGCGGTGCTGGGCATTGCAGCTTTGTCACGTTAAGCTATAAGAGGGGAAAAGATTGCAAAAAACAATGGCAGAATAGCTGTTTTTTTGCATCCCCCAAAAAACAATAAAAGCTAAACAATAAATGATATGTGCTCCAAAGTGGTGCCATTGTAAAATACAACTAGTTCTACATACAAAATTACATCAGTGGAAAATAAGACAGTTAGTTATAACTCTTGGAAAGCGACCATGCCCCCTCCTTCACTTTGTGGGATCCATTCTGGAGACAGCAGCAGGTCCCAGGGGTGGAACCTGCACCCATCTGACATTGATAGCATAGCCTAGTGATATGCCACCAATGTCTGACATAAGACAACCCCTTTAAGACCCAAAATAGTATGTTCCTTAAGGGTTTACAAGTAAACAAACAACACTATTCCCAAAGCTTTTGTCCCAAACCTTTCTTTCAAATTAACTTTATTTCCATAAACTCAGAAAACATAGTTAATGGAGCTGTTAGCATAATATATTTATTTTTGTAAAAATTATATTTTGTAGATATGGTGGGTATACAGTACATGGGGGTTACTTGTGTTTGTATTCCGTTTGTATATTCTGTATATTTATATTTTAGTTGTCTCAGTCAAGCCTTTTAAGGCCCCTGTACACATTAGTATATTGTTGGCCGAACAACAATTTTTAGGGGACCAGCCAGGGGAGCTTCTGACTTTCCTCTGACAGATGATATTGGGGGAGAGATGAATTGGGTGAATAATTTTTTTCCATCCTATCCTTTGTTCTCACTAGAGATACAGAAGTGTCTGGCAGCAGCTGTCTCCTTTCCCCATTGACAACACATACACGTTCCACTAACTCTAGTGTGTGTTTATAGGGGAGTTAGGAGAGATAGCCGTCGGCCTTCCTTCTTGGCAAGTGGTTTGGACAAACATTTGAGCAGACAAAGAATTGACAGGATTGAATTGATAGGATTACAACTGTTGGCCAAACGCTCCCGATCCTCCCATACATATACTCGGCTGAGCGTGCATGTGTTGAGAATGAGAGAGGGGAGAAAGCTGCTGGACATCTCTGGTGGGTGTGGTATATTTCCCCAAATAAAAAAGGATTGCTCACGTTGATGGCCAACATGCCCGACTCTTCTCTTCCCTGATGTCTTGTGTCAGAGGACAGATGGGAGGCCCTATGCACATTAGATGGCTGGCTGATTCTTGTGGAAATCCAACATGCCTAATCTTTCTTTCCTCTGACATCTGTGGGGATTTGGGACACATATGGGATAGTTGACTAATCTTGCAGAAGTCAGTGGGTTCAATGGAACTTCCTGTAATGTGTATGAGCACCTTTGAGGTTTGTATTACAAAATTATTTCGTAAACAATGTCTGTTGGTGACTCTAAGGCCTCGTTCACATTTCCGTTTTTTACGAAACTGTGCTATCCACATTTTTTACAGGCTGCACACGTAGGCACCTTTTCACATATCAGTGGTTTTCCACTGACCACGGGTAAGTGAAAAAATCATGGAGACATGCACTACTTTGGTCCGCGTTGTGCACCATACATGCCCATTGAAGTCTATGGATCTGTGAAAAACTAGTGACAGAATACAGATGACATCCCTGTTTGGTCTGTTTTTCACTCACCAGTGGTAGTAGATGAGAAATACATTTTCAGCTGAACACTGTCCATGGAATATGGATGATACATAAAAGGCAAAAATGGACACACGGACAAAACATGGATCCCTCACGGATGAAACATGGACGGATTTTCCATGGACATCAAATGGACACGGAAATGTGAACGAGGCCTAAAAGCTGCTCATTGTGAATCAAATACATAAATAAATGTGTGCATCCTTTTATTAGTTGATAATGTTTCTTTTATGTGACTGTTGTAATATCTGTATAGTTGTATTGACCCCAAGAGAAAAATGTTCAGTGGACTTTAATGAATAAAATAGCAAAATATGATTCGCTTCTATTCTCTGATCCATTGTTCTGATAAATGCTGGGTCAAAGGACCACTGTAATGTTTAGTCGGCAGTTGTACATAAATTATATATCTACCTGGTCATATTACAGGTCAGAAGCTGAACCTAAAGACACACAGCACCATATGAGACCGTAACATTTTATTCTAGGGAAAACTACCCCTTCAACACTATGTGATGGAATGACAAATTTCGTAAATATCCTCATTTTTCTTAATCAACTTTGTTTCCTATCACAATGCAAAATATAAAAATAAAAAATAAATTAAAGAGCCTCTGTCAGCATGATTAACCCTATTAAACCAGACAGACTGCCTGGTAGGGTTGATCACGCTGATTAAATCAATACTTTTCTTTTGCTTTTAGCTTGAAGGGCTGCACAGAAATCATTACGAGGGCGTTCATTAAAGATTTCCCCTGACCCACTTCCTGTGGACTGAGAGCGATGAAACTTGGCACAGTTATTAGTCCTTCTCTACATAGGTGCCACCTAGGGACACACACTTCTCCCATCTCTTTAAGCAACTGTAAACACCTCGCTTGTAGAAGTTGCCAGGTTGCTCTAAAAGCCACGTTGTGACTTCGGAAATCAGAGTCTCATCATCTGGAAAATGCTTGCCCTTCAAAAATAACGTCATTGTTGGAAAGAGGTGGAAGTCCGATGGTGCCAGGTCGGGTGAATAAGGGGGATGCGGTACAATTTCAAAGCCACAGGAGCATGCTTCCATTTGTGCAACATGTGAGTTGTGAACTGGTGCATTGTCTTGCAGAAGGTGGACACATTTGGTGAGCATGCCACGTCTCTTGGTTTTGATGGCCTCCCGCAATTTCCGCAGCAGTGAAGCATACTATGCCCCAGTGATCATGGTACCCTTTGCTAGGAAATCCATCAATACTACTCAGTGCTGGTCCCAAAATACTGTGAGCATGAACTTTCCTGCACGTGCTTTCTTTGGAGGCGGTGAGTCATGATGCTTCCATTGCATCGACTGGACTTTAGTCTCCGGATCATAGTGATGTACCCAGCTTTCATCCTGTGTGATCAGTCTGTTGAAAAAGTCCTCCTGGTTTCCATGGCACATCGTCAATAGAGCCTTCGACTCGTTCCTGCTTCTGGAAAGGTGTGAGCAGCCGGGGAACCCAGTGACCGGATACCTTATGCATGTGAAGATGGTCTTGGATGATTTTTTCCACGGACCGCACACTAATCTTGACAATTTGGGCTAGATGGCGAATGGTTACGCGGCGATTTTCCAAAATGGCGACCTCCACTTGCTGGATGGTGTGTTCATCGATAGCAGAGTGGGGTCGCCCTGGAATTGGAGCTGAAGTCCGACCACATTTGAATTGACTATGCCAGTTCTTGACTACATCATATGATGGGCAATCATCACCATAAACCTCTTTCATCTCATAGAACATCTCCTTTGGTGTGCGGCCTTTCAAGTAAAGGAACTTGATGACTGCTCTGTATTCCACTGGGTCTATTATCAAGCCTCACACTGCTTCAGCACCTGTAAAATCAAGACCGGTATCAGTTCTGAGATGCAAATTGTCATGCAACCTATAGAGACTTATATCATTACACATGTGCAGTTTCAGCGTCCTGCGATAAATCGAAGTGGGTAAGGGGAAATCTTTAATGAACGCCCCTCGTACTTTTATACAATGTAGTTAGTTGGAGTTAGTTAGCTACACCTTGGTGCTCAGTACACTCCCATATCCCATTTCATTGACAGGGCAAGACATCTCGTCTTGCCTTGTCTTCTTGGGCCTGCGCTGTGACTCACAAACTCGAAGCCTGCGTTTTAGATCAGTTGCTGCTTGCCGAGCAGCGCCGATTCATAGTGCACAAGCGACAATGACATCATTCTACCAGGAAACATTCTTTCTCTGTCTCTTGAAGCCACCGGCTACTCCGCTTCCGGGTGGAATAAAATCATCAATGCCTGCCCACTGTGAATGTGCAGTGACCGGCTGCCCTTGTGTTATGACAAATGGTCATATGACACAAGGGGATCCGGTCAAACCAGATGTTTACAGTGAGGAAGCCCAGCGGAGCATCGGGGAGCCAACTCCAGAAAGCAGATAAGTAAGCTTCCCTTTGCAGGTCCTGCCAAGTAAGGGGGTTCTCAAACCCCACTTTCTTGCACAACCCCTTTAAAGGGGTTCTCCTGGCTTTGAATATTGATGAACTATCCTCAGGATAGGTCATCAATATCAGATCGGCGGGGGTCTGACACCCGGCACCCTGCCGATCGGCTATATGAAGGGAAGACACGCCGTGTGCGGGTGTCGTCTCCCATCTCTCTTCCTGCTCGCCATAGACATAGCAGCATCGAGCAGGAACAGAGAAGAGAGACGGCATGCGCACGCCTTCCCTTCATACAGCTGATCGGTGGGATGTCAGACCCCTGCCGATCTGATATTAATGACCTACCCAGAGGATAGGTCATCATTATTAAAAGCCTGGAGAACCCCTTTAAGGCCCTTTTGCATGTGCTGAGGATAGGGAAAATTATTGGAAGAGAACTTCCAAAAAACACTAGTTCCCAATAATTGCCCTGTGTAAATCTTCCACAGATCACCCAAGAAACAAGCATAATGTTCATTTGTTGGGTCATCCGTCATTTACGTGGCACATAAAATCTTCTGTGTAAACAGAAATGTGCTGCTGACAAACAACTAATCTGTATGAGGATGAAAGGTCATAGGGATGATCATTCATCTCCAAACAGAGGGGATTATTGCAGAATGTCAAAGCTGGAAATGATCAGGAATGAACAGTCTGTTCCCAGCCATTGCCCTGAGTATTGGACCCTAGAAATGGGCCCTTATGTTAACCCATATCATAGTGTTACCATTAGGCCCCATGCATTGTGCACCTATAGTGCCCATTGTGTCCTACCTTTTGCCTCTCTGCGGCCTAAAGCCGAATACTTTCAGGCCAAACAGGAAGGCGCAAGGCAACAAAAAAGCTAATCATAAGTAGAACACATTAGAATCTGTGTCTCCCTTTTAATTTAGAGGTCATCATACACTAGTTTAGGAAATCTGAATGATGAGTCGATGACTGACTGCTTCCTTTTTTCACACCAGTTTTCCCTTTCTCTTTATTTGATATATTATACCTTTATAATATATATTGTAGGAAGGCGCAAGGGACCATCGTTGATGAAAGGTATGTGTCCAGGCTCGGACTGGCCCACAGGGGTACAGGGGAATCCCCCGATGGGCCCCTGAGCAAGGTCTCCCACCCCCTGCACAAGTGGCACATAACACATTAGATTTACTGCACTACATACATATATTCAATGTACAGCACCTCAAACAGCTTATGCTCATATAAAAAACTTGTTATTTGAATGTATCCGTAAGGTGGGTCCCCACAATCAATTTTACTGGTGGGCCCTAGGTACCCCAGTCCGACACTGTATGTGCCACCGAGGTTCCTGGCCTCGGTGGAATAAGAGCCAGTTTTCATGTGTCATCAGCAGTTGCTGTTTGACACCTTGCTATTTAGTATGGCTGTAATAGCTGATCCGGGACGGCTCTTACTGGGAGTAGTCAAAGTGCTGGGTGGTCTCACGGCCTTTGGTGTGCGCCGTGATACGGTTGCCACGCATGCAGTTGCCTGTGGCAACGTGTTGCTGTTATAGCATGCAGGGGCAGTGACACGACCATTGTTGTGTGCGCCATGAGATGGTTGCCACGCATGCTGTTGCCTGCGGCAACGTGCTGCTTTTTATGCATGTGTTTACACTTCCCCTTCAAGTTGTTTCCTCCTTCTTTCTGGTAGTCGTGGGGTTAATGTCTTCTTTGGTGTGGAACTGGGTGTGGTCTCTATTTATCCTTATATTTTGAGCCTGAGATCTAGTTTTGTCTCCAGCCTTGGTGTGTGTGTTGGAGTGTTGATGTTCCTGGATTCCATCTGTCCGGTCTTAGGGCCATCCTAGTTGAACATACTGGAGGCCTGAGTTTGGGAGGTCTGCTCTGTCCTGAGCAATGCCGATCTGGTGTGAACTAACACCTAGGATAACAGGTGACTTTTTTGCTGTATGAACTGTCTAGGTGTGAACGAACACCAAAACTGCAAGTGGACTGTCGTACTGTTTTGTTGCCATAAGTGTGAATAAAACACTGAAGTTTTTGAGTTACAAACTGGTCTTTGCCTCTATACTGCGTCCGCTTGTCCTGTCTACCAGAGCAAATCCCCACTATATATATATATATATACAGTATATACCTTTTATATTTCGGAGAATGTAATAAAAACTGCATGTATAGTAAAATTTGATCCCTACTCTGTTATGTGGTGCTGTATATGAAAGGCACCATAATGGATACTGAGTCAGTGAATGTACAATAAATCCAATAGTGTGACATCTGCATAGTTGTGATAACCTCCCCAGGTCATCTCATCTGAACACACTACCTACTGGTAGCAGGCCCATTGCAAACATTGACAGAGATAAGATAGTCCCCTGTGGCACTGCACAGTACAGAGGTGGGGACTGTATCTCTCAATCATCTACCAGTCAGGAGAACTAATAAATTCATGGTATAACCTAGCGGCTGGTCCTACAGCTGGAGGGCTGGCTCTGCACTTTGTCATGGCAGAGAAGATTTATGAAAGGGCTGCTTCAGTCGTAGCATTTTTGGCTGATGGGGTTGTAAATTTCTTTGGCTGACTGATGGAATTCCAGGTTAGGTATATGGCCCAATGACATTCCATAGATAAGGAGCCCTGGAGATAACATTGTGCTTCGGCTTAGAACAAAAGGTGGACTGCTTACATACATAGTCTATCGAAAAGTAAATGATTTCTTAACAGGGCAATGTAATCTCATTTCTTTGTATTGTCCTTGGATCTCTCTTTTTATCCCATCACACCTATGGTTTTGCTCAGCTTATTTGCTCCTTTGGATTTCTGAATCTTTTATGTAGATTTTGTTGATATATTATAATCAATCTGTGGTCTTGTAAACTCTCACGGTGTGTCCTTATCTGGTTAGCACTTTTTTTTCTTCTCCATCATGTCTATTTGTTGTCCATTTACTCTTTTAAGTGATCTTAACCCATACAGTACCAGCGCCGAACATGTACGGTGTTGGAGACTGTGTTCAAAATACCATCGACGTAGAGGTACGGCGCGGTGTACACCCGGTCCCTGAGCGAAATCGCTCGGTGACCGGGGTATGACCATCCCAGATCGCTAAACGACCCTCCATCCTTGTCCCTTGTGCAGAAGAGACTTTTTTGTGGGCAGAAAATACTTCTTTTTTTTTACACATTTTTTTTCTCCTTTTTTCTCCTAAATTTAATTTCTAATTTATTACAAGCCCCTTCACGTGTGAAAACACAACATACAAACCCCTTACAATAAATAAAGGTTTACACATTTCACACATCAGACCCCAATAAAATAAAAATGGCCCGTCCCTCCTAACGAGTATACTCAGCTGAAGAGGCATACGCCATGCTTGCCTCCAATACTGAGTCTGCCAGTGAAGGAGAAGAGGATGCCACTTTCCTCTACCCCCTCATCATCATCATCCGGTGACGAGGGACCCTCTAGAAGGCACCCGAGAACAACAGCTGAGGCAGCCCCCCAGAGTGACCCCATATGGACCCCACCCCCTGAGGATTATCAGCCCCAAATTCCTGAGTTTGTGGGCAGCTCAGGAATTCTGCTAGATTGTGCGGGCTTCACTGAAATTTATTATTTTTTTCATCTTTTTCTCTGAAGATTTTATAAATTTGATGGTAAGCCAAACAAATCTATATTCCCAGCAATTTATTGCTCAGAACCCTACATCCACATATGCTAGACCCCTAGGTTTGAACCCAGTAAATGCAGCAGAGATGATTACCTTGTAGGGGCTCTTGCTGCATATGGGCGTTATTAAAAAAAAACTAAAATGAAACAGTATTGGAGTGAGGATGTCTTGTACCACACTCCTATTTACAGTAATACCATGGCCCGTAATTGATTCCAATCAATATTAAAGTTTTTGCATTACAACGATAATGCACAGTGCCCACCCCAGAATGACCCCGCATTTGACCGTCTGTTCAAAATTAGGCCCGTCCTTGACCACTTCAACGCAAAGTTCTCAGAAGTGTAAACCCCAAAACAAAATGTCTGCATAGATGAGTCCCTATTACTTTTCAAAGGGAGGGTAAGATTCTGCCAATACCTGCCCAGCAAGCGGGCAAGGTATTGCATAAAACTGTATAAAAGAGTAGCTCTGGGTACACTCACAAGTTCCAGGTTTATGAAGGGAGGGACACCCGGATTGAACCCCCAGAATGCCCCCCCTGTCCTAGGAGTTAGTGGGAAGATAGTGTGGGACTTACTGCACCCACTGCTGGATAAGGGTTACCATCTCTACGTGGACAGGGCCGTCTTTAATATTGATTGGACCCTGGGCAAGAATTTACTTGGGCCCCCTGAATCCCGCCCCCCCCCCCCCCCCGCACTTTGCTGTACTTGCTATACAGCAGCACTTACCTGTCACGTCCAGGGCCTCCCGGTGACGTCTCCTCTCTGTCATCATCTTCTCTGTAGATCTTCTCTCTCATCATCTTCTCCACTCGGTCTGGACAACTTCTCTCAGCCGCCTCGCCTCTGCAGAGTGTGACACACAGACATCTTAGCTTCCTCACATTCTATCATTATCCCCCAACTGGAGTCCCCACAGTGTTATCCTGCTGCTTGCTGTGCCCCCCCTTCCCCCCCAGGGGTGTAGGTATAGGGGGTGCACAGGTAGCAGTCGCTACCGGGCCCAGGAGCATGAAGGGGCCCAAAGACACTTGTGCCGCATAAGAAGACACACAAAGCACTGAGGGAAGGGTGGCCCAAGCTGAACTCTTGCACTGGAGCCAATGAGCCTTTAGTTACGCCCCTGCCCCCCCCCCCCCCCCCAATATCCCCAAATACTATCCTGAAGAAACATTACTGCCCCCCATAGTAATAGTGCTCCTCATAGTCCCACCAATAGTAATTCCCTTCTAGAATGCCCTCATTAGTAACACTGCCCCAACCGTGATAATGCTCCTCAACAATGCCCCCATTATTAGAAGAGCCCTCCCATATTAATAATACCCTCACAGAGTCCCCAGTAGAAATAAGGCCCCCTATTGTTCCCCCAGTGGTAATAAAGCTCCCTACAGACCCCTCAGTAGTAATAAGGCCCCCATAGTGCGCTTAGTAGAAATAAGACGGATCTATAAGACCCTCCTATAGAGCCCCCAGTAGTAATAAGACCGCCTATAATGTCCCCTGGATCTGCAGTGCCCCCTGCAGTTATAATCCTCCCTCCACCATACAGTCCCATGTAAATAACATCACCTCCTCCCCAGCCGCCTCCAACGCACAATCCCATGTAAACATCACCCCCTAAGGCTACTTTCACACTTGCGTTCGGGCGGATCTGTCCTGTACTTGTACAGGACGGATCCGCACCGATAATACAAATGAATACATCCGTTTAGGACCGATTCGTTTGTATTAGATTTGAATTTCTAAGTCCCAATACGGATCCGTCCTGACTTACATTGAAAGTCAAAGGGGGACGGATCCGTTTACAATTGCACCATTTTGTGTCAATGCAAAGGGATCCGTCCCCATTTACTTACATTGTAAGTCAGGACGAATCCGTTTGGCTCCGCAAGGCCATGCGGACACAAAAACGCTGCTTGCAGCATTTTGGGGTCCGCCTCCAAAACGGAACGGGGGGCTGTACGGAGCCGAACGAATGCATTTTGAATGGATACGCATCCATTCAGAAGGCATTGGGGTTAAACTGATGCATTTGGGGCTGCTTGTGAGAGCCTTGAAACGGATCTCACAAGCGGATCCCCAAACCCAAGTGTGAACGTAGCCTAAACATTAAGTCCCATGTACAGGGTGGGCCATTTATATGGATACACCTTAATAAAATGGGAATGGTTGGTGATATTAACTTCCTGTTTGTGGCACATTAGTATATGTGAGGGGGGAAACTTTTCAAGATGGGGTGGTGACCATGGCGGCCATTTTGAAGTCGGCCATTTTGAATCCAACTTTTGTTTTTTCAATAGGAAGAAGGTCATGTGACACAAACTTATTGGGAATTTCACAAGAAAAACAATGGTGTGCTTGGTTTTAATGTAACTTTATTCTTTCATGAATAATTTACAAGTTTCTGACCACTTATGAAATGTGTTCAATGTGCTGCCTATTGTGTTGGATTGTTAATGCAACCCTCTTCTCCCACTCTTCACACAGCTAGCACAGGCTTCCAGTATCCGTAGTTTCAGGTGCTGCACATCTCTTATCTTCACAGCATAGACAATTGCCTTCAGATGACCCCAAAGATAAAAGTCTAAGGGGGTCAGATCGGGAGACCTTGGGGGCCATTCAACTGGCCCACGACGACCAATCCACTTTCCAGGAAACTGTTCATCTAGGAATGCTCGGACCTGACAGCCATAATGTGGTGGTGCACCATCTTGCTGGAAAAACTCAGGGAACGTGCCAGCTTCAGTGCATAAAGAGGGAAACACATCATGTAGCAATTTCGCATATCCAGTGGCCTTGAGGTTTCCATTGATGAAGAATGGCCCCACTATCTTTGTACCCCATACACCACACCATACCATCAATTTTTTTGTTCCAACAGTCTTGGAGGGATCTATCCAATGTGGGTTAGTGTCAGACCAATAGCGGTGGTTTTGTTTGTTAACTTCACCATTCACATAAACGTTTGCCTCATCACTAAACAAAATCTTCTGCGTAAACTGAGGGTCCTGTTCCAATTTTTGTTTTGCTCATTCTGCAAATTCAGTGCGCCGATCTGGGTCATCCTCGTTGAGATGCTGCAGTAGCTGGAGTTTGTAAGGGTGCCATCTGTGAGTAGCTAATATCCGCCGAAGGGATGTTCGACTAATGTCACTCTCCAGTGACATGCGGTGAGTGCTACGCTGTGGGCTCTTGCTGAATGAAGCTAGGACAGCCACTGATGTTTCTTCATTAGAGACAGATTTCATGCGTCCACATTTTGGCAAATCCAACACTGAACCAGTTTCACGAAACTTAGCAAGCAGTTTGCTAACTGTAGCATGGGAGATGGGTGGTCTCGTAGGGTGTCTTGCATTGAAATCTGCTGCAATGACCCGGTTACTGCATTTACCAGACATCAACACAATTTCTATCCGCTCCTCATGTGTTAACCTCGGCGACATGTCAATGGCTGTAAACAAAGAAAAACTTGTAAATAACTCATGAAAGAATAAAGTTATGTTAAAACCAAGCACACCATTGTTTTCCGTTTGAAATTCCCAATAAGTTTGATGTGTCACATGACCCTCTTCCTATTGAAAAAACAAAAGTTGGATTCAAAACGGCCTACTTAAAAATGGCCGCCATGATCACCACCCATCTTGAAAAGTTTCCCCCCTCACATATACTAATGTGCCACAAACAGAAAGTTAATATCACCAACCATTCCCATTTTATTAAGGTGTATCCATATAAATGGCCCACCCTGTACATAAACATCATTCCCCCCCACCATCCACTTTCAACATACAGTCCCATGTAAATAACATCACTCCCTCCCCCAGCCACCTCAAGCACACAGTTCCATGTCAATAACATCCCTCCCTTCAGCCCTAACATACATCCTAATTAAATAACTACAACTCCCAGCATTGCTCTGCCTCTCCCTTCACTTACCTCTCCAGTCCTCATATACAGACATCAGCATTAGGCTCCTTCTCCGCTTCACTCCGGTCCAATCCTGCACTGGTCACATGATGGTGACATCATCCAGGTCATCCTATCACAGCCTGTTTTGCTGATCACATAACCTGTGATGTCACCACAGGTCCTTCACCTCTACACCCAGTGTATTAGATTCAATTGTATTGCCGTTCTGTGTACGGCAATACAGTTGTATCTAGCAGGCAGGACATTCGGGGCCTGGGACAAAACATCAGGGGCCCAGGCCCCGAATATTTTAACCTAGCAACGCAGTCACTAGTGAATGGGAGTCGGGAAACGGAGTTCCCTTGGGCCCCCAGGAGCAACTGGGCCCGGGGCAGCTGCCCCTTTTGCCCTGCGGCAAAGACAGCCCTGTACATGGATAATTACTACACCAGTCTACCACTTTTCCAGTCCCTAGCTTCCAGAGGTACTGTGGGTGCAGCACAGTACGCAAAAATCAGAGAGGCCTCCCTAGATCCCTGGTAGGGCAACCACTAAGAAAAGGAGAAAGCCGTGCTCTCCTCAATCAGAACACGTTGGCGGTTAAGTACAAGGACAAGAGGGATGTCCTTTTACTGACGACCATTCACAGTAACACCAGCTCCCCTGCCACTGTACGAGGTACCACAACCACTACCCCCAAGCCATACTGCATCCTGGACTACAATAAACACACGGGGGGTTGATCTTTCAGATCAAGTTCTGAAGCCTTACAATGCCACATGAAAAACAAAAGTGTGGTACAAAAAGCTGGCCGTACACATTGTACAGATGGCGCTGTACAATGCGTTCATGCTATTTAGATCTAGAGACCAGACAAGAACATTCCTAAAACTTCAAGAGGTGGTGATAAAGGCCGTAATTCTTCAAAACCAAGCAATGGAGTACTTCTGTAAGTTATGGTGCCCGAGTTGTACCAGGGCAACATTCCCTGGTGAAGTCCCCCAAACAGCGAGAAAGGGAAGGACCCCAAAAAGATGCTGGGTGTGTTCCAAATGGGGGATAAGGAAAGACACCATTTACCACTGCGAAACCTGCCCTGAAAAACCTGGCCTATGTATCAAGGATTGTTTCAGAATCTATCACTCATCCATGGAATAATTTCATCCTTGATGTACCCTGTAATTTTACCACCTTATATCTGATTTTGTCACACTCGCGTTCGTATCCGTCACGGATCTGCACAAACTGCTTCCGTTCAGATAATACAACCGCATGCATCCGTTCAGAACGGATCCGTTTGTATTATCTGTAACATAGCCAAAACTGATCCGTCTTGAACACAATTGAAAGTCAATGGTGCCAGATTGTGTCAGTGAAAACGGATCCGTCTTCATTGACTTACATTGTGTGTCAGGATGGATCCGTTTGCCTCCACATCGTCAGGCGGACACCAAAACGCATTGGGGCTAAACTGATCCGTTTTGGACCGCTTGTGAGAGCCCTGAAACGGATCTCACAAACGGAAACCAAAACGCCAGTGTGAAAGTAGCCTTACATATCCACTTTTCACCAACCAATAGTGCCCTTACCACCCCTTAAAATGTTCATACAGGGGTGCACTTTCCAAAATGGGGTCACTTCTTGGGGTTTTTAATTTCTGGGGACCTCAGGAATTATTAACGTGCGACATGGCACCTAAAATCCATATTTAGGCCTGCCAGCAAAATCCATATTTAGCATTTTGCCTGCTGTGCGCCCATACAGCAGGCTACAAGCACATATGGGGTGTTTCCATAATGGGGAGAAAATGGGTAACACATACTGGAGTGCATTTTCTCCTGTTAGCCCTTGTGAAAGTGAAAAATTGGGATCTGGTTGTATTTTTATTTTATTTTTACAGCCGTGAGCTTATAAATCCTTTTACAAGTGTTTCTGCCTTCTGTGAAACTCCAGTTTGGTCAAAGGTGCCCATTCCACCCCTTGAAATGTTCATACAGGGGTGCACTTTCTAAAATGGGGTCACGTCTTGTTTTTTTTTATTTATGGGGACCTCAGGAATTATTAACGTGTGACTTGGCACCTAAAATCCACTCCTGCAAATTCAGGCCTGCAGAATACGTATTTTGCAGTATAAATCTAGAGCCCTGCTGTGTCCCCATACAGTAAGCTACAAGCACATGTGGGGTGTTGCCTTATTCGGGGGGAAATGGGTAACAAAATGTGGGGTGCATTTTGTCCTATTACCCCTTTTGAAAGTGAAAAATGTGGGTTTAAAGCAACTTTTTCTGTACAAAATTGCAATTTTTCATTTTCACAGCCAAGTGTTTCCTAATTCTGTGAAACGCCTGATAGGTCAAAGTGATCACTACACACCTTGAAATATTCCTTGAGGGGTGTAGTTTTCATAATGGGGTCACTTTTTGGGGGTTTCCACTGTAGGGGTACCCCAGGGTGTCTTCAAATGCGACATAGCTTCCAAAATCCAATCCTGAAAAATCTGTCCTCCAAAAGCCCTATGGCGCTCCTTTCCTTTTGAAACCTGCTATACGCTCATACGTCCTTTTTGTGCACATATGGGGGGTCTTTGTAAACGGCAGAATTAGGGTAACAAATATTGATATTTATTTTCCTTTTAACCCTTGCTATGTTACAGTAATAATGTAAGAAAATCGAAAATCTGAAAAAAAAAATGAAATTTTGAAATTTCACCTCTATTTTTCATTAAATTCTTGTGGAACACCTGAAGGGTTAACAAAGTTTGTAACATCAGTTTTGAATAACTTGAGGGGTGCTTAAAAAAGATGTCTTTTGAAATTTTGTTGAAATTTTGAGAAATTGCTTCTAAAATTCTAAGCCTTCTAGCGTCCTAAATAAATGAAATTACATTTACAAAACGATGCCAACATAAAGTAGAGATATGGAAAATGTAAAGTAATAACTATTTTGTGAGTTATTAATATTTGCCATTAAAGCAGAGAAATTCATATTAAGAAAAGAGTGAATTTTTCCAAATTTTCTCTATTTTAGTTTTTTTTAAATAAATAAAGGTGAAATATATTGACTCAAATTTATCACTAACATGAAGTACAATGTATCATGAGAAAACAATTTCTGAATGGCTTGGATACGAAAAACCGTTGCAAAGTTATTACCACATAATAGAGTATGTCAGATTTGCAAAATCAGCCTGGGATTTAATGTGAAAAGTGGCTCGGTAGTGAAGGGGTTAAAGCTCTGGTTAGGGTACTTTCACACTAGCGTTTTTCTTTTCCGACACTGAGTTCCGTCACAGGGGCTCTATACTGGAAAATAACTGATCAGTTTCATCCCCATGCATTCTAAGGCCTCTTTCACACTTGCGTTGTCCGGATCCGGCGTGTACTCCACTTGCCGGAATTACACGCCGGATCCGGAAAAACGCAAGTGTACTGAAAGCATTTGAAGACGGAACCGTCTTCCAAATGCTTTCAGTGTTACTATGGCACCCAGGACGCTATTAAAGTCCTGGTTGCCATAGTAGGAGCGGGGAGCGGGGGAGCGGTATACTTACAGTCCGTGCGGCTCCCGGGGCGCTCCAGAATGACGTCAGAGCGCCCCATGCGCATGGATGACGTGATCCATGCGATCACATGATCCATGCGCTTGGGGCGCCCTGACGTCACTCTGGAGCGCCCGGGGAGCCGCACGGACGGTAAGTACACTGCTCCCCCGCTCCCCGCTACACTTACCATGGCTGTCAGGACTTTAGCGTCCCGGCAGCCATGGTAACCACTCTGAAAAAGCTAAATGTCGGCTCCGGCAATGCGCCGAAACGACGTTTAGCTTAAGGCCGGATCCGGATCAATGCCTTCCAATGGGCATTAATTCCGGATCTGGCCTTGCGGCAAGTGTTCCGGATTTTTGGCCGGAGCAAAAAGCGCAGCATGCTGCGGTATTTTCTCCGGCCAACAAACGTTCCGTACCGGAACTGAAGACATCCTGATGCATCCTGAACGGATTACTCTCCATTCAGAATGCATTAGGATAATCCTGATCAGGATTCTTCCGGCATAGAGCCCCGACGACGGAACTCTATGCCGGAAGACAATAACGCAGGTGTGAAAGAGCCCTACATGGAGAGTAATCCGTTCAGGATGCATCAGGATGTCTTCAGTTCAGTCGTTTTGACTGATCAGGCAAAAGATAAAACCGTAGCATGCTACGGTTTTATCTCCGGCGAAAAAAAACTGAAGACTTGCCTGAATGCCGGATCCGGCATTTTTCCCCATAGGAATGTATTAGTGCCGGATCCGGCATTCAAAATACCAGAATGCCGGATCCGTCCTTCCGGCCTGCACATGTGCAGACCGGTAAAAATGTGAAAAAAGATACAAGACGGATCCGTCTGGCCGCATGACAAGCGGAGAGACGGATCCGTTCATGCAATGCATTTGTGAGACGGATCCGCATCCGGATCCGTCTCACAAATACTTTCAGTCACATCAAAATCGGCTGATTCGGCGGGCAGTTCAGACGTCGTGACTGCCCGCCGGATCACACTGCTGCAAGTGTGAAAGTAGCCTTATGTAGTATACGGGAGTTGTAATACCCGTTACTACCAAAGGTCACTTGGTGTGCTGTCGTCCCTCCTTAATTATGGGGAGTTGTTGTATGTCAGTTTTATAAAATGTAATGTAATGTGTGTATTTCCCTGTCATTGAAACTTGCATGTACAGGCCTGCTAGGGGTGTCATTACCGCTTCTAGTCCATAGAGGGAGCTAGGGAGCCCTAGTTTATATAAGGCCAGACAGGGAAGTGCAAGGCAGACGGAGTCTAGTGTCTGTAACCTACAGATGGAGATTAGATAATGTCTGAGACCAGTCCAGGCCTGAAGCCTGCTGTTCAGGAGAAGATTCCCTCCTGAATTCCTACATGCAGAAGCAAGAATACCTTAGCCTGAGGAACCATTCAGAAGCTAGGAGAGACTGAGGCAAATATCAGAGGAGCCAGAGGTATTGAGGAAACAGAGGAGGTACTTATGAAAGCCATAATCAAGGATATAAAGCCAGTATTAGGTTAATGGGCCTTGGTGAAGAATTGCTACATTCCAGGATCAGACAGAGTTAGAGTGCAAGCTCCTTTGCTGCGAATCCTGTGTCTGACACTCTGTGATTACCCTGCTGTACTGTATTGCCTGCATCGACCGAATTGCAAAATCGACTGTATGCTGAGGAACTGCGTTTCCAATATTGTCTCTGCCTGCAAACTACTAAAGTTGAAGTTCTGTTTTAACACCACGTTTCCTCAAATTATTCCTGCATCCGCAAACGGCGTGCCACCGTTTACTTGGCACTGGCGTCACGAACTATCCTTACCTATACCTGCCCTTGCAGAGAGTCAGCTGTACCAGGTTAGTGTATATTGCACTACATCACCCAGAAACACCTAGTACACACAACTTGAGTACACTGCACTTCTCTTTTGGCGTCACGAACAGGATACGCACGCTTTCTAGTGCAAGAAGCGTGTACTTTGTGCCTTATACAAGTGCCCTGTGACCAAAGTGACAATTTTCCTGTTTAATGAAAGTGGACTTTGTGGATTAAAAATCATACCCAAAGTGTGTCAAAAACTTCTAAAAAGCGCTGTACAGTATTGCGCTGCACAGAGGAAGAAAATCGCCGCATTGGATTGTGGTTTTGTGGACTTTAAACATTCCTGCTTGCTGTCAGTGAACAGACAGCGTTTGTACCTAAAGATGGCCGCTGAGCTGGCTGAATTTACTGCTGCGTCACCTTCATCCCGAAAAGGCGGGAAAAATTGGCGCCTTTCTGAGGAAAAGGCGGGAAGAAGGTCAAGGACAGGCGCCACGGCTTATCTGGACATTTGCATGTCTGCCAGCATGGACACCGCCTTCCCTATATTGAGATACCTGGGGGGCGGCCTCCCAGTGCAATGGGAGGAGCTGACTACTTTAATTGACGCATCCCAATCGCTCTCCTCAGTAGGATCGAGCATGTTGGATTGTGAGCAGAGTGTTACTGCAGCGTCCGCACCTATGATTGGAAAAATGACCGACACCGGTGTAGAGCCAGAGGAGGCTCCACCGGCCTACGCTCCGGGACCGGAGCAACCTGCCTGCCGCACCAGGGAGAAAGAACCCGAGCCCTACTATGGCTCATGGAGGGACTTTTTTCAGCCATCGTTTAAATGGTCTTCCCTGATGGCGGAGATCCGAGAGGCCGCTATCAAGCGGAATACTAAGACTAAGATCGTGTATGAGGAGCTAACCAAGACCATACATGAAAGACATACGCACACCCAACCCCGCCTGGAAAGGAGAAAGGGAGTGGTGCTGTCGTTTGACAAATCCCGTGGCTACGGGTTTATTCAGGACTATCTTACTGGCAGAGACCTCTATGTGAATCGCAGGTCTGTCAAGAGAGACTACCTCCCTTCGTACCAGCACAGCCTCCGCGAGGGAGAGGAAGTGGAGTACACCCCTGCCGAGAGCCTGCGAGGCCCCTATGCGACTGCTGTGACCCGTCCGAAGCGAGGACCTGAGGATTGGGAGGCAGACGAAGGAGAAGACTACTCTGGCTGCGAGCGAGAACCGGAACGCTCTCCAGAGCCGGCCCATCACGCCTTCCAGGAGCGGAGCTCCTTCATTGGGCCGAACGTCTTCTGGCAGCCAACCGTGTTGGAGAAATGGGTGAGTCCCTACCCTTCCCCCGAGCTGCCACGTCGGGAGAAGACACTATCTGAGCTGGAGCAGCAAAGAGGATTGAGTGCTACCTTCCAGAACATCCGGATGGGACGGAGACCTGAGGCAAGTCCAGAACCTGAAGAGGCCGAGTCTGCATCAGCGGTGACTGTACCTGCGCCGGCGGCGCCAGCAGAGAACAGCGACTCCGACACCGAGAGTATTGGTGAGCAGATCGTCCGGCTGGAGGAGAAGTTGCGGGAGTTGCGTAAGACCTACACCGCCAGGATCCAGACGCCGCCGAGGAAGGATGAGGTAAGGGTGCCTGTCACCACCCGCCGACCGCCTTCTGTTGTCACCGCTCCATCAGTGCCCCAGACCGGACCCGCGATTGCTGTGAATTGCTGCACCCAGAGCACCGGACCGCTTGCTGCGGCGGTACCAAGTATGTCACACCCTGCAGTGATTATGCCAGGGCCGGCACGGCCCACCAGAGGGTTCACCCCTAGGCCTATGGGGCCAATACCTATTAGGGGCCCCTTTACCCTGCAGCTGCCCCCTGATACAGTCATGTGGGCCCATCCTCCTGTAGAGGAATACTACAGAAGATACCTCCCAGCAGAGCCAAGTAGCTACAATATGCCACTGTGATCAGCCTGCTAGGCCCTTGATTCATTTCTTCAGAGGGTATGTTAACCCTTCCAGGACAGGAGTCCTATGTTGCTGGCCCTTTGTTGCAGCTGCCAGTTTGTCCACGGCTCAGTGGTAGGTGTTGACCACTGAAATTACAAAGTCAGCAAGGCCACGTTTGTTTCCAGGACCTCCTGCCTGCTTTTGTTACCCCACGCCAAGTGTTGGCCTGTTCCTTTGTTGCACCCTTTTACCCTTCACCCCCTTTTCAGGTTGATCAGGGGTTTTACAGCACTTTTTCTGCTGTCATTTTATTGTGCAACCTGTTACTAAGGAACCGTGCCCGGAGACAGACTCAAAAGATACCTGAGCCTCTGAGATTCTTACTCTTTTAAAGTATTGTGCCCAGAGATGGACTCCACCGCATGAGAGCCTCTGTGATTTAATGAGAAATAACCTGGGTACGGACTCATGTTTGTTATTTGAGCCTCCAAGAACTTTTATACCGTTTTCTACTGTTTGATCATGGACTTATTCATTGTCATGGACTATCCTGGTTATAATGTTACGCTGTGCCAGGTCAGCGCCCCCGTTCCATTCACTATCCTGAGAGAAGAGAACGACGCCCCTTGTCACTACCCTGCACCTTTGCCAATTGGACCTGATGTAAATGCAGTTGAATTGCATATATGTATGCCTGCATGTCTCTTTTTCTATTTCAGGTAGAGATTCCAGTTGGGCGACCCATGATGGAGTACGAGGGCGTACTCAGCTTAAAGCAGTGGGGTATGTAGTATACGGGAGTTGTAATACCCGTTACTACCAAAGGTCACTTGGTGTGCTGTCGTCCCTCCTTAATTATGGGGAGTTGTTGTATGTCAGTTTTATAAAATGTAATGTAATGTGTGTATTTCCCTGTCATTGAAACTTGCATGTACAGGCCTGCTAGGGGTGTCATTACCGCTTCTAGTCCATAGAGGGAGCTAGGGAGCCCTAGTTTATATAAGGCCAGACAGGGAAGTGCAAGGCAGACGGAGTCTAGTGTCTGTAACCTACAGATGGAGATTAGATAATGTCTGAGACCAGTCCAGGCCTGAAGCCTGCTGTTCAGGAGAAGATTCCCTCCTGAATTCCTACATGCAGAAGCAAGAATACCTTAGCCTGAGGAACCATTCAGAAGCTAGGAGAGACTGAGGCAAATATCAGAGGAGCCAGAGGTATTGAGGAAACAGAGGAGGTACTTATGAAAGCCATAATCAAGGATATAAAGCCAGTATTAGGTTAATGGGCCTTGGTGAAGAATTGCTACATTCCAGGATCAGACAGAGTTAGAGTGCAAGCTCCTTTGCTGCGAATCCTGTGTCTGACACTCTGTGATTACCCTGCTGTACTGTATTGCCTGCATCGACCGAATTGCAAAATCGACTGTATGCTGAGGAACTGCGTTTCCAATATTGTCTCTGCCTGCAAACTACTAAAGTTGAAGTTCTGTTTTAACACCACGTTTCCTCAAATTATTCCTGCATCCGCAAACGGCGTGCCACCGTTTACTTGGCACTGGCGTCACGAACTATCCTTACCTATACCTGCCCTTGCAGAGAGTCAGCTGTACCAGGTTAGTGTATATTGCACTACATCACCCAGAAACACCTAGTACACACAACTTGAGTACACTGCACTTACATGCTACATTTATTTATTAGGGAACTGCAGTATCGACTATTCCCTAACATATGAAATTTCTGATCTTCGAAGCAGGAGCAAAAGCTATTCATGGAAATCCTGGGAAGTATCATGTTAGTGCAGAAGCATAGAGCAGACCGGTAGTAAGTACTAGCTGTGCCAACGTTCTAGAGGAAATATGTTTGCTTGTGTTTTTTATTGTGTTCCTGCAAAATGGTTGCTACAGAATCAGAAATGTTAGGCCTAATGCACACGACCGTAGTTCGGGTCCGCATCCAAGCCGCAGTTTTGGCGTCTCAGATGCGGACCCATTCACTTTAATGGGGCCGCAAAAGATGCGGACAGCACTCTGTGTGCTGTCCGCATCCGTTGCACCGTTCCGTGGCCCCAGCAAAAAAAAAATTGCATGTCCTATTCTTGTCCGTTCTGTTCCGCAAATTACGGAAGGTACACGGGCGGCTTCCGTTTTTTGCGGATCCGCGGTTTGCGGACAGCGAAAAACGGAACGGTCGTGTGCATGAGGCCTTAATAGCAGCTGGAAGTAATCATAGCTAAAGACCTTCATATTTAGAAGTTCGGGTTGGGGTATATGCTGAATTGTGTTATGGATTCTGTTACCACGGACCGTAACGCAATTCCATGACGGAATGCATAATGAAAACCGGATGGATCCGTTATGCAGGCCATAGACTTCTATTATGACAGAATGAATAACGGAATGCCTCTAAAGGCATTCCGTTATGCATTCCGTCATGGAATTGCGTTACGGTCCTTGGTAACAGAATCCATAAAGCAATTTAGCATATACCACAACCCGAACACGAACTTCAAAAGATGAAGTTCGCTCATCCCTAATAGCTATCATGGGCGATAGAACCAGCTCCAGGTGTAGGTGGGTCTAGTGAGCTTCCCGTCTCCATCCTTGGTTTGCAAGTAGAGCATGTTCACCCAATTTATTATGGGCCCTGGCACATGCCAGCTCGGCTTGGACACCTGGTCCTCCTAGTGCTCCCCTGTTGCTGTGGACACAATGTGCGCATTGTGTTATTTGTGACATGACTGTGTGCTAGTAGGTGATGTTGCATGGGTAACAGAGAGATGGAAAGAGCCAGGAAAACCTGGTCGATGCCCACAACAACTATGCTATTTTCTACATTGATGCTAAAAGGGTTAGGCTCTATTCACGTGACAGAACCAAAGTCTAAATGCCTATTTACATGGCTGTTTTTATTAACAGCCAGTGCATAGCGGGCGTCAAAAAATATTACATGTCCTATTTTTGGCCGTTTTCAGTGCCAGGCGGACTGCACATGAGTGCACCCGTCTAATGGCCGTTAAAAGTGGATACACTATGTTGTTGCCTGGCTTGCAAGTGGATGAGGTGAGATTTTTTTTTTTAAAAGCACCTGTAGGCACTTCCAGGGGTGGGTCCATTAAATATAATGGGGCACTATGTGGTGGCCTTTATATATATACTGCAATCCTATGTGAGGGCCAATATATACTGGGGCACTAGTATCAGCCCCCATGTCTCTCATCAACCCCCATGCCTCTCATCAACCCCCATTGCCTCATATCAACCCCCAGCCTCTTGTATGCAGCCCCCATGTAACAGAGCACATAAAATAAAAAAACACTTACCTCTCCTGCTCTGAACGTTCTCATTCCTCACCTCCAGTGCTCCTCCTGCTCATTCTGCCGCTGGCTGTGCTGTGAACTGACACGCACTACGTGAGGTCACAGAACGCCCTCACGCTGTGGGCAGCCAAAGCACAGCTGACAGCCAAGGACCAGGAAGCAGGTGTCACGGATGATGTTGCAGAAAGCTGGAACTTATAAATAAACATCCGACTGGCTTGATCCCAAACTAAGGAGCTTTTGGGTGAGCCCTATAAAACCCCTAGAGCTCTCCCTGACTGCTATGCCCATGCAAGGGTCTCTATGGTAGACGATTGCATGCCCACGTACCTAATACTGTGTGACACCTGAAAACCCTGCGACCACCGGCTCCCTGCACTTAATACGGACGGAGTCAGGGTCACCTAGAATCAAGCCAACAAGGAAACACAAATAAAGGAAAAAGACTTATGTGAGGAAACAGCAGCAGCACCCTCCAGCAGTGAACACCTCATCCAGTCTAAATAGGTGACACCTGGGAGAAGGAAAGGAGATGACAAAGTGAAACCAAAACAAAGAACGTCATGCAAGAGGTAGAGAAGAACGTCTGCCAGACCTTCTCACAGAACTGGCGGTGACAGCGGGGAGAACTGAGCCTTCACCACTTCCCAGTCCTTTGGTACTAATGAGCGCTTCCATAATGGAAGCACTCATTAGTATTCACCCCATAAGACGCAGGGACATTTTCCCCCCACTTTTGGGGAGAAAAAAAGTGTCTTATGGGGCTAAAAATACGGTATATTTAAAAAAAAAAAGTTTTTTAAAGTGAACATACTTTACTTCTAACATCTGATGTTCAAGAGCCTAATTTGCATAATGAATGTGATGATGCCACAATTACATTTTCCACCAATCCAATAGCTTATGTGGTTCAGAGCCTAATTTGCATATTACGATGATGTCATAATCACATTTTCAACCAATCCAATTGCTTGTTTCAGAGCCTTATTTGCATATTCTGATGATGTCATAAAGACATTGTCTCTTAACCGGCGCCTGATGCTGTAACCTGTGCAGTGCTGTTGTCTTCTCAGTGGGACATAGTTCTGCTCTCTTGCGTCCTTAGTGATTATTTGCTACAGGAAGCGATTTTACTAAAGATGTCTGGTTCTATCCAGACCATGTGGCTTCTACTGCTCGTAACATCTGTCTTCATCGGACAGTCTCTCTGTTGCATACCATGCGACTCCAGAGGGAAAATGGCTATGGAAGAATTCAACACCTTTATTAAAAGCCAAGTCGATGACATTGACTCAATAGAAGCCTATGTCAACATCAAGCGGTTTGCCAAAGTCACCGAGAAAAAAGTCCTGAACTACCTTGAGGATGAAGTCGGCATACTGGGTACTTATATTATTACTATTATTTCTATTTTATGTAATCTACTAGCTGAAGGACCCGGCTTCGCTCGGGTATATTTAATCTATTTCATTTCATGTTTGTGTGTGTCGTTAAAAGATATCAACACTATCCACTATATCAGTGACATCTACAGCACCCCTCCCCCAAAACAGTGACCTCCACATCCCCCCACCCCTTAACACTGACCCCCCCACAGTGCTCCATCCCTTAAAATTGGACCTCAACAGCAGCCCACCCCCTTAACTTTGACCTTTACGGCAGCCTTCCCCTTTAACAGTGACTTTCACAGCATATCACCCCCTTGACACTGACCTCCACAGGGGCCCGGCCCCTTAACAGTGGCCTTTACTGGATCGGGGCGTGTCCTTTTGAACAGCTCACTCTAAGACAGCAGCACTGTACTGTGTGAGTGTGAGCTGCAGGGAGAAAGTCACCCTCCCTCACACCTCTGCAACTGACAGAAGTTGATTTTTACCTTCATTTTTTCAATCCCTATTGGCTCAGGAGTGTGTGTGGGGGGGTGGCCTAACCAGATCTGGGCGTGGCTTAGCGGGACCTAGAAGTTGATTTTTAACTTCATTTTTTCAATCACTCTAAGACAGCAGCACTGTACTGTCTGAGTGTGAGCTGCAGGGAGAAAGTCACCCTCCCTCCCCTGCAGCTGATAGAAGTTGATTTTTACCTTTATTTTTTCGATCCCTGTCAGCTCAGTGGGGGGGTGGCGTGGCCTAACAAGATCAGGGCGTGGCTTAGTGTGGCCTGGGGCGGGGTTTTAAGTCTTTTGAAGGTGGACACATTGCGGCAGGGGGCGTGTCTGGGCTCCTTCCTGCAAGAGTGACGCCCCTCTGGGCACCTTACTAGCTCATTTGCATACCAAATAAACTGGATTTTCAGAGGATAAAAACATCTATTGCTGGAACAAAAGCACATCTTGAAATAAGGTGCTAAGTGCTATTAGGCCATGGCTTTGCTTCAATAGCAATTATCCTTGTGACAGATTTCCTTTAAAGCTCTCCTACAGCAGTGAAGATAAATGGCTGGGTTGTTATGGAAACCTGGAGTAAAATTGTGTATGTGGAGGCTGGAGGACCTGCTAGCTTCTATTGGCTGATAAGGGTCATGTGACCAAGCTTCTATTGGCTAATAGTGCAGATTCCTTTAGCGGACATACACACACACACACACACACACACACACACTGAGCTTGATAGATAGATAGATAGATAGATAGATAGATAGATAGATAGATAGATAGATAGATAGATAGATAGATAGATAATTATTGTACCATTATTTTTCTTCCAGATAAATATGCTATATCCGAAATTGCGTCTGAATATAAAAAATCTGTGGACGTCATCCAGGATATAGATTTTAAGGGTAAGTACAATATTTTATACGTAGGTGGAAATTCTACTTCTCTTATTAATAGGAATTAGTGTGTTGGGGGCTCAGACTGATAGATGAGGGGATCGGACTCTCATTCTTCTCCTCTTTATATATCTTAGAGATCCAGCTTCTTCACATCATTGGACTCCATTTCCAGCGCCTCAAAGAAAAGCTCAAGGTTATCGTCCAGGACTCAAACCAACGTAAGTGGAATCTTCTTCTGTCTACCATTGTACTTATCTTCTACGTGTCTGGTAGGTTGTCAGAGAGGATGTTTTCAACTTGTTTTCCTTTCCCTACAGCCTAGTGACAGGAGGGAGCGATTGTAATAAAATGTTCTATACTGGGAATTGCTATGCGTGCAGTTTTCTTTTGTATTATTGCAGGGTTATAGATAGAGCCCTCATATACAGGGGATTTCTGTTCTCTATTGTTCTCTATTAGTAATTCTGCTTTTCTTCATTTCTCACTTTTAGGGAGGTGTCCAAATAAACAAGGTGAGTTCTTCTATAGTATAGTATAGATATAACACGTGCTATAATATGACATATACCGTATTTTCCGGCGTATAAGACGACTTTCTAACACTAGAAATTATTTTTAAAAGTCGGGGGTCGTCTTATACGCCGGGTATACTCAGATCCGATGGAATATTCTAACCCCCAGGAGTTCCCATGCTGACGGGGACGCTTGCCTGGGGGTTAGAATATACAGGGCCCCGCCGCTCACAGGAGTATACATTTATAAACTGTAATCCGTAACTTTAAATCAGCGCTCATCTCTTTACTAGGGTAACTTACTCTCAGCTCTGGTAACAGGCAGTGCAGGCGGCGCTCACTCACCAACATCACGTGCCTGCTCCTCCCACTAGGCGGCGCAGGCGCGTGATGTCAGTGAGTGAGCGCCGCCCGCACTGCCTGTTACCGGAGCTGAGAGTAAGTTACCCTAGTAAAGAGATGAGCGCTGATTTAAAGAGCACCTTTCACTAGAATAAAAAATCCCCCTGCACTTACTATTATCCCTGGGCGCCGCTCCGTTCTCCCGGTATAGGCTCCGTTATCTTCATATGTTAGGCTCCACCCAGTGGAACCTGCCGGCGTCTCCTTCTCCCAGGCTATAGCGCTGGCCAATCGCAGCGCTCAGCTCATAGCCTGAGAGGAAAAAAAAACCTCTCAGGCTATGAGCTGAGCGCTGCGATTGGCCAGCGCTACAGCATGGGAGAAGGAGGCGCCGGCAGGTTCCACTGGGTGGAGCCTAACATATGAAGATACCGGAGCCTATTCCAGGCGAACGGAGCGGCGCCCAGGGATAATAGTAAGTGCAGGGGGATCCCTGGGCGCCGCTCTCCATGTCTGTAATCTTAGTTTAGATTTTTTATTCTAGTGAAAGGTCCTCTTTAAAGTTAAAGTTACGGATTACAGTTTATAAATGTATACTCCTCTGAGCGTTGGGGAGGGGGATCTGTGGATGGCACTGTTATGGGGAAGGGGATCTGTGGATGGCACTGTCATGGGGGGGAATCTGTGGATGTCACTGTTATGGGGAGCGGGATCTGTGGATGGCACTGTTTAGGGGGGATCTGTGGATGGCACTGTTATGGGGAGGGGGATCTGTGGATGACACTGTTATGGGGAGCGGGATCTGTGGATGGCACTGTTTAGGGGGGGATCTGTGGCTGACACTGTTATGGGGAGGGGGATCTGTGGATGACACTGTTATAGGGAGGGGGGGTCTGTGGATGACACTGTCATGGGGTAGATCTGTGAATGACACATATAGCAGAAGATGCTATATAGTGTAATCCATAGATCCCCCCATAGCAGTGTCATCCACTGATCCCCCTCCCCATAACAATGCCATCCACAGATCCCCCTCCCATAACAGTGCCATCCACAGATCCTAGCCAGTTCCCTGGACTGGAGAAGATCGTCTTGAAGACAGGGAGGGCTGGGCATTCAGGGGTAGTCTTATACGGCGAGTATAGCCCAAACCCTATATTTTAAATGAAAAAGTTGGGGGTCGTCTTATACGCCGGAAAGTACGGTAAATGCATTACACACAGGCCTCATGTAGTAATAGTAATGTAGACCCAAACTAGAGATCCCCACAGCCACCAATCAGATCACTGCTGTTATCTCCTACCCTGTACTGGACATATGAAATCCGGTATCTGATTGGCTGCCAGGGATGTTTGCACTAGGAGCTGCTGCGTTCTATAGAGGCCCGGACCGTTCTGGGGCGGCTCAGAGATTTCTGTCAATGGAAATCTAGAAAACAAAGTGACGAACACAGAGGCACTGACATCATGTAATAATAAGAAGACCCAGAGATTAGAGGTTTCTGAGTCTGACAATGAGAACGGTCAGTAATGTCTTCTTTCTTCTCCATTCCTCAGGTGCAGACAGCTGTGGTAAGTACATTTTATACCAGATTCAGCTTCTTGTCATTATTATTATTATCTATAAGATTGGAAGGTTATAACACAAGTGCATTTCCCCAGGATTAATGGTGCAAACCTACATCAACTGTCAGACCTGCGCCGAGGAGAAGGTTGTCTGCGCCGGGGGCCCTCCAAAAAATCAAGGTACAGTATAAGATTTTTATCATAGGCCAGAGGAACTAGAATTACACTATATAATGCATGCCAATGGACCTTTCCCACTAGTGTGTGTAAACTATGTGTAAACTGTGGGTACTGTGCCTATTATACAGAGGTGAGCAGCACTACATAGGCACTTTACACAGCACTCGCTGACTATTATATGATGTCTCCTCTTTTCACAGACTACTTGGAGAGATGCAGCTGCCTGTGCACCTCCAACAGATGTTTTGGTAAAGTAGAAGTTTCTATTCTTACATCTACATTCATATAGTACATTAGTAAATATATAGGACCCCAAATCCTCACCGTATGCTAAATATTCCAGTCACTTCCACTAGTGTGTAGTTTATTGCAGAAAATCAGACTTCCTGAAGCAAGAGGACATTTACATTAATATGATTCAGTCCATAAGCAGGCTAGAAGGGTGATTTGAGGCAGCCTGTACAGTATCCTGTCCATGTGCAGGTGACAGAGGGGTGATAGATACCAGCACATGATTATCATATTTATTCTAATATTATAAGTGTCTTTAATGCTCGGCTCACATTTCATTTCTTTCTTCTTTTCTCAGATCTGAAAACTGGACGGTCCTGCTCTCCATGTAAAGATCACAAGTCTCACCTGGCAGAGACTGTAAACTGTGGAGGTGAGGAGATAGCAGAATATAACCAGTTACTATCAGTCTCCTCTATGATGGCCGTATTTCCTATTAGGTCTTATAGAAGGAGACGTGTTATTGAGACAACCCCTAAATGTAGGACAGAATATCTACACAATTACTTCTATAAAAAAAAATATTGTTTTCCTGTTTTTTTCTAGAGATAAATATAAAAATCCCAGAATATGAAGAACTAATTCTGGACTGTACTTTTGAATGGTACGCAAGGCTGGAGGACACCTATAACAACGTGTTCACCCTGGTAAGTACAATGCAGGGTAAAATTGGGAGATTGTTCAGTTTAGGTTATACCTCTCAATTTAAGGGGATCTATCACGATGAACATGGTATTTGAGCTGCAGGCAGTAAAACTTGTGCTTTATACATTTAAATTCTTGCTCATTCTGGACTTTGAAGTCCAGGAGGCGGTCCTATCAGTGATTGACAGCCTTCCCTGTGTTTACACAGATAGCTGTCAATCACTGGACTTCAAAGCCCAAAATTAGCAAATTAAATGAATAAAACAAAAGTTTTACTGAATCTTTTCTCACAAAACTATATATCAATCTTCTCAGCTCATCCTGCTCTATAACATGCTGCCTGTAGCTCAGACATGTTCAATGTGATAGGTTCCCTTTAAGGCAGCGCTTCCCAAACGTATTCCTTCATTACCCAAAACCACTTAGCAGAAAGTCCTTTCACCCAATATCATCACCAGGCTGCTCAATATGGTCTAAAATCAGACTTTCTGTCATGTCAGCAATTTTCTAAATTTTTGTCTTAATGATATGACTATGATAAATTACAAATATTATTTTATAAATAGTTGTGATATCTGAGGCTCTAATAATTCTCCATATTTTTTCTATAGCCTCGTGAACACAATCCCAAAATCACCCGGGAGCCCTATCTTGTGATCAAGGGCGTACAGATGGGGGACTCCGGACGGTACACGTGTACCACCATCCTGGACTCTGAGGTGCCAGTGAGTAAGATCACCTATAACGTGGCAGGTAAGGACATATTATTACTGGCACTATGCTGAGTGGTATTTCTTAGATACGCGGGATTCATATCTACTTGTGGGTGATAATTAGTGAGAAAGGATCTAGTTCTGAAAATCTGAATTGTCACCTATAATGTGGGGCTATTTTACATTAGTATTTGTAAGGAAAAAACCTATAATGGAAAGATTTTAGCCATTTCTGTGTTTTGGAGCCACTTTTGGTTTTGACAGTGCTTCTGAGCCTCCATGATGCAGACGATTCTGATATTCTGACATATATTTCATGTTCTTTATGTATAAGATACACTACAATGTCATTATCGTTCTCTTCATGGAATTAACTATTAATGTAATTGTTTTCTTCATTTAGTTATCAGCGAATCGGAACAGGCGACAAAAAAATACCATCCTCGCCCTACACTTCCTGATGTGCTTGACATCACAGCGCCTGAGCCGCCACTTCTAGAGGAGCTACAGAACAACAATGCTTCCCTCATAGCAATATCTGTGGCCGGCTCCGTCACCATCATGCTGATCGCTGGCATATGGTAGGTAGCATCTATAAGATACTCTGTGGAACAGGCGTAGTATTTTAGATAAATATTACACATTACACTTAGTCCAGGCAGTCACTGGATGCTCCAGATTTATCACAATACTGAACGCTTCATGATAAATTTGGCGCATATTACAAGGCCAGACATGTTATAATGTCAGTGGACTGATAAGCAGCTAATGTAAGAAGAAACATTGGAGGATCTGTGCACACATTTCACTCAGAGCTGACATGTAAGTAGCAAATATCAAATAACTGATAGATTTTCTTTTTTCAGCATCTGCATGTTCTGGAGGAAAATGAAATCTAGAGAGCCTCTGGAAAAAGAGCCAGTGTGAAGGCGAACCGTCAAGCACCATCCTGTACTGCCACCTGCCAGGAAAAAAAAAAAAATCTGAAAATTATAACCCTACCCCAAAAAACATTAAAAAAAACAAAAAAAAACTATCCCTTCCCCATTTTCCTTTCCCCCTTCTCTCCTTAACCCCCCTCCATAAAAATATTAAAAAATAAAAAAATATTTCCACAAAAAAATCTAAAATAATTTCCCCTCCCCCTTTCTTCCCTACCCTTTTTCCCTAAAAAAATAAAAAAATATAAAAAAATCTTGACTGCAGCATTTTATTTCCCATTCCTTACCTGCCTATATATCATATAAGAACTACAGAGACTATATCGGAGAAAGACCAGGAGGATGGAGTCTCTTCTTGTTATTCTTGTCACCAGCGCCAGTTTCAAGATCTATAGTCATATAACTTATGGTTTGACTGAGCGGAAACATGTCTTTATTAGAAAACCTTCCTAAATCTAGATGACTAACTTCAAGCACCTGGGCTCCAATGTAAAATACCTAACAGGGCCATGAACTATCATGTGTGGTGTGCAGCACTGGTCTACTCATATGGGACATGTGGACCTTTTGGACTCTCAGATTAAAGGGCCTAGGGTGTGACCTTCTGTCTAAGGCTACTTTCACACCTGCGTTCGGGTGTCCGCTCGTGATCTCCGTTTGAAGGGTCTCACAAGCGGCCCCGAACGCATCCGTACTGCCCCAATGCATTCTGAGTGGAGGCGGATCCGCTCAGAATGCATCAGTCTGGCGGCGTTCAGCCTCCGCTCAGCAAGCGGACAACTGAACGCTGCTTGCAGCGTTCGGGTGTCCGCCTGGCCGTGCGGAGGCAAGCGGATCCGTCCAGACTTACAATGTAAGTCAATGGGGACGGATCCGTTTGAAGATGACACAATATGGCTCAATCTTCAAACAGATCCGTCCCCCATTGACTTTCAATGTAAAGTCTGGAAGGATCCGTTCAGGCTACTTTCACACTTAGAATTTTTTCTACGTTATAATGCAGAGGGATCCGTTCTGAACGGATACAAACGTCTGCATTATAGGAGCTGATCCGTCTGAGCAGACATCAGGCGGACCCGCTCTGAACGCAAGTGTGAAAGTAGCCTAACCATTCAAATTAGCTGACATAACTGTATGAACCATGCTCCGCTCCTGGGCCCATTACCCTCCCATCCAAGTTTTTGGCAGGAGCATTTAGGGCTCTTTAACACAAGCGGATGCCATGCGAGTAATCCGCTGCTTGAAAGAGTGCCAAGCCCTGCTCCGGACAGCAGAGACACGGAGTATTAACATGATTGATAATACTCTGTGCCTCGGTTCTTCATAAATCCAGCGTTAGCGCCGTTCACAAGATTCGCTGCGCCTGCACAATTCATTCCCCATTATGGGCAGAGGCACAAGAGCATTTAAAGGGCTTCTGTCACCCCACTAAACCTTTTTTTTTTTTTTTGCTTACTTATAATCCCCACACTGCGATTTATGCCTACATAATCAAATTAATCATTTTGGTCCTGTAGATTTTGTTTAAAACATGCTTTTAAAATATGCAAATTACCTTGCTACCAGCAAGTAGGGCGGCTACTTGCTGGTAGCAGCCGCATCCTCCGATCCTAAAGACGCCCCCTCCGCATTGTGATTGACAGGGCCAGGGAACGGAATCGTTCTCTGCTGGCCCTGCCTGTTAGCATTCAAAACCTGCACCGTGGCTGTACCTGTCTTCAATCGGCGCAGGCGCACTGAGAGGCTGCCGCTCGCTCCATCCTCAATGCGCCTGCGCCGATGACGTCACATCTACACCCGGCGCAGGCGCATTGAGGATGGAGCGGCCGAGTGAGCGGCCGCCTCTCAGTGCGCCTGCGCCGATTGAAGACAGGTACGGCCGCGGTGCAGGCGCCAGATTTTGAATGCTAACAGGCAGGGCCAGCAGAGAAAGATCCCGTCCGCTGGCCCTGTCAATCACAATGCGGAGGGGGCGTCTTTAGGATCGGAGGATGCGGCTGCTACCAGCAAGTAGCCGCCCTACTTGCTGGTAGCAAGGTAATTAGCATATTTTAAAAGCATGTTTTAAACAAAATCTACAGGACCAAAATGATTAATTTGATTATGTAGGCATAAATCGCAGTGTGGGGATTATAAGTAAGCAAAAAAAAAAAAGGTTTAGTGGGGTGACAGAAGCCCTTTAATGCGCATGTGCCGACCTGTACATCTAGCCGGCCTTGTGCCTCTGCCCATAATGGGAAATAAAGTGCGCAGGCACAGCGAATCTTGTGAACGGCTCTGGCGCTGGATTTCTGAAGAACCTAGGGTGGGCCAGAGGGGTAAAAGGGGAGGGGGTTTCATATGAAAAGTGACGAGGGACCTGGGCACCGGCCGCTTGAACGCCGCCCCTGGGCACCTTCAGAACCGAATTAACATATTGAATAAAAGTGTTTTTTAGCGAAAATAAGCTACGGACAGCTATACGGTAAGTAGCATTCCAATATGGGGACTATAATGCAGATCATGGTGTTAGTGTTCTATAATGGTCAGGGTGAAAGACTCCCTTTAACATCTAGCAGGCAAACTCTTTCAGCTCTGCTACATCTGTACTCTCTCATCTCTGCTACCTTGGCTGGGTTAAATAGGAACCTTTTCCTCTTCTGCTAGAACTTAGCTGTCTGTAGTCTGTCTCTTACTTTATCTTGAGCTGTATCTTTATCTTTAATCCTAGGAACTTCTTCCTGGCTTCAAGCTCACTTAGCTTGGCTGTAGGAAATGCAAGCCCAGGAGGGGACATGCAACCACATAGATCTCATACAGGGGCTGCTCTCAACTGACTACTAACTCCTCCCTCTCTAGAGAGGGCTGGAATGGACAGAAGGCTCCATCCCAGAGAAACCAGCTCTGCAGATTGCCGCCACCTGCTGGTGAACCAGGCACATTACATGTTAACAGTAGTTTATAAGGAAATAGATATACACAATGCAGGATATGGAAATTAATATACAAGATGACATAGGATACACCATTAAAGATAGTGGGGATCCAAAAGAGGTGGCAATGCCACTCTGGGGTATTACACATGGACAATTCCTATATGTATTTTCTTTCCATGTCCGTTCTCAGTTTTTTTGCAGACCGTATACAGAACCATCGATTTCAATGGGCCCACAAAATAAACGGAAGGTACGCCGTGTGCATTTCGTTTCCGTATGTCCGTATTTCCGTTCCACAAAAAAATAGAACATATATTATTGTCCACATTATGGACACGGATAGTACTGTTCTATTAGGGGCCAGCTGTCCCGTTCTGTAAAATACGGATTGCACACGGACGTCATCCATATTTTTTGCGGATCCGTTTTTTGCAGACCGCAAAATACACACGGTCGTGTGCATGAGCCCTTATACTGTACATTTTACCAAGAGTCACACATTTTTGGTCAACTCTCTGGGCCTCTCCGTAGTATCTGGGATGGGTTCAATTACAAGTATTACGGTATATCCATTTTCTTAAAATAAGATATTGAGACCATATGCAATAAACACACAGTCTTATATAGGAGACAATTGATAACTTTCTGTTCAGGGAATATCTGGAGAGGCAGGGCTTCCTTCTTGAGACTGTGTGCAAGGAGCTGTGCTCAGTAGTGAAGCAGCAGCCAGAGGCCCCTACTGACTGCTGCCCCACCAATCAGCTTTCACTTTGTCTAGCAGTTCAGTGGAAGGGAGAAGCACTGCCCGTTTTTGCTTCTGCCGTGCAGCCCATGCCCATCCTCCTTCCCAGAAAAAACACTGGTGGGAAATAGGTATGAAAAAAATTATATTTTTTTACTGTCACTTAATAGCACCCACCCCCGCACCGCTGTAGGGTGCCTTGTGGAAAATACAAACCTGCCAGAGCCATATTCACATCTCTTGCGATTAAATACCCAAGATGGCTTCCACTTTTTTCAGCACAATTTTTGTATAAGTTAAAAAAAAGAAATTAGATTACTTCTTGAAATTATTTTCCTGTCCAATTTGTCAAATTCTCTTAGGGGGTCATTTATTAAACTGGTGTAAAGTAGCACTGGCTTAGTTGCCCCTAGCAACCAATCAGATTCCATCTTTCATTTTTCATAGCTCCTTTGGAAAATGAAAGGTGGAATCTGATTGGTTGCCTTCGGCAACTAAGCCAGTTCTACTTTACACCAGTTTGATAAATGATCCCCTTGGTGTGAATCGATTCTACACAAGTCAAAGTTGTTTTCATTTTTTTGAGAATTGGTATATGACACTAAAGTCTCCTAGGATTTTTTTAGTGTCTTTTTATCTCTCTTTTTTCTTTTTTTTTAATGAATTTTATTTGCTCATTCTCCCCCTCCCCCTTTTAAGCTCTTGAACGCAACGACAGCAATTGGAAATAATGTCAGAGTTACACTGATATACATAGCTATGGGTAAACGCGTGTTTCATGGTGTTTAAAAACACATTCAGCCCCCCGACAAACAGCAGCAGTAGCATGGTGGAAGCAGCAGCCTTACTGTACAGAACATGATGGAAGGCAGGCACACAGCAGCAGTAGCATGGTGGAAGCAGCAGCCTTACTGTACAGAACATGATGGAAGGCAGGCACACAGCAGCAGTGGCATGATGGCAGCAGCAGCTTTAAGTTAGAGATTGAATATGATGGTAGGCAGCAGCAGTGGCATTGTGGGGTCAGGGGGCAGCAGTGATACAGTAGAGAACATGATTGTAGACAGACACACAGCAGCAGTGGCATGGTGGGGTCAGGAGGCAGCAGTGATACAGTAGAGAACATGATTGTAGACAGACACACAGCAGCAGTGGCATGGTGGCAGCAGCAACTTTAAGGTACAGATTGAATATGATGGTAGGCAGGCAGGTGGGCAGCGGCATGATGGGGCCAGTAGCAGCCAAAGAGCTATTACTTGTCCTCAGCCAAAGGAGTATGAAAATCCTCACAGATCCATCCTCATGATATCTCATTCATTTTGACAAAACTGATGTTTTGTAAACTAGGAGAGGATAACTTTGTCTGTTTCGATGTTATAATGCCCCCTGCCATGCTGAAACCCTCCCTGAGATGACACTGGAGGCTGGACAAGACAGAATAGATGGGGCATACTAGGCTAATTCAGGCCATTGTTCCAGTCTGCCTGCCCAGAAATCCATGGGGTCAGGGACCACAATATGTGCTGAAGAAAGGCTAGAGTCCAGGTGGGACTGAACATTGGTTTTGAGGCGGTACATCTCCATTTGCTGACTTGCGTCAGCCTGTTGCAGCACATGAAAAAATTGCTCCATCATGTTGACGATACTGATCTGGCTTCTGCGTTTTCTGCTGCTTGTGGTAACAGAGATGGCGGGAGGTGGGGCCAGAGAGGGGCTTCAGACACGCTCGCCAAAAGCTGCAGAAAGCTGCGTACACAATATATCTTGGTAATAAAGCAATTTCAGCATCAAGAAAACATTCCTCCATTTTGCATTCAATAGAGAGGGTCTAATAGCATGACTATCCAGTAATCACCAGATTGCTTTAAGTGAATGGAGAGAATACCCCTCTAAAGGGACTGTGCCAACATTAAATGTTATTTTAATATAATTCAGCACAAAAAATTAGATACTTTTGTATTTTTTCTGTTATAAAAATGCTCCAGTGAGAAATTCTCTTTACTTAATTATCATGATATTGTCATTAATCTCACTAACCATGTGTTGTCCCCGGACTGTATCGCAGCCCTTAACTTAGGACTGGGGTACAGCCTGGTCGAACAATTTGATCCTGTTGAATTTGAGGTTGACCTATATAAATATGTACTTAAGCTGTATTTGAAGAAAGTGTTCAAAGATCTACATCTTGTACGCCACCTATTAAACAGGGAGAAATCCCTGCTTATACTAATTACCTAGGGTTTAATATCATGGATCCGTTTAATAAAGAGGAGATATGATGCTTGGAGTTACTTACTGACACAGATCTGCGGGAGATAGATAGTGGGAGCCTGGAGAGAGAGAGGTTTAAGGGAGGGATTAAGTCCACTTTTTGCCCCCCGAGGAGGAATAGGAGACGGTTGCCTCCGCTACAGAGGGTAGTACCCATGGAAGCTTATTTCCATCTGTTCTGCGTGAGTAGGCAGAAGAGGAAAAAGAAGATGAGGAGATTGAGAGTCATTCTCCTGATCACGACAGCGAAGCCTTGCCTGTTGGTACTCTGGGACACATGGCTGACTTTATGTTAGGCTGCCTTTTCCGCGACCCGCACGTTATACGCATTTTAGACAACACGGATTACTGGTTGTTCACCCTTTTTGACCCCCGCTACAAATCCTCTGGTGGAGAGGACGATCAAAACGGTGCAATACCAGAAGGTCTTTTTGAAAAATTGCTCCAAAAATATCCATCTGACAACACTGGCGGCAGAGTCCATTGTATCTTGGGCAACCGAGGAGGAAAGACAAGGGGAACACACAGCAGTTCCAACAGAGGCAGGGCAACACTCTCCAAAGCCTGGGACAGTTTTATGACACCCCGCCAGCACCCTCACCCTGATGCGCGGCCTACTGTCACAAAGAGGGAACATTTTGGAAGATGGTGAAGGAGTACATAGCAGACCGTGTCAGCGTCGTCAATTATCCCTCAGTGCCTTACAACTACTGGGTGTCCAAGCTGGACACGTGGCACGAACTGGCTCTCTATGCCTTGGAGGTGCTGGCCTGCCCTGCCGCCAGCGTTTTGTCTGAGCGGGTATTTAGTGCTGCTGGTGGCATTATAACAGATAAGCATATCTGCCTGTCAACTGAAAATGCTGACAGGTTGACCCTTATAAAAATTAACAAGGCCTGGATTGACCCTGAATTTTCCACTCCACCAGAGGAAAGCTGATGAACATAAAGGCACTTTAAATGTGTTGTTTATAATGTACTGAATACACTGTATTCCCATGCACCCCTTCCACCACAAAAAAGGTTATATGGTTGAATCTTCCTTTTCTCATCCTCCTCCTCATCCTCCTCTTCCATCATTGCAGCATGCTTATTCGTCGCATATAATGCCCTCGCATATAATGTTTTACAGGGTCAGCTCAACTGCAGGCCCTCGCATATAATGTTTGACAGGGTCAGCTCACCTTCAGGCCCGCACCTACAATCTTTTACAGGGTCAGCTCACCTGCAGGCCCTCGCGTATGTTTTACAGGGTCAGCTCACCTGCAGGCCCTCACCTACAACCTTTTAGAGGGTCAGCTGACCTGCAGGCCCTCGCATATGATGTTTTACCGGGTCAGCTCACCTGCAGGCCCTAACCTACAATCTTTTATAGGGTTAGCTCACCTACAAGCCCTCGCATATAATGTTTTACAGGGTCAGCTCACCTGCAGGCCCTCGCATATAATCTTTTACAGGGTCAGCTCACCTGCAGGCCCTCGCATATAATGTTTTACAGGGTCAGCTCACCTGCAGGCCCACACCTACAATCTTTTACAGGGTCAGCTCACCTGCAGGCCCTCGCATATAATGTTTTACAGGGTCAGTTCACCTGCAGGCCCTCGCATATAATGTTTTACAGGGTCAGCTCACCTGCAGGCCCTCGCATATAATGTTTTACAGGTTCAGCTTACCTGCAGGCCCTTACCTACAATCTTTTATAGGGTCAGCTCACCTACAAGCCCTCGCATATAATGTTTTACAGGGTCAGCTCACCTGCAGGCCCTCGCATATAATTTACAGGGTCAGTTCACCTGCAGGCCCTCGCATATAATGTTTTACAGGTTCAGCTTACCTGCAGGCCCTTACCTACAATCTTTTATAGGGTCAGCTCACCTACAAGCCCTCGCATATAATGTTTTACAAGGTCATCTCACCTGCAGGCCCTCACCTACAATGTTTTACAGGGTCAGCTCACCTGCAGGGCTTGGCATATAATGTTTTACAGGGTCAGCTTACCTGCAGGCCCTGGCATATAATGTTTTACAGGGTCAGCTCACCTGCAGGCCCTCACCTACAATCTTTTATAGGGTCAGCTCACCTGCAGGCCCTCGACCTACAATCTTTTGCAGGGTCAGCCTGGTGTTTAATCTGTATAGTAATGTACACATCCACTTCCTGAGGTGGTTGCTCATGCTCAGCTCCATCAGTCAACTGCCACCTGCGCAAGGATATACACAAATCTCACACAGCCAGGCTTGGACTGGCCCACTGGGGAGCCGGGGAAATCCTTCTTTGTCACACCCCAACAAGTTGGCACGGATGGCAGATGAGGGGGATGTCGGTTCAGGGACAGCACTGCTGCAGCCAGACACTTCCTCTGCCAGTCAGGGGAATGTCAGCTCCAGTAAACAGGGGACCAGGAGAGCAGGACAGGGCAGACAGGTGCTGGTAGTGGGTACAGAAAGGGCAATCTGTCACAAAGATCGTGATTGCCAAACAGTGTGTTGTCTTCCTGGCGCTAGAGTTCGACACATAGCAGATAGGGTTGACAGATTACTGGGAGGGGCTGGAGAAGATCCAGCGTTCATGGTCCATATCGGAACCAATGACAAAGTTAGAGGAAGGTGGAGAGTCCTTAAAAATGATTTTAGGGATTTAGGTCAAAAGCTTAGGGCAAGGACCTCAAAGGCAGTATTTTCCGAAATACTACCTGTACCACGAGCCACACAAGAAAGGCAGCGGGAGATAAGGGAAGTTAACAAGTGGCTCAAGAACTGGTGTAGGAAGGAGGGGTTTGGGTTCCTAGATAACTGGGCCGACTTCTCTGTCAGCTACAGGCTCTATCGTAGGGATGGGCTGCAGCTCAATGGGGGAAAGATGGATAGAAGGTTGGAAGAGTGTTTAAACTAGGGACTGGGGGGGAGGGTAATTACGTTATAGGATGGGTAGATAGTGCAGATAGAGACCGGGGGCAAGGTAGTGGGACTGGGGGAGGAATGGAAGGAGGGACTAGAACAGTTCAGAAGGAAAGGTGTAGGGTAAAAAATATACATAAACCTCTTAATTGTATGTATACTAATGCCAGAAGCTTGACTTATAAAACTGGTGAACTGGAATGTGTGAGGATGTGAACTGGATGTGTGAGGAGGACTATGACATAGTGGGAATAACTGAGACATGGCTGGATGATAACTATGACTGGGCAGTTAATTTACAAGGTTACAGTCTGTTTAGAAAGGATACTCAAAAGTGGAGAGGGGCAGGGGTCTGCCTTTATGTAAAGTCCTGTCTAAAGCCCACAGTCCGAGAAGACATAAGTGAGGGACATGAACATGTGGAGTCACTGTGGGTAGAAATACATGGAGGCAAAAATAATAATAAATTACTAATAGGAGTTTATTATAAACCATCTAATATACCAGAGTCCACAGAAAATCTACTACTAAATGAGATCTACGAGGCGGCAAATCATAATGAGGTGGTTATTATGGGGGACTTCGACTACCCAGATATAGACTAGGAAACTGAAAGCTGTACATCTCATAAAGGAAACAGGTTCTTGGCAATAACTAAAGACAATTACCTTTCCCAACTAGTTCAGAACCCGACTAGAGGGACGGCCATACTGGACTTAGTATTAACCAATAGATAGTATTAACCAATAGACCTGACAGAACAACAGATGTGCAGGTTGGGGGACACCTGGGAAATAGTAACTATAAAGTAATAACCTTCCAATTATCCTTCAAACGAGCGTTTCTTCAGGGAGAAACAAAAACTACCAAACTTCAAAAAAGCAAAATTGACCAGGTCCGAGAACACTGTGAAACATCCACAGTGCAAGATTCAAAACCGGGTTCCATATATAGAGAGCGCACAGTTATGCACCAAAAAGGGGCCCAGTATAGATTATTGACCCCGATTAGGAAAAGAGGGGATGGGAACAGGGGAGGGGGCAGGCAAAATAGCGCAGTGTGGATGCGCAGATCATAAACCAAAATGGTATGTAGATTACAGTGGGGACAAATATTTAGAACAGGTATACGCCCCTAGGGGCACAGTGCACATAATGTACACCGCTCAAGGGGGAAGGAAGAAACGTACCACAGGCTAAATCAAACTATTAGTGAATACTCTATTATATCATAGTGATTAGAGCATATATATATGTATAAATTGATGTTCTTTATGGGGTAAATCCAAAGCGGCACTATAATGGGGGTGGCCACATATCCTCCCCTTCAAAATACTACAGTGCTCGAGATATATATATTAACCCAATGTAAGATAGCATATGGCTGGCTAAAGAAAGCAGGAATAATCGATATTTTTATTCAATCCTGCAGGTGACATGGTGTTAAGCATATGTATCCATTTTGACTCTTTCTGTCTCAGGATAATGTCAATGTCACCTCCCCTGATGGAATGTTTTACTATTTCCACCATTGAGAAGTTTACCGCTTTCGGGTCTCCTCCATGTTTTAGAACCACATGTCTGGATAAAGGCTTATCGCGCTTATGGCGAATATCGCCAATATGCTCCAGGATCCTCTTTTTAAAGGCTCTACAGGTTTTGCCGATGTATCTAAGGCTGCATATACATTGGGCCATGTAAACCACGCCCACTGTATTGCAATTTGCAAAGCCACGGGTCATATACGTATGGGTCTGTTCGGTGTTCGTAAAGGATTGACCTACTGTTATGAAGGAGCAAGCCTTACACTTACCACACCTGTAGGTACCATTTCTCCTATCTACTAGCCACGTACTAGAGGGGGGGGCAGGTTCATAGTGACTATGTACCAGTTGGTCTCCTAAACTTCGACCTCGCCTAAAGGTAATTGAGGGATGCTCCGGAAGAAGATCAGTCAGGTCAGGGTCAGCTTTAATCAATGACCAGTATCGCCCGATAATCTGGCGGACTTGATTAGCTTCAGTGTCGTACGTACCTATAATTCTGATCACTTCATCTGATGTCTTATTTCTCCCTACAGAGTGGATTAATGCTGATCTATCACGAGATCCAGCATGATTCCACGCTTCATAGAGGCAGTCCTCAGAATACCCCCTCTGTTTAAACCGATGAAATAGGGTACTGGCTTGTTTGTCAAACTCGATTTTATCAGAACAGTTCCTGCGAATCCGCAGAAACTGTCCCTTAGGGATACCTTTTTTGAGTGGTTTAGGGTGAAAACTATCCCATCTCAATAAGCTATTTGTTGAGGTGGATTTACGGAACAGGGTGGTTGTAAGGGTGTTATTAGTGTCCTTGCTAATCTGTAAATCGAGAAAATTGATTGTTCTGGATTGTAGTTCATGAGTAAAGAATAGACCGATGTGATTGATGTTAAGGTCCTTCATGAACCCATCAAAATCTTCCGCAGTACCTGACCAGAATAGCAGGATGTCATCGATGAACCTCGACCAAGATATTATATGGCGGGTCCATCTCTGCATCCCTTCAGTGAAAACAATAGTGTCCTCCCACCAGCCCAGGAGCAAGTTGGCGTATGTGGGCGCACAAGGGCTCCCCATCGCCGTGCCCCTGAGCTGGTGGTAGAACCGACCATTGAAAACAAAGTAGTTATGTCTCAAGGCAAAATCTAGGAGTCTGATGACAAGATGATTATGTTCCTTGAGATCGGTGGATCTGGTGTCTAAAAAATATTTGATTGCTGCCAAGCCCTTATTGTGTGGAATAGAGGTATAAAGGGCTTCCACATCAATAGAGGCTAGCCACACACCTGGATCCAATGAAATACCATCTATCCGTTTCAGTAGATCATTTGTATCGCGGAGATATGAGGGTAGAGACATCACAAATGGGCGCAGGATCTTGTCTATATAGGTGCCTACATGTTCTGTAAGGCCCCCTATCCCAGATACAATTGGACGGCCCTTGAGGGGGACCGTGCCTTTATGAACCTTGGGGAGACAGTAAAACGTCGCCACCCGAGGGTTAGATGCTTCAAGGTAATCATATTCACGTCGGTCAATGAGTCTCCCCTCAAGGGCCTCCTGTAGGATCTGGGACAGTTCCCTCGCATACAGCTGAGTTGGGTCCAGCCTGAGCAACTCATAGCTGGATCCATCAGACAGAAGTGACATACACATGTTGCAGTATTGTTCACTAGACATGACAACAATGTTCCCCCCTTTGTCCGATGGTTTAAAAATGAGTTGTTTGTTGGTGCTAAGATCCCGTAGTATTTCCATTTCCCTCTGTGTGTAGTTTTTCATACCGCTCACCTGCACTGATGTCAGATTCCCCAAATCCCTGGTTACAGATTTAAGAAACAAGTCAATATGAGCCTCACCCAATGTTTTGGGAGGCATCCTCGTACTCTTATTTCTAAGACTTGTAAATGGACCCTGGCCCGGAGGACGGTCATTGTCGTCCAATAAATCCACTAGGGCATCATAACCCATAAGGTCACTTGGATCAAGTCCAAGTTCGATGCTCCTCTTTTTATCAGAGGCGCAAAATAGCTTGCGCCACCGTAACTTTCTCACAAATAAATGGAGATCCTTTACCCAGTCGAAAAGACAGAAGCGGGTAGTCGGCACAAAGGACAGTCCCTTATTTAATAATTTTAGTTCAGCCTCAGATAGATCAATCCCGGATAGATTAAGAATCACAGGCTGACCCTCTGGTGAGATCAATACTTCTTTACTGGTTGGCATTGTGTTTGCGTACGGTCTCTCAGGATATAGGTGTTGGGTGGGGGTGGGCCTAAAAAAGAAGAATTGGTGATCCTCTACCCATCTTGGCTTCTGAGAGACACTGCCACTCTGAGAAGCTCTTTTTATACCCAATCATGTTGCCAATTGACCTAATTAGTGTTAATTGGTCTTCCAGCTCTTCGTTATGCTCAAATTTACTTTTTCCAGCCTCTTATTGCTACTTGTCCCAACTTTTTTGGGATTTGTTGACACCGTGAAATTTTGAATCAACATATTTTTCCTTTAAAATGATACATTTACTCGGATTAAACGTTTGATCTGTCATCTACGTTCTATTACCAATAAAATATTGACATTTGCCATCTCCACATCATTGCATTCAGTTTTTATTCACAATTTGTTTAGTGTCCCAACTTTTTTGGAATCCGGTTTGTACATACCTTATAGAAAAAAAGGGTTAAGGAACAAGAAGAAACCAATGTGGATAAATAGAACTAAAGAAAGCAATAAATAACAAAAATAAAGCATTTAAATCACTAAAACAGGAGGGGCGCCAGGAAGCACTGAAAAAATATAAGGAAAAAAATAGAATATGTAAAAAACAAAAGTCGCCAAACTAGAGACCGAGAAATTAATTGCCAAAGAGAGCAAAACTAACCCTAAAATGTTCTTCAATTATATAAATGGTAAAAAGTATAAATCTGAAGGTGTTGGCCCTCTACAGAGCAATGAGGGGGGAGTTGCAGAGAGCGACGAGGAGAAAGCAAAGCTATTAAATAATTTTTTCTCCACAAAAAAAGTCAGATGAAATGCAGAATGTAAAAGTAAATTCCCCATTAAAAGTGCCCTGTCTGACCCAGGAAGAAGTACAACAGTGACTTAAAAAGATTAAAATAGACAAATCGCCAGGACCAGATGGCATACACCCCCGTATCCTAAGAGAATTAAGTAATGTCATAGCCAGACCCTAATTTCTGATATTTACAGACTCTATACTGACAGGGAGTGTTCCACAGGATTGGCACATAGCAAATGTGGTGCCAATATTCAAAAAGGGTGCAAAAACAGAGCCTGGAAACTATAGGCCGGTAAATTTAACATCTGTGGGTAAACTGTTTGAAAGTTTTCTAAGAGATGCTATCTTGGAGTACCAATGAAAATAAGCAAATAACACCATATTAGCATGGCTTCATGAGGGATCGGTCATGTCAAACTAATTTAATCAGTTCCTATGAGGAGGTAAGTTCTAGACTTGACAGTGGTGAATCAATGGATGTTGTATATCTGGACTTCTCCAAAGCATTTGACACTGTACCACATAAAAGGTTAGTATATAAAATGAGAATGCTCGGACTGGGAGAAAATGTCTGTACGTGGGTAAGTAACTGGCTCAATGATAGAAAACAGAGGGTGGTTATTAATGGTACACACTCAGATTGGGTCACTGTCACTAGTGGAGTACCTCAGGGGTCCGTATTGGGCCCTATTCTCTTCAATATATTTATTAATGATCTTGTAGAAGGCTTGCACAGTAAAATATCAATTTTTGCAGATGACACTAAACTGTGTAAAGTAATTGACACGGAAGAGGACAATATACTGCTACAGGTGGATCTGGATAGATTAGAGGCTTGGGCAGAGAAGTGGCAGATGAGGTTTAACACTGACAAATGTAAGGTTATGCACATGGGAAGGAATAATGCAAGTCACCCGTACATACTAAATGGTAAAACACTGGGTAACACTGACATGGAAAAGGACCTAGGAATTTTAATAAACAACAAACTAAGCAGTAAAAACCACCATCAGGCAGCTGCTGCCAAGGCCAATAAGATAATGGGTTGCATCAAAAGGGGCATAGATGCCCGTGATGAAAACATAGTCCTACCACTTTACAAATCACTAGTCAGACCACATATGGAGTACTGTGTACAGTTCTGGGCTCCTGTGAACAAGGCAGACATAGCAGAGCTGGAGAGGGTTCAGAGGAGGGCAACTAAAGTAATAACTGGAATGGGGCAACTACAGTACCCTGAAAGATTATCAACATTAGGGTTATTCACTTTAGAAAAAGACGACTGAGGGGAGATCTAATTACTATGTATAAATATATCAGGGGACAGTACAGAGATCTCTCCCATCATCTATTTATCCCCAGGACTGTGACTGTGACGAGGGGACATCCTCTGCGTCTGGAGGAAAGAAGGTTTGTACACAAACATAGAAGAGGATTCTTTACGGTAAGAGCAGTGAGACTATGGAACTCTCTGCCTGAGGAGGTGGTGATGGTGAGTACAATAAAAGAATTCAAGAGAGGCTTGGATGAATTTCTGGAGTGTAATAATATTACAGGTTATAGTTACTAGAGAGGGGTCGTTGATCCAGGGAGTTATTCTGATTGCCTGATTGGAGTCGGGAAGGATTTTTTTCCACTTGCCTCACAGTTTTTTTTTGCCTTCCTCTGGATCAACTTGCAGGATAACAGGCCGAACTGGATGGACAAATGTCTTTTTTCGGCCTCATATATTACGTTACTATGTTACTAGAAGCTGTCTGCGATAAGCTCCGCTCCCTGTACACAGTAGGATGCATGCTGCCTGCGATTCATCCTAAATGAGAAGGAAAGGCTCCATACCAGCGCTGATTAATGGGACCTGACAAGTTTTGTGTAATCAGCACTCCTGGTCAGTAAGGCTGTTTCCACATGATCTGATTTCCATAAAATTGCATAAAAAAACACAGCATTTTGCCACGATTTTATGTAAATTAGATCATGTGGAAACAGCCTTACTCTGACCAGGAGTGCTGATTGGACTAAAACCTGTCAGTCGATAGCACTGACAGGATCTCCTCCAATGAGGCAGCTCTGCTAGAAGGACTGCTACCTGTGTGATCAGTCTGGAGTAGGGTTGAGCGGTTCTGTGTTCGGCAATTTAATGGCGCTTTTTGAAAGGTTGTAGAGCATCCAATCAACAAGCATTTAACTTGTGTGCCCTTAGAAGCCATCACAGCCATGCCTACTAATGGCATGGCTGTGATTGGCCAGTGCAGCATGTGACCCAACCTCTATATAAGCTGGAGTCACGTAGCACTGCACGTCACTCTGCTCTGATTAGTGTAGGGATAGGATGCTGCTGCTGTGAGGGAGAGAATAGGACAGAATCTTTAATCTGAAGTGCTTGTTAACTCAGCAATCTACCTGGATTTTGTTTTGTGGGTGCAGTGCACAATCTTTTTACCCTGCCCTGAGCCCAGTGACACAGAAAAATAACTTTTATCCGCCTGTTAGTTAGGTGGGCGGCGGCGGTCATTTTATGCAAGTTCTATGCACCAGCACAGCATATGTGCATTTGTGACAGTCAAATAGAAGCTTGAAATACTGTAATTATAATCTGGGTTTAAAAAAATCACCCAATTTTGGCAAGACCCTACATCTGTGGCCTTTGCAGCATTTGTCATTGTTAAATACAAGCTTGAAATACTGCACTCATTTTCTGGGTTTAAAAAAGCATCCATTTTTGGCAATACCCTCCATCTGGGGCCTATGCAGAATTTGTCAGTGTGCAATTTAAGCTTGAAATACTGCAATAATTTTCTGGGTTTTAAAAAACACCCTTTTGGTGCAAAATACTACATTTTACAGCCCTTGCTGCATCTGTCAGTGTGAAATACAAGCGTTATATACTGTTGTCATATTTTGTTATTAAAAAAAACCACCCATTTAGGGAAAAATTCAAATTTTGCGGCGTTTGCTACATCTGTCATTGTTAAATACAAGCTTGAAATACAGCAATAATTTTCTGGGTTTAAAAAAGCACCCAATTTTGGTAATACCCTCCATCTGGGGCCTATCCCGCATTTGTCAGTGTGCAATTTAAGCTTGAAATACTGCAATAATTTTCTGGGTTTTAAAAAACACCCTTTTTTTGCAAAATACATAATTTTACAGCCCTTGCTGCATCTGTCAGTGTGAAATACAAGCGTTATATACTGCTGTCAAATTCTGTTATTAAAAAAACACCCTTTTTGTGCAAAATACAAATTTTACAGCCCTTTCTGCATCTGTCATTGTTAAATACAAGCTTGAAATACAGCAATAATTTTCTGGATTTAAAAAAGCACCCATCTGTGGCAATACCGTACATCTGGGGCCTATGCAGCATTTGTCAGTGTGCAATTTAAGCTTGAAATACTGCAATAATTTTCTGGGTTTAAAAAACACCCTTTTTGGGCAAAATACGAAATTTTACAGCCCTTGCTGCATCTGTCAGTGTAAGGCTACTTTCACACTAGCGTTCGGAGCGGATCCGTCTGATGTTTCATCAGACGGATCCGCTCCGATAATGCAGACGTTCGCATCCGTTCAGAACGGATCCGTCTGCATTAAAACTTAGAAAATTTTCTAAGTGTGAAAGTAGCCTGAGCGGATCCGTTCAGACTTTACATTGAAAGTCAATGGGGAACGGATCCGCTTGAAGATTGAGCCATATTGTGTCATCTTCAAGCGGATCCGTCCCCATTGACTTACATTGTAAGTGTGGACGGATCCGCTCGCCTCCGCACGGCCAGGCGGACACCCGAACGCTGCAAGCAGCGTTCAGCTGTCCGCCTGGCCGTGCGGAGGCGAGCGGAGGCTGAACGCCGCCAGACTGATGCAGTCTGAGCGGATCCGCATCCATTCAGACTGCATCAGGGCTGGACGGAAGCGTTCTGCTCTGCTCGTGAGCCCCTTCAAACGGAGCTCACGAGCGGACAGCAGAACGCTAGTGTGAAAGTAGCCTTAAATACAAGCGTTATTTACTGCTGTCATATTCTGTTACTTAAAAAACACCCTTTTTGGGCAAAATACTACATTTTACAGCCCTTGCTGCATCTGTCAGTGTGAAATACACGTGTTAGATACTGCTGTTATCTTCTGTTATTAAAAAAAAACACCCATTTTGGGAAAAATATAAAATTTGCAGAGAATGAGGAGAGCGTTGAATAAGGGACGTGGCCCCGGTCGTGGCGCTGCTGGTAAAGCTCCTGTTGCAGGGAGAGGACGTAGTCGATCTGTGCCAGCTACACGCACAAGTGACACACCTTCCTCAGGTGCGAGTAGGCGACAGAACCTTCAGCGTAATTTGGTCGGACCTAATGCAGCTCTACGAATGGTGAGGCCAGAACAAGTACAGGCGATAGTAGATTGGGTTGCTGACAGTGCCTCCAGTTCCTTCACATTGTCTCCCATCCAATCTCCTGCTGAAAGATCAGAGTTAGCACCTGCAGCCGATGTCCATCGGTCTTTCACCTCACCACCTTGCAAATCAGCCAAGCAGTCTGAGCCTCAAGTCATGCAGCAGTCTCTTCTGCTTTTTAATGACTCTATTAGCAGGGTTTCCCAGGGCCATCCACATAGCCCTGCCCCAGAAGTGGAAGAGATTGAGTGCACCGATGCCCAACCACTTATATTTCAAGATGAGTACATGGGAGGACCATGTACTCAACTGCTGTGGCTTTCTGCAATGTGCAGACCGACAAGGAGGGCAGGGGTGAAGACTGGGTAGAAGATGATGTGAAGGACGATGAAGTCCTCGACCCCACATGGAATCAAGGTCATGCGGGTGACCTGTGTAGTTCGGAGGAAGAGGCGGTGGTCGCACAGAGCCACCAACACAGCAGAAGAGGGAGCAGGGTGCAAAAGCGGAGCGGCCGTCCCCTAGACAGTACGCCTGCTACTGCCCAACGCAGCAAGGGACCAAGCACACCAAAGCCAGCTCCAAGGAGTTCCCTGGCGTGGCAGTTCTTCAGACAATGTGCTGACGACAAGACACGAGTGGTTTGCATGCTGTGCAATCAGAGCCTGAAGCGAGGCATAAATGTTCTCAACCTGAACACAACCTGCATGACCAGGCATCTAAGTGCAAAGCACGAGCTGTAGTGCAGTAGACACCTCAAAAACCAAGAAAGGTCGCTGGCTCCCCCTGCTTCCTCTTCTGCTGCAGTCTCGGCCTCTTCATCCATCTCTGCAGTGACAGTGCCACCTGCCACCCTGCAAACAGAGGATCTGCCAGAAACACCACAACCTGGATCACCTAGCATCTCCCCAATGTCCCACGGAAGCGTTCAGCTCTCCATATCACAAACACTGGAGCGGAAGAGGAAGTAACCCCCTAACCTCCCGCGATCCCTGGCCCTGAATGCCAGCATTTCAAAATTACTGGCCTTTGAAATGCTGTCATTCTGTCTGGTGGAGACGGAGAGTCTTAAAAGCCTTATGGCAGTGGCTGTCCCACAGTACGTTGTGCCCAGCAGCAACTACTTTTCCAGGCGAGCCATCCCTTCTCTGCACAACCAAGTGGGGGACAAAATCAGGTGTGCACTACGCAACGCCATCTGTGGCAAGGTCCACCTAACTACGGATACGTGGACCAGTAAGCACTGTCAGGGACGTTATATCTCCCTAATACTAACAGCACACTGGGTAAATGCAGTGGCGGCTGGACCTGAGGCGGATAGCAGTTTGGCCCATGTCCTTCCACCACCGAGGATTGCAGGGTGCTTCAGTTTGCCTCCTGTTGCTTCCTACTCCGCTTCCTCATCCTCTACCGGCTCCTCATCCGGTCAGCGTAACACCTTCACCACTAACTTCAGCACAGCCAGGGGTAAACGACAGCAGGCAGTTTTAAAACATATCTATTTGGGGGACAAACCCCACACCGCGCAGGAGCTGTGGACGGGCCTTGAACAACAGACCGATGAGTGGTTGGTGCCAGTGAGCCTCATGCCCGGCCTGGTGGTGTGCGATAATGGGCAAAATCTCGTAGCAGCTCTGGGACTAGCCGGTTTGACGCACATCCCTTGCCTGTCGCATGTGCTGAATTTGGTGGTGCAGAGGTTCCTTAAAAATCACCCCGATATGTCAGAGCTGCTGCAGAAAGTGCGGGCCGTCTGTGCGCGCTTTCGGCGTTCTCACCCTGCTGCTGCTCGCCTGTCAGCGCTGCAGCGTAACTTCGGCCTTCCCGCTCACCGCCTCATATGCGACGTGCCCACAAGGTGGAACTCCACCTTGCACATGCTGGCCAGACTGTGCGAGCAGCAGCAGGCGATAGTGGAGTTTCAGCTGTAGCACGCACGGGTGAGCCGCTCTGCGGAACAGCACCACTTCACCACCAATAACTGGGCCTCCATGCGAAACCGTTGTTCCTTGTTGCGCTGTTTCGAGTACTCCACCAACATGGCCAGTGCCGATAAAGCAGTTCTCAGCATTACTACCCCACTTCTATGCCTCCTTGAAAAAACGCTGCTGGATATGATGGAAGAGGATGTGGCACAGGAGGAGGTGGAGGAAGAGGGATCATTTCATAGGGTTTCCGGCCAGTCATTCACAAGTGGCTCCGAGGGTGGGTTCCTGCACCCACAAACGCCAGGTACACAATTGTCCAGCCAGGGCACAGTTCTGGAGGATGATGAGGTGGAGGATGAGGAGATGGAGGAGGAGGAACCGTGTTCACAGCAGGGTGGCACCCAAACCAGCTCATGGCCCTCACTGGTGCGTGGCTGGGGGGATTACAGAGGACACAGACGATACACCTCCCACAGAGGACAGCTTGTCGTTGCCTCTGGGCAGCCTGGCACACATGAGCGATTACATGCTGCAGTGTCTCTGCAACGACCGCCGAGTTGCCCACATTCTAACTTGTGCTGATTACTGGGTGGCTGCGCTGCTGGATCCCCATTACAAGGACAACGTACCGTCCTTAATTCCGTCCCTGGAGCGTGATCGTAAGATGCGCGAGTACAAGTGCGCGCTGGTAGACGCACTGCTGGTGGCATTCCCATCTGACAGCAGGGCCACAGTGGAAGCACAAGGCGAAGGCAGAGGACGAGGAAGAGGTCGCCAATGCAGATGGGGCACCACCAGCACCTCCGAATGCAGGGTTAGCATGGCCGAAATGTGGAAAAGCTTTGTCAGCATGCCACAACAACCAGCACCACCAGCTGATATGGAACGTCTTAGCAGAGGGCAGCATTTCAGCAACATGGTGGAGCAGTATGTGCGCACACGCCTACATGTACTGAATGACGGGTCTGCCCCCTTCAACTTCTGGGTCTCCAAATTGGGCACATGGCCTGAGCTTGCCCTTTACGCCTTGGAGGTGCTGGCCCGCCCTGCAGCCAGTGTATTATCTGAACGTGTGTTTAGCACGGCAGGGGGCGTTATCACAGACAAGCGCAGCCGCCTGTCCACAGCCAATGTGGACAAGCTCACATCCATTAAAATGAACCAGGCATGGATCCCACAGGACTTGTCCGTACCTTGTGCAGAATAGACATGTATACCGGCCTTACCCAGCCATTGTTATACTACAACGCAATTGCTCATTGTTGTATTTTTGATATTTCCCACTCTTTTGGGGTGTACCCTAATAAAAAAACAAAAAACAAAAAAAAGAAACCAGTGTTGGCTACCTCGTCCTCCTCCACCGCTACGTCCACCGCCTCCTCAACCTCCTACTCCATATGGACCTCTACCTCATACATCAAGATAAAAAAAAATTATTTGTAAGTATTTTATTTTATGTCATTTCACTAATTTGTCTGTTACATTTTGGGGTGAAATTCAGCAATTTTTGGCTGTGATTTACCCCTGCTCTACCTAGTAGACAGGTAAACAAATTTCACTAAATTGTCTGTTACATTTTCGGGTGACATTCACCAATTTTTGGCTGTGATATACCCCTGCTCCACCTAGTAGACGGGTAAACAAATTTCACTAATTTGTCTGTTACATTTTCGGTTGAAATTCACAAATTTTTGGCTGTGATATACCCCTGCTCTACCTAGTAGACAGGTTAATAAATGTCACTAATTATTCTGTTACATTGTCGGGTGACATTCACCAATTTTTGGCTGTGAAATACCCCTGCTCTACCTAGTAAACAGGTTAATAAATTTCACAAATTTTTCTGTTACATTGTCGGGTGACATTCACCAATTTTTGGCTGTGATACACTTGCTCTACCTAGTAGACAGGTTAATAAATTTCACTAATTTTTCTGTTACACTGTCAGGTGACATTCACCAATTTTTGTGTCACGGGACACCGGGGAGCTTGCTCTCCTCAGCGCCGCCGGCGTCCCATTTCTGTGCAGGAGCGAGAACGCGCACTGCGTCCTCGTCTCCTTGGTAATAGGGGGTGGGTTGGACCGGCCGCGCACGTCTCCTCCCCGGGGCCCGCATCCTCAGTTTCCCTAGCAACCTGGGGAGGTCTGAGCGCCGAGCTGTTCTTCCTAGTGCGGGTCATGTGGCGCTGGCCACGTCACATGACCCCAGCTAGCCAGCATTTAACAAGCAGCCTGCTGGCCAAAGGTTGCCTGTTAATTTAGGTTCATGGCAATTGTTTGATTCCTGTATGCTTACCTGATCCTGTTCCCTGACATTCCTCTGCCTGCTCCTCCTGTACTGCGCATCTCGGCTTCCACTTGACTATTCTTTGCGGACTCCTGTTGTACTTCACTACTCTCCTGGTATTTGACCCCGGCTTCTCCTGACTATTCTTTGCTTATCAGTCTGTGCTACGCTGCTCTCTTGGTATTGATCCGGTCCGTTCACTATCCGTTATTTGTCTTGTCTGTTCTCCCAGCACGTATCCTAAGTTAGGGACTGCCGTCCAGTTGTCCCCTGTCATCAGGATTCATGAGGCAAGTAGCCAGGGCAAGGGGTGAGTGTGGAGCGCAGTGGTCACTATCCTCCCCCCTGTGTGTGTGTACGTGACCGTTACAGATTAACAGGACCAATAACCACTGTATTATGAATCCTCTGGTGACCCTGACTGACCATGTCTCTAACCTGACACAGATGGTGCAGGAGCTAGGGGAGAAACTCTGTTCTTTTGAGCTAGGACAAGGTTCTTCCATTCCTCAGGCCTCCAGTCCGCATTTAGAGCCCCAGATTAAGCTCCCAGAACCCTTTTCTGGAGACCGGAAAAAGTTTATTTCCTTTAAGGAAAATTGCAAACTTTATTTCCGTTTGCGCCCTGTGTCCTCTGGCCCCGAGAGTCAATGCGTGGGCATTGTCATTTCTCGACTACAGGGTGATCCCCAGGACTGGGCATTCTCTTTACCTGCTGGTGCCAGTTGTTTAACATCAGTGGAGGTTTTTTTTCAGGCCCTGGGTACCCTCTATGATGAACCAGACAGGGCTCTGGTAGCCGAGACGGCTCTAAAGGCACTGGTTCAGGGCAATCTACCTGCAGAGGAGTTTTGCACCCAAATCAGAAGGTGGTGTGTCCCCTCCAGATGGAACGAACCAGCCCTTAAGAGTCAGTTTAGGTCAGGTCTGTTTGATAAAATGTACTGATCCCCTAGGGGACTCCCTGGGAATCCCTATTACACCCTATAAAGGTAGACTCCCTGGGAGTCTACCTTTATAGGGTGTACTAGGGATTCCGCCCGCTATTAGGGATAGGTATCCGGACGGGGACGCTCCTTGCGGGGCAAGTACCTCGTATAGGTAGGCAGGGTGATCTAGTCCCTACCCCTTTACCAGGGTTGATTAGGGATTTCTTGCTCGCGTTTCCTGCCTTGCTGAGGTCTCTATGTTGAAATTATCTCCATATGGTAACACATCTATGTAATCCATCGTATGGGAGGCTGCATGCATTCAAGTGACTCCACCATCTACGCCTACAGCATCTGATGGGTGAGAAATTTCCTTTTTTGTCTGCTTTCCATCAGTGTTACCCATTTGTGTTTGTATGTCCTGGCCCCATTAGGCTGTCTTCATGTTAGTCTTTATGGAGGCCCTCTAGGCCGGTGCTTTATGTTAGTGCTTCACTTTTTTAGACATAGTATTAAATGTTAAGTTTTACCCCTTTGTCTCGTAGGGGATCAGTACATTTTGTCACTTATTATTGGGAGTAACTTGTCAAGTGTAGTTACTTGGCGTCATAGATTAGTTGTGTTCAGGTCTGTCTGATAACTTAAATGATCTTCTAGTCAGTTATCAACTTCCAGAGACCCTAGAGGAGATGATGACCCTTGTTGTCCGACTTGACCGACGGGTTAGAGAGAGACGACAGCAACAACAGTTCTCTTCTCAGATGGTGGTCCAGCCTGAGGCCTATCCCAGAGACAACGCTGAGGTTTCTACTGAAGAACCCATGCAGGTTGGCATGACCCGAGGAAATCTTCACCGCAGACATGGAGTGTGTTTCTACTGCGGAGATCCTGACCATTGGATCAACCAGTGTCCTAAGAAGGTCCTTTCCGTCAAGTCTCCTAAGGCAAGGCAACCTAAAGACCAGGTACACCCTGATTTTACTAAATGTAAGCTTTTGGTACCCATAACAATATCTCTGGGAGTTAATAAATGGCCGGGTAAGGCCTTTATTGATTCTGGCTCAGCAGCCAGCTTTATTGACTCTGATTACGCTGTTAAACTGCGTATTCCTATGTTTGCTCTACCTACACCTATCCATGTCATGGCTATTGACGCTACTCCCCTGATGGGTGATATGGTAAGGTCATGTACCTCAGAGGTTTCTCTAACCATGGGTGTGTGCCACTCTGATAGATGTTCCCTTCTAGTCCTGGAGAACTTACCGGTTGAGGTGGTACTAGGGTTGCCTTGGCTCCGATTACACAACCCCACTATAGATTGGTCCAAGGGGGAGTTGGTGAAATGGGGACCTAAGTGTGACTCGTGCTTATCCGTGGTACAGGCTGGGGTCTCAGTAAAGTCTGATACTTTACCCACAGTCATTAGGGAATATTCTGATGTATTCTTATCACCAACTCCGGAGGTTCTACCACCCCATAGACCTTATGATTGCGCCATAGAGTTAGTAGAAGGTGCCAAGTTTCCTAAGGGGCGAATTTATAATCTTTCTAAGCTGAACGCAAGGCCATTAAAGATTATATTAAGGAAAGCCTCGGTAAAGGGCACATTAGACCTTCTGTCTCTCCTATGGGAGCAGGGTTTTTCTTCTTTAAGAAAAAGGATGGTGGTCTTAGCCCTTGTATTGATGTCCAGAATAGATACTCTTTCCCATTGATTCCGGATTTATTTAACCAGGTTCTGGGGGCAACCTGGTCTTCCAAGATTGACCTAAAAGGGGAACACAATCTTATCCGAATCAAGGAGGGAGACAAATGGAAAACGGTGTTCAATACTCCGGCAGGACACTTTGAATATCAGGTTATGCCATTTGGACTCAGCAATGCCCCAGCTGTGTTCCAAAACTTTATGGACGATATTCTTAGGGAGTTCTTAGGTAAATTTGTTATTGTCTATCTTGACGACATTTTGATATTCTCTCCTGATTTCAAATCTCATGTGTCTCATGTTAGACAAGTACTAGAGGTGTTGAGGGAGAATCAGTTATCTGCTAAACAAGAAAAATGTGTCTTTGGTGTACAGGAGATACTGTTTCTAGGACATGTCCTGACTCCTCATGCCTTCAAAAAGGATCCTGGTAAGGTACTAGCAATTTAGGAATGGGTAAGGCCTCCATCCTTAAAGGCCTTACAACGGTTCTTAGATTTTGCCAATTACTACCGTAAATTTATTAATAATTTTTCTGTAATTGCTAAACCGACCTCACTAAGAAAGGGGCGGATTTGGAGAATTGTTCTACTGAAGCCATTTCTTCATTTGAAACACTAAAAAGGGCATTCAGTAGCATTGATCCAGCCTGATCAGGAGAGACCTTTTATTGTGGTAGTGGATGCGTCCGAAGACGGCCCAGGAGCAGTCCTTTCACAAGGTCCTGCTAGCCTTACTAACCTGAGACCGTGTGCCTTCTTTTCCAGGAAATTTTCTACCACTGCGAGAAACTACGACATAGGGAATAGGGAGCTGCTGGCCATTAAATGGGCATTTGAGGAGTGGAGGCATTTTCTGGAGGGGGCAAGGCACTGTTGTCACTGACCATAAAAACCTAATGTTTTTCGAGTCTGCTAAGAGGTTGAATCCCCGTCAAGCCAGATGGGCTCTGTTTTATACTCGTTTTGATTTCTCCATTACGTTCAGGCCGGGAAGTAAAAACGTGAAGGCGGATGCATTATCTCGGAGCTTCCATGCTTTTCAACCTACAGAGGCACCGCCTGAATCCATCCTGCCAGCAAATATCTTCATAGCAGCCCTAACCCAGGATATCTCAGCTCTCATTAAGGCTGAACAACATCTGGCACCGGTATCCACCCCAACAGATAAGTTGTTTGTTCCCATACAATTTCGTCTCCAGCTGTTGGGTGAGTGTCACGATTCTGCCTTTTGTAAAAATCCGGGTTTTGAGGGCACTAAGGATCTGGTTTCTAGATCTTATTGGTGGCCCACTCTAACTAGGGATGTCAAGTCCTACGTGTCAGCCTGTGAGGTTTGTGCTAGGTCCAAGACAACTAGGACTCGCCCTGCTGGTAACCTACGACCCCTACCCATTCCCAGTAGACCCTGGTCCCATATCTCGATGGACTTTATTACTGACCTACCGCCGGCAGAGGGTAAGACTGTGGTTTGGGTAGTGGTCGATAGGTTTAGCAAGATGATCCATTTCATTTTCCTGTCTAAACTCCCGAATGCCAAAACCCTGGCGTCTATTTTTGTAAAAGAAATTGTTCGGTTACATGGTATCCCAGAAAATATTGTGTCTGACAGGGGTGTGCAGTTTGTGTCCAAATTTTGGAGGGCTTTCTGTCAAAAATGTCAAATTTTATTGTCTTTTTCCTCCACCTACCACCCTGAGAGTAATGGGCAGACTGAACGCCTTAATCAGTCTGTGGAACAATTCTTGAGGTTGTATGTTGCTGATGACCAGCAATTATGGGTTAAATACCTTCCATTGGCTGAATTTGCTTTGAATAACCGTGTTGATTCTTCTGCTGGGGTTTCACCTTTCTTTTGTAACCATGGTTTCCATCCCCGTTTTCATTCTGGGTCATCCGTCTCCTCCTCTAATCCTGAGGCGGATAGGCTCTCCTCTGAACTGTGCACAGTTTGGGCCCGGGTTCAATCGAACCTAGAAAAGGCTCAAAGTTCTCAGAAACTCAAGGCCGATAGGAGACTTTCCAAGGGGGTGAATTTTCAGGTTGGGGATAAGGAATGGTTGTCCTCCAAGAATCTCTCTCTCAAGGAAGATTCTAGAAAGTTTGCTCCTCGTTTTATTGGACCGTATAAGATCACGGAGGTGACTAATCCAGTATTGTTTAGGTTGGAGCTGCCTGGGTCGTTCCACCTTCATAATGTGTTCCATAAATCTCTACTTAAAAAATATTTTGAACCGGTAGTACCATCGAAAGCCTCGCCTCCGCCGGTTCTTGTTAATGATGCTGTCAAGTATGTGGTGTCTAAAATAGTGGATGTCAGAAAAGTGCGTAATTCCTTACAGTACCTGATTCACTGGAAGGGGTATGGACCTGAAGAGAGATCTTGGGTACCTGCTAGGGAGGTTCATGATCCTAGACTTGTTCGAAAATTTCATTTAGAACATCCTGAAAGGCCGTCGCCTGAAGTCTTGGGTCCGGTGGCCCTGCATAAAAGGAGGGGTACTGTCACGGGATGCCGGGCGCTCGCTCTCCTCAGCGCCGCCGGCGTCCCGTTTCTGTGCAGGAGCGAGAACGCGCACTGCGTCCTCGTCTCCTTGGTTATAGGGGGCGGGACGGACCGGGGAGGTCTGAGCGCCGAGCTGGGCACTCGGTGCTCAGCTGTTCTTCCTAGTGCGGGTCACATGACCCCAGCTAGCCAGCATTTAACAAGCAGCCTGCTGGCCACAGGTTGCCTGTTAATTTAGGTTCCTGGCGATTGTTTGATTTCTGTATGCTTACCTGATCCTGTTCCCTGACAATCCTCTGCCTGCTTCTCCTGTACTGTGCATCCCTCCTGATATTCTGACCTCGGCTTCCACTTGACTATTCTTTGCGGACTCCTGTTGTACTTCCCTACTCTCCTGGTATTTGACCCCGGCTTCTCCTGACTATTCTTTGCTTTTCTGTCTGTGCTACGCTGCTCTCTTGGTATTGACCCGGTCCGTTCACTATCCGTTATTTGTCTTGTCTGTTCTCCCAGCACGTATCCTAAGTTAGGGACTGCCGTCCAGTTTTCCCCTGTCAACAGGACTCGTGAGGCAAGTAGGCAGGTCCAGGGGTGAGGGTGAAGCGCAGTGGTCACTATCCTCCCCCCTGTGTGTGTGTACGTGACCGTTACATTTTGGCTGTGATATACCCCTGCTCTACCTAGTAGACAGGTTAATAAATTTCACGAATTTTTCTGTTACATTCTTGGGTGACTGTAAGGGGGGAATATTAATCACCAATATTTATGCAAATATTGATACTTAATATTCATAAATAGGAGGAACCGTCTATTGATAACTCCGCCTATTTATGCCTTTATAAAACAACAATACTTTCGCTATGCTTTACACTGATCGCTACACTAGCTGCATGCGCCTTACTAGACTAACTATCGCCAATAACTACACGCCACACAGATAGTTATAAACCAAACACAGTATTTATTAATGCTAAACAATACACTATGCACGCAACGCACTAACAATACAGCACTAAATATACAGTACTAAACTACACTACACGTTCCCAAATTCCACCCACAAACTATCTATACGATACACACATTCAATATTAACAGCCCACCCACCTAGTACTATATACTATCCCTATGGGGTAGACGAAGGTTGACGGTGGTCTTACAAGGGTGTAAGCCGACCACAAAGCACAAATATACCGCGGGAGGTGATTAGGGTAAATCAGGGATCAGGGCAACAAGGGGTGTAAAGGGTTACCAGGGGTGTAGGATTATCAGGGGTAATAGGGGTAAATGGGTAGGAATACAGAGGGTTACCAGGGGTATGTAGGGTAGGGTTACCAGGGGTGTGTAGGGTTACCAGGGGTGTATAGGGTTACCAGGGGTGATAGGAGGGTTACCAGGGGTGTGTATATAGAGCAGGGGAGTAGCATGGGGGGTATATAGCAGGGGATATATAGAGCAGGGGGATATCAAGAGCAGGGGGGTATATAGCAGAGAGCAGGTATATATCAAGCAAGAGAGAGCAGGTATATATCAAGCAAGAGCAGGGGGGTATATAGCAGGGGAGCAGGAGGGGTATATAGTATATATCAAGATAGGATACTCAGGGTATAATGCTCGTTGTCCAGGGGGGCTCGTTGGTCCAGGGGATGATTCTTCCTGCCGGTGGTCTTCTGGACTGCTGAGCGGAGCGCCGCCGGCCTATTTAAGCTTGGCAGCGCCCGCTCGCAGTCCCCCCAATGCCGCCGTGCGCATGCGCACCGCCGGCCTGAACTCGTTGGCCGGCGCGGTGATATGACGTCACCGCGCCGGCCCGAGGATCTCAGAGCGCGCTTACAGGAGGGGGGATCCATTGATCCTCCCACCTGTGAAGCGGACGCCTACCTCCGGCGCTGTAATTACAGCGCCGGAGGTCAGCCACTCACAGGGGCATGGGAACTCTTTGTTCCCATGTCTCTGTTAGGAGCATCATCTCCGGCGCAGCCGGAGATGGTGACAAAGGGCAGAGGATCTTATTGATCCTCTGTCCTTTGTAGAGGCCGACGCTGGACATAATTGTCCAACTGTCGGTCTCCTCCACCACCCCCAGCAGACGCATCTGAGCGGGGATTTGGGGCACCAGCGCAACTGCCATATATGTTTATGGATGCTTGAGGCACATCCATAAACATATATGAATGGATACACATGCATTTAGGGGGCATATATATATCTATCTATATGATAAGGGGGCATATATTAAGGGGGCACATATAAGGGGGCATATATTAAGGGGGCACATACATATATATCTATATGATAAGGGGGCATATATTAAGGGGGCACATACATATGAATTCCCACAGGGGCATGAATGAGCCCCTGGGGAATATCAGAGGCGGATGGGCGCAGGTGCTGGGCACATCTGCGCACATCGCCCTCTGAGGGGAACGTTATGCACCGCTAATATATACATATATATATGCATGCCCCAGTAGGCACGCATATATATTTATGTATACCTGCCACCCTTCCTCAACAATCCCCCTGTTGTTGGTAATACGACAATATCTTGGGGGGAAGGGTGGAGGCATCTTTGCCCCCCTCAACCCCATCCTCGGTGATGGTCCAGGAAAACCGGAGTGCACCCTGTCTCTTAGGTACCTAGACATCATCTAACCCAACGACTTCCTCCGACCTGCCCTTCACCGTAACCGACTTCTCCATCCACAGGATACACAGTCGTCTTTGTTTCCCAGGAACTCTCTTCTGCCTTGATTGTTACGGTGTCAGCCCCTCCTACTGTTCTGGACTTCCGGAGTGGCTTGACCCTCGCAGCCTTTGACTGGTCTTTCTCTCACTCTTCCGGTGTCGGTCACTCCTGATAAGTTTAGAATGACCACACCCTCGCTGTCTCTCTGCATTGCTGTCGATCTTCAGGTGTCGTCCACGCCCAAGGAATCTGGAGTGGGTCCACCCTTACAGTCTCAGTCTCTATTCTGCACCAACTTCCCTTAAGCATGTCTTGTTCCATCTTGATCGAAGGATGGGTGCGGTTCTCCCATGGACAGCTGAATCGGTCTTTACAAGGCAGGTCAGATATATATATATTTTTTCAATAGAGGTGATGTCACGGTACCTAAATTCTAACAACGGGAATACCTCCGTTACACTACACATCCAGGTTATTCCCTTATGATCCTTACCGTTCAGGGGTCAAAGTGGCAAATGGCAACCAGAGGGGGCCTGTCCCTATCGTGCCCTAATCTTATTCCCATTCACACCACCTATTTACACAATAACCCCCAACCCCCCTAAATCCAAGAGTTCAGTCCAATTGTCTTGTTCTTTGGGCGATTAGGCCTCAGGACTTTTTGTGAAGTCAAGTCCTGAGCCTTCGGCGGTTGTTTTCGTGAAGTGCCGTCTGGTTCTGGTTTAGTTGGTCCGTTAGTCTCTTGACTCTCCGATACATCCACCATAGTCCAAGGTACATGAGTCCAACCAGAACCAGAAGCACTATCACCGGGTGTATCAATAAATTGAAAAATGACGTTGCCTTATGACTGTATCCGAAAAGACTCTCCCATCACGAAAACTTTGAGTCCTTGTCCAATGCTGTGGCAACCGCGATAATCTTTGTTCGATCATGGGTGAGTTGAATGGTGGCTTGCTTCTCCGTCTCCCGAAGACGTTGTATGATCTCTTCCTCTTGGCTGAAATCCATCAGGAGATGTCTAAGTTCTTTTCCGAAGCCAAGAGGAATCTTCTGAAGTCTTACAGGAACATCGGGGCGGATGTCAAGTCTTTTCTCTGGGGTAATTGGGGTTGTTCCCTGCTGCTCTGCAACGTTCAAACCTAAAACGGGACTAAGGGTGCAGTACGCTCCGGGGCGGAGTGTTCCCGTTCGGTGCAGTTAAGCCCAAAAATTGCATACGATGGATCACTCCCTTGGTACCAACACCAATACCCCTGCCCCAAATATTTTAAAGAGGATGAGGGCATTGGGTTGGCCTTCATCTCACAGGACCCCTCGGTGTTCCAACACTGGTGTCTGAGCACCCGCTCCCGACTACCCTGACAGAGGATGGCATTCTCCCTTATCCGACATCCCTCTGTATCAAACAAAGAGGGATGGCCCTCCTCATAGGTTAGAACGCCCGAGGGAAGCTGGGGATGAAGCACCGTCTGGTTGTTAATCATCGTTCCTAGATTGATGACACTGTATCCTTGTCTGATGCGACCGGATACAGGTGCCAGGGACGAAGCAGTGCAGGTTAAATTTTGACATCCATGCCACTGAACCACCCACCAGTTGGTGTGATTAATGGCAAAAGGAGAAATCAGTGGACTTATTCGCTGACGGAGGTTGAATGGGAAGTGGCCGTTGTGAAGTGCCGTGACAATATGTTTAAGGTTGTCCGAGAGTTCACTTTGGACCTGCGTACACGCCAGAGCAAGCTGAGCCCGATCCTGCTCCTCCAAAAGACCCACAACTAACCTCCTAAACTTCTCACATATAGCAGAAGATAGAGAGGTAGTGGCATCAATGTGCGAGTGTTGTAAACCCTCTAAGACGTGGTCTACATCAATCTGGGTCTTGAATCCTTCCCCGGCGTGTCGCGCAACCTCCCCAAGCTTACTTCTCAGGACTTCCATGTCCATAGTGTTCAGGGCACCCACTCCCAAAGCACCTCCGCCAAGTCCCATAGCCACCAGGTCTCTCCTCCCCCTGTTCTTCCTGAGTCGAGAGTCGTCTTTCCTGACCTCTTGCCCCGCCTCTATCCAACCTCTTACCATGTCAATTTGGTTCCTAACGAACTCCTCACACCTGTGATCCCAGTGATCAACTCGGAAGTCATCTACGGAAATTCTCCAGGTAAACAGGATGAATTTTGCATCCGTGATGATCTTCCAGGGGGATGACAGTTGAGGAGCTACAGGGTCTGCCAATTGATGGATAGGGGTGGTGCAAGAGTCCGAATGTGGTCTTACTGGTTGGAGACCTTCTGTTTCGTAGGGGACCCTTACTACAGTAACACAGACCCGTCCCCGTCCTTTGAATGGATACCATTGTTCGTCTTCTCCAGCCTGTAACACTAGTTTCCCTACGGGTTTGGTTTGAGACAGATAGACCCATTGAGTAAAGGTCCAGCACCCTTCGTCGGCTGCCTCGCAAAAAGGCCACTTGAATGAACCATCTATATTGATGTCAAAGTTAATGTCCCTGCCCCTGGGGTCTGTCCAATCGAAAGACACATACCTACCCCGGTATTCCTCAGTCATAGGGGTACCATCCATCCATACATCCACTGTAGGGGTGTCCACCCCATTGCACACTAAATCCCACCTCCAGGGATTAGTGTCCAACATCACCATCTGGGTATCCTGTTCCCAGTGGGCATAGGTGACGAAATAGTATCCCGTCACCTCAGGAACGCAGTTGTCTCTCATGATCGTGATCATGAAAGACCGTATGGATGGAGACCCCTTTAACTGCGCATACCTTGGGTCCTTGGCATCGGTCCGTACCTTTAAAACTGTGGCTCGATACAAACCCTCCAGTTTTACCGGACCACTCTGATCATTCCAAATGGCCTGATCAGAGTCACTGCAGTTTAACTTTAACATCATTATGCTGGTTCGCAAGTGATCTGTGGATACATGTCCCTGTACATAACTGGATTCCCTGGTGATAATCATCTGGGAATCCCTCAACATACAATAAGCCTTCAGGGTGCCTTTTATCGGAATGGGCCTATCGAAATATGTCCTAACCCTCAACCCGTCTCTGCTATCCTTCCCTAGGAGGGTAGCTTTCAGGATATACCAACCGCTGTACTCTGCCCCAGTGACATCTTCAGGACTCAGCAAACCCTCCTTAGTACACAACACTGTGGTAGTGTTGGCTTTCACTTGCTGGTAAGGGTGTAAGTGTGGATTCCTAGACACCCACCTTAAGGATTTGATAGGTACAGGGTCCAAGTCCTGAAAATGCCTGTATTCCTTGAGACAGAGGGCGTGCAAGTCATGTTGTATGGCAGACACATTCTCCACCGGGGTATAATGCTGAATTACACCATTGGCAAAACCCTCTCTCTGGAAACCATACAGATACCATTGACCTGGTGCAAAGGTAACGTTCTTGTATGGTTCCAGGATTTTGCCATCCAAACATTCCACCATTAAAAGGCCGGGTCCATCAAGTGATATGCTGGCCATACCAATATTAGTCCCCAGGTCCTCCCCTGAAGAGGCTGAGCCCGCCATCAACATGCTTACCACTAGTGTCACAAGCTGGATACGTATCTCATTCAGAGGATGCCTAGCTCTTCCCTGGCAGTGTGGTCCCATGGAGTGTCTCCCTCTTGTGTTCTGCAATGAGATGGAATGTGTTAAGTGGATTGGATTCACACTCGACCCACCAAGCCCTCCCCCCCCCCCTCACCCAACTCGGAACGGTATGCGTTATTGAGTTGGGGAGGCTCGGGTGGCTTTGGCCTGGTCGATGTGAATCCAAAAAACTTCCTGGTGTCTACGGGATTTCTTCTTGCTCGTGATAGGCCTTTGTACCTTCAGCATGGTGTCCCCCATCACTTCAAGGACCTTGTACGGTCCCTCCCAGTTTGCGTCCCATGGGCCGACCCGACGAAAGACTTTCACCATTACCATTTCTCCTACAGAGGGCATAGGCGTTTCCCCCTGTAGATACGGTTTGTGTAACCATATAGCTGCATGAGGCAGTAACTCCTTCAGGTTCTGCTGAACCTGTTGAAGAAACAAGTCTCTGGCGATGGCGTTCTTCGTGGGCTCCGACACTTGGGGTTCGTTTGGTAGACATAGGGGCATCTTACGTCCGGTCATGAGTTCAAATGGGGAGATACCGGTACTAGAGGCCTCTGTGGCTCGGATACCCATTAGCACAGCTGGAAGGGAGATTACCCAAGAGGAACCTTTCTCCAGCAGTGCCTTGGAAAGCCGGGTTTTGATGGTCCGGTTCATCCGCTCCACGATGCCCGCTGACTGAGGGTGGTAAGGGACATGAAACCTTTGCTTTATGTCTAGGAGACCACAAAGCGCTTTCATGACCTTACCCGTGAAATGAGTCCCTCTGTCGGATTCTATCAATCTGGGGATCCCCCATCGTGACAGAACTTGTTCCCAGAGAACACGGGCAGTGGTGGAGGCCGAATCATTGACCGTAGGGATGGCTTCTACCCACTTCGAGAAGACATCCACTACCACCAGGGCGTAACGACAGTTACGACTCCCAGTTGGCAAAGGTCCGATGAAATCAATTTGGATAGCGGACCATGGACCATCAGCAGGAGGAACCCGCTGTAACACTGGCTTCAGGGCAGACGCCCTTGGGTTAACCTGAGCACACACCAGGCACTGTTGAGTAACGTCCTCTACTGTGTTGGACATTCCAGGCCAGTACAATTTGTCTCTCAGGAGAGGCAAGAGCTTATTCCGGCCAAGATGTCCAAACATTTGGTGGTTCAACCGCGTCAGCTCTGCTTGCAGATGCTGTGGAACCACCGGGAGAGGAAGCGACTGTGTACCGGTGTCGTAACACAGGATCCCCTGTTGTAAGGACCAGGGATGCTGTGGTACTTGGATGTGTGTCATTAGAAGAGGATCCTTAGCTTGTTCCTCCTCGAATGACACCGGGCTGTCACTCAGATGGGTATGCGCTGCAATCCGGTATGCGGGCAGTGGCTCAGTGCCTGGTTCCCTAAAGGTCCCAGACACTTCTGCTAGTTTTGCCAGTTTGTCTGCCTGGTTGTTACCTGCTGTCAAAGGTTCGTCCCCTTTTTGATGCGCTGGGATTTTGATGATGGCTGCTTCCGCCACGTGTGCCATACCCCACTCCCACAGCTCCTTCAGGACTGACACATGAGCCAGAGGTTTGTTTTGGCTGTCCACAAATCCTCTTCTCTTCCAAACGTCCAGGTGTAATGTGAGGGAGCGAACTACATATGCGCTGTCGCTATATATAACTCGTTTCCCTGGAGGGTGAAGAAGCAGAGCCTCTTTAACAGCCTCCAGCTCTGCCCGCTGTGCTGACATGTGACCTGGTAACCGGACAAGACTCTGGGTACCAGTGGTCTCATCCAGCACAGCAAAACCTGTGACATATTCCCCATCCAGATAGAACCGAGAGCCATCAACAAAGATGACTCTGTCATCTGGATGCTTGTCAGTCCTGAACATCTGTGGAGAGTCGTCCATTACCAGTTGGCCACAGTCATGTTCAGTTCCAGTCAGGTTCAGCAACTGGGACAGAACATACTTGGCCTTGTGGTCCACCTGCAGATTCCGGCCGCTGAGATCCATGATCCATCTCCCGAATCTCTGTTGGGAGACTCCAGGGAGAGTATCACGGAGCAAAAGGGTCAGCGGTGAATGTGGAGTCTGCAAAGTGAGGGGCCGGAAGCCAACAATATGCTCTGTGGTCTTAACAGCATAGTATATGGCTGCCAATTGCTTGGCGCATTCATCGAACCCTCGTTCGACGGGCGAAAGCAGCCTGGAGAAATATCCCAGCGGTCTGGTCTCGTAACCTACTTTCTGTGACTCCATCCCTGCATGTGCCTGTATGGCCATTTCCCCATCTGAATGTGGAGTGGCCAACACAGGCGCCGAGGAGAGGACCCTTTTCAGGGTTGAAAAGGCCTCCTCCTGCGCATCGGACCACCCTTTGATTGAGGGTTTCTCTCCTCGAAGGAGTTCGTAGAGAGGTTTCGCTTTGGCCGCAAAATCCTCTATGAACTCCCCCATGAAGTTGGCAACCCCCAGGAATTTTCTCAAATCCTGAAGGGTGCCAGGCCTGGGTAACTTTACCATGGCTTCCACACGGGACGTCATGATTCCTTTGGTTCCACAGGAAATTTGGACCCCAAGGAAAGTTACCTTTGCTTTAGCCAAATTTGCCTTATGGGGACTCAGTTTGAGTCCTGACTTTGCCAGGAGTCCCAGCAGCTCTTTCAACAGAACCAAGTGTTCCTCCATGGTTTCTGTATGCAAAAGCAGGTCATCCACGTATTGTAGGAGGCATTCCGGCCGTGAGAACACACTCAGCACAGCCGCCAATGCCTGATGGAAATACGTGGGGCTGCTATGGAACCCCTGGGGCAGTACAGCAAACATGTACTGTTTGTCCCCCACCGTAAAAGCAAATTTGTACCGACACGACTCCGTGAGTTCGATGGAGAAGAACCCGTTGGCAACATCGATGGTCGAGAATACGCGGCTTTCGCCACTTATTCTGGCCATGATGTCGGGAGTTTGGGCCACCACTGGGGCTGACATTGGGGTGTATTTGTTAAGGACACGGAGGTCTATGGTCAGCCTCCATGCGTTTGTGTCCTTTTTCTTAACTGGCCAGAGGGCATTGTTGCACTTCGAGTTGCCCTCAATGACCACACCCCTAGTCTTCAATTCAAGGACAGTGTCCATAATTGAATGGGTGGCCTCTGGTGGAAATCGATATTGGCATTGAGGTGGAGGGTCAGGACCCTGTATGTCTACCAAAACGCCAATCAATCTGCCACAGTCATTCTTATTTTGGGCCCACAGATCAGGGTGCTTATACACAATAGGCTCAAGGTCTGGATTGTGTGAGACCTCAGGCCACTTGTGTTCCAGCACATCAGTAGAGTTATCTACTGCTGGCAAAGGTGGTCCCAGACACTGGCGTTGAATGACAAACACCTTGGCTCGTCTGGGACCCTTCCACATAATGCAATTTGCCAGATCCAGGATCCACCCATTTTGTGTCATTACATCGGTTCCGATAATGTTATCAGAACCGGGGTAATACCACATGGGTATCCTGAGGGTAGTGCACCTGGTAATCTGAACGATTACCTCATCAATTCTGTGGGCCTTCACCCCCCCCCCCCCTTGTTGGTGATCAAATCCGATCACCACACACTGAGGGCTGTTGGGGAGTAGATCATGTTTGATATTGGTAATGGAAATTTCCACCCCAGTATCAAGCATGATTTCCGTTTCTTTATCTTTTATCGTGGCTTTTATATGGGGTCTCCCTGAAGGATCCAGTATGATTGGACATACTGGTGCCAATTCTTCAGGGACCCCTAATCTTCAATCGATATCCACCAGACTCCCAGTAGGTATTTGTGTGGTACATACTGCCACTTTTGCGCTCTGTTCCTGATCCTTAGGTGTGGAATCTCTTGATTCCACGCCCCCTGGGACATTCATGACCGCCAAGCATTTTGGTGCTTGACCTGATGAATGTCTCAGATTCATATCAACCTGTTCCCCCACAGGCCCGGCCAAATTAGGTTTCATCCTGAAACCGTTATTATTGCCATTTTTCTCCGAATTTGTCCGGTTAATCTTTAACCACTGTGGACAATTTATTTTTATGTGCCCCTCTTGTAAGCACAGGAAACAACGAAAGTTTCCTGCCCTTTCCAACGGTGGGGCCGTGGGGCGAACAGTTGATGCATACCTCGTGTGTTGTACCCGTTCGTCTTGCGACCTACCGTATACAGGCACACGCTCCCTCACTTTCACAGCCTTCTTACTGAGCAGTATGTCTTGTCTACACTGCTCAATAATCATGGCTGCGTCCGTGAGGGATGGCTGCACTCAGCCGGATTGCAGTATCAAGATATGGGAATTTTTCCACAAACATGCGCACCATGCCCTGTGGAATCCCAATACCCTGATCTTTGGTAACCCTCCTGTACATCGCTTCAAACCGACTACACAATGACAAGGGTTCATCATGTATAGTAGGCTTGAACTTTGACAGGACCTCTGGAGTGACATCCCAATGACCCGTGGCCAGTCTCGTGAGTATGGAGAGGCGCTCCTCCTTAACATGAAACTGGCCATTCGTGGGTCGCATCCTCCCCGTTACCTCATACCTTTGATTAAGGTGTGTTGGTAACCATAATCTGAACAGCTCCATGCGATATTCCGGAGCCACTGAATATTTGTTACAGTGACCTTCGAAAATATCGCATGAAGCGAACGGGTGTACATGGGGATCATATTTCGGGATCTCCTTGCAGATCCGTAACAGGAAGTTTATCCTTTCCATACTGGAATGGTTAGGATACACCTCTTCCTGTTTCTCCGGACGTGTTGGCGGATTGGAAGCGGAATATACCCCTCCACTTTCCTCTCCCCAACCGTTGTCCTGGTAACGGTTGCTACCCCTATTCTCCCCGGGTGACGGGGTGAATTGTAGAGACTGCTCCACCTGTCCCCTAGTGTCTACCACTGCGGATGTATTATCCGTCGAAGACTTTGGCGCTGTCGCCGCTGTCTCCCCCTGTGCCGTTCCCGAAACACAAACTTGTTTCGTGGGCACCATACCGTTGGTACTAGGCCTGGACAAATTGGAGATTGCCCGCTGCAAGTCTGCAATGGTTTGCGTCTTTGCAGCCAGGTCCTCCCTCATCTGAACAATCAGGGAATCCGTAGATACCGTATTGTTCCTGTACTGATTAATCTCAGTGTACAGCCGGAGTAGCTCTCTGTCTATGTCAGAGTAGAGACTGTCCTTATCCGAGAGTCTCGACTCTAACACACAGATTTCTCTGCCCCTCTCGACTGTACACTGGGCTTCCTCTTGTAATTGAACCTCTAGTGTGTGAATTCTTGTATAGTTATCAACACAACAATTGCAGTGGAAGTTTGCTTTGTCCGCAACCTCCCCTGCCTTTCTTGTGCTGGCAAGTGTCTCTGTGTGTTCCGCCCTCCAAATGGTATCCTCATAGGAAAGAACCAATTTGGCTAGCATTTGGAGGCGTTTGGTGGTCTTGTTAAAGACACTCCTACTAATACAAACCCGGTCATGAGCGTACACCTGGTCCAGTAAAGCGGACCACAGCAGCTCAGCGGATTTGTATGTAGTAGGAACAATGGGATTAAAAGTGCTGTTTTTGGCTAAGTGTTGGAGTGTGGAGAAGTTCATACTTACATTTTTCTGAGCCTCCATCTTCTTGTTGGTGCTGTACTTTCCCGTCCCTTGCAGCTGCTTGAAAGAAGTCCTTTTCTTCCGGATCGCTTCTTCCCGACCAGCTGGACTTTTACTTTCCGTGACGTATCCTTCTTCTCTTACCCCAGCGACGGTGACCGTGTAAAGCAAATACAAAAATATGAATACACAGATAGATTATAAATTCTCTGCAAAAGATTTTGTTTTATTTCTGGTACTCTAAGGGAAGTATCGCTTCTCCTGTACGAATTATCGGGTCCTAGACGCTCAGACACTCCGCTGACCGCGTCTCTCCTGCCCGCTAATTCACAGTACTAGCGACCCTCAGCCTTAAGACCAAAAATAAACGCAAAATCCACGCAGTGGGCCTGGCTCGCCAATGTAAAGGGGGAATATTAATCACCAATATTTATGCAAATATCGATAATTAATATTCATAAATAGGAGGAGCCAACTATTGATGACTCTGCCTATTTATGCCTTTATAAAACAACAATACTTTCGCTATGCTGGGGAGCAGGAGGGGTATATAGTATATATCAAGATAGAATACTCAGGGTATAATGCTCGTTGTCCAGGGAGGCTCGTTGGTCCAGGGGATGATTCTTCCTGCCGGTGGTCTTCTGGACTGCTGAGGGGAGCGCCGCCGGCCTATTTAAGCTTGGCAGCGCCCGCTCGCAGTCCCCCCATTGCCGCCGTGCGCATGCGCACCGCCGGCCTGAACTCGTTGGCTGGCGCGGTGATATGACGTCACCGCGTCGGCCCGAGGATCTCAGAGCGCGCTTACAGGAGGGGGGATCCTTTGATCATCCCGCCTGTGAAGCGGCCGCCTACCTCCGGCGCTGTAATTACAGCGCCGGAGGTCAGCCACTCACAGGGGCATGGCAACTCTTTGTTCCCATGTCTCTGTTAGGAGCATCATCTCCGGCGCGGCCGGAGATGGTGACAAAGGGCAGAGGATCTTATTGATCCTCTGTCCTTTGTAGAGGCCGGCGCTGGACATAATTGTCCAACTGTCGGTCTCCTCCACCACCCCCAGCAGACGCATCTGAGCGGGGATTTGGGGCACCAGCGCAACTGCCATATATGTTTATGGATGCTTGAGGCACATCCATAAACATATATGAATGGATACACATGCATTTAGGGGGCATATATATATCTATCTATATGATAAGGGGGCATATATTAAGGGGGCACATATAAGGGGGCATATATTAAGGGGGCATATATTAAGGGGGCACATACATATATATCTATATGATAAGGGGGCATATATTAAGGGGGCACATACATATGAATTCCCACAGGGGCATGAATGAGCCCCTGGGGAATATCAGAGGCGGATGGGCGCAGGTGCTGGGCACATCTGCGCACATCGCCCTCTGAGGGGAACGTTATGCACTGCTAATATATACATATATATATGCATGCCCCAGTAGGCATGCATATATATTTATGTATACCTGCCACCCTTCCTCAACAGTGACATTTTACAATTTTTGCCGTGAATAAACCCCTGCTCTGCATAGGTGACAGGGACCGACATTTTTTAAAATAATTTGTTCCATTGGTGGGTGACATTAACCCATTTCTGGCGATAAAAAACCCCTGCTCTGCATAGGTGACAGGGACTTAAATTTCTAATATTCATCTTTAATTGGCCCTTTCATTCGATCCTTCTGCTTTAATAACTTGTCCCATATTTTAGCTTGATCACATTGCAGCCATTGACCTCCCTTCGATGTGGTCTCCCTTTCTCACGATCCCTCTTCGGCATGGAACCCTGATTCGCCACTAACCATGATCAACATGGTAGGCGCAGAAAAGAACATCGAAAGTTGATAGAGCAGATATCCAATTGGATCGTGGACATCATGGGGACGTGTGACATGGTGGAGCAGTATGTGAGCACATGCCTACATGTACTGAATGACGGGTCTGCCCCCTTCAACTTCTGGGTCTCCAAATTGGGCAAATGGCCTGAGCTTGCCCTTTACGCCTTGGATGTGCTGGCCTGCCCTGCAGCCGGTGTATTGTCTGAACGTGTGTTTAGCATGTCTGGAGGGGGTTATAACAGGTTATATTTCCCAATGTTTTGGGGTGTACCCTAATTTAAACAATAAAAAATAAAACCAAAAAGCAGTGTAGGCTACCTCCTCATCCTCCACCGCCGCTTCCACCGCCTCCTCATCCTCCTACCCCATATGGACCTCGTCCTCCAAGATCAAGATTATTATTTTTTATTTTTATGTATTTTATGCTATTTTAAGTCATTTCGCTATCCACATTTGTTTGCAGAGCACTTGTCATACTCTTAACCACATGTTGATGCCATTTGCAGCCCTCTAGCCCTTTCTATGACTTTTTTACAGCCATTTTAGTGCTCAAAAGTTCGGGTCCCCATTGACTTCAATGCGGTTCGGGTTCGAGGTCAAGTTCGGGTCCAGAACTCGAACTTTTTTGTGAAGTTCGGCCGAACCCGTTGAACCCAAACATCCAGGTGTCCGCTAAACTCTAGTCTGGAGCCCTGCTGCTGTGAGGGGGAGGAGCCTGGCTCAGGACCTGGGGACACAACTAGCAACACAGAGGGCCATGAGGTGAGGAAGGAATCTACATATATTGTAATTGGTCTAAAAGCGTGCCTACATGTATGATAGCAAATTGTAGTTCTACAAAATACGAATGCTATACGTGTGCTGTCCGCATCTATATGTCCGTTCTGCAAAGGATAGAACATGTCAACGGGTCCACATCAAAATGTGGATGCCAAATAGACTGCAAAATACATAGGGTTGTATGAATGCACCCTTAGACTCAGAATACTTACAGTATTTACTGGTGAATTTTCAGATATAAACCAAGTGACATTTTTCATCCAGAACCAACAGTAGAGCTTCAGATTTTCCATATTCAACAAACTACAGTAAAAAGATATGCCAACCTGTAAGGCCTCATGCACACGACCGTTGTGTTCCGTTTCGCAAAATGGGGTTCCGTTGTTCCGTGATCGGTTTCCGTGTGTCTTCCTTTATTTCTGGAGGATCACCAGACATGAAGGAAAGTAAAAAAGTCTAAGTCAAGTTTGCCATGCAAATGATAGTAAAAAAACGGATGCGGACGCAGATGACAATCTTGTGTGCCTCCGCGTTTTTTCACGGTCCCATTGACTTAAATGGGTCCGCGAACCATTTTCCGTGAAAAAAATAGGACAGGTTATATTTTTTTGACGGACTGGAACCACGGATCACGGACGCGGATGACAAACGGTGCATTAGCCGAGTTTTCAACGGACCCATTGAAAGTCAATGGGTCCGCAGAAAATCACGAAAAACGGAACAACGTACACGGAATAAAACAACGGTCGTGTGCATGAAGCCTAACACAAATAAGGGTACTTTCACACTAGCGTTTTTGTTTTCCGGTATTGAGTTCTGTCCTAGGGGCTGAATACCGGAAAAAACTGATCAATTTTATCCTAATGCATTCTGAATTGGGAGCATTCCGTTCAGGATGCATCAGTTCAATCCCTCTTATGGTTTTTGGACGGAGAAAATACCGCAGCATGCTGCAGTTTTCTCTCCGGCCAAAAATACTGAACACTTGCTGGAATGCCGGATCCGGCATTAATTTACATTGAAGTGTATTAGTGCCGGATCCGGCATTAAGTGCTCCGGCAAAACGGATCCGGTTTTCTGGTCTGTGCATGCGCAGACCTTTAAAAATGCAAAAAAAATATTAATACCGGATCCGTTTTTCCAGATGCGGATCCGGCATTTCAATGCATTTGTCAGACGGATCCGGATGCGGATCCGTCTGACAAATGCCATCAGTTTGCGTCCGGATTGCTGGATCCGGCAGGCAGTTGCAGGAATCCTCTGCCGCAAGTGTGAAAGTACTCTAAGATATATCAGTTTCTTTTCTCAGGTTGGAATTCCTGTTTCTATGTTATATGTATGGCTGCTTTATACCATGTAATAAAAAACTTTAATATTGACAGGTATTATTGCCATCCTCTTCATTTAGATCGTGCACTGATAAATTTGCAAATACATTTTAGTCAGGCCTAAAAACCAAGAACTCATTTTTAATTAACAGGCCTGGAATGTTTTTGTGTAATATACCAATCAAAAAAATTGTACTTATCATTGTAATTAGTGGCATCTACAGAATCATAAATTTACGGTAAGGCCTCATGCACACGGTCTGCAAAACGGGGTTCCGTTGGTCCGTGACCGTTTTTTCGTCCGTGGGTCTTCCTTGATTTTTGGAGGATCCACGGACATGAAAAAAAAGTAGTTTTGGTGTCCGCCTGGCCGTGCGGAGCCAAACGGATCCGTCCTGAATTGCAATGCAAGTCAATGGGGACGGATCCGTTTGACGTTGACACAATATGGTGCAATTTCAAACGGATCCGTCCCCCATTGACTTTCAATGTAAAGTAAGGAGTTAATATACCATAGGATCGGAGTTTTCTCCAATCCGATGGTATATTTTAACTTGAAGCGTCCCCATCACCATGGGAACGCCTCTATGTTAGAATATACCATCGGATTTGAGTTAGATCGTGAAACTCATATCCGACAGTATATTCTAACACAGAGGCGTTCCCATAGTGATGGGGACGCTTCTAGTTAGAATATACTACGAACTGTGTACATGACTGTCCCCTGCTGCCTGGCAGCACCCGATCTCTTACAGGGGGCTGTGATCCGCACAATTAACCCCTCAGGTGCCGCACCTGAAGGGGTTAATTGTGCGTATCATAGCCCCCTGTAAGAGATCAGGGGCTGCCAGGCAGCAGGGGGCAGACCCCCTCCCTCCCCAGTTTGAATATCATTGGTGGCCAGTGTGCGGCCTCCCCCGGCCCCCCCTCCCTTTATTGTATTATCATTGGTGGCCAGTGTGCGGCCCCCCCTCCCTCCCTCTATTGTAATATCATTGGTGGCCAGTGTGCGGCCTCCCCCGGCCCCCCCTCCCTCCCTCTATTGTATTATCATTGGTGGCCAGTGTGCGGCCCCCCCCGACCCCCCTCTATTGTATTAATGCTGGGGCTCCGATCGGTAACCATGGCAACCAGGACGCTACTACAATAGAGAGAGGGAGGGGGGGCCGGGGGAGGCCGCACACTTCACATCACTATGGGAACGCATCTGTGTTAGAATATACTGTCGGATTTGAGTTTTCACGAAGTGAAAACTCAGCTCTGAAAAAGCTTTTATGCAGACGGATCTTCGGATCCGTCTGCATGAAAGTAGCCTACGGACACGGATCACGGACACGGATGCCAATCTTGTGTGCATCCGTGTTTTTTCACGGACCCATTGACTTGAATGGGTTGCCATTGGTTGCCATGGTTACCGATCGGAGCCCCAGCGATTAAACTGGGACTCCAATCGGTACTCTCCGCTGCCACCAATGATAGGGAGGGAGATTTTAATTAGAAGGGGGGGGGCCCACTGGCCACCAATGAATCTACAGTACTACAGGGGAGGGGGGGGGGGCGGCCGCACTGACCACCAATGTGTTAACTACAGGGGAGGGAGGGGGGGCCGGCCGCACTGGCCACCAATGTGTTAACTACAGGAGAGGGATGGGGGGCCGCACTGGCCACTAATGAGTTAAATACAGGGGGGGGGGAGGGGGGGGTCTGCCCCCTGCTGCCTGGCAGCACCTGCCAGGCAGCAGGGGGCAGTCATGTACACAGTTCTTTTAGTATATTCTAACCTGAAGCGTCCCCATCACCATGGGAACGCCTCTGTGTTAGAATATACTGTTGGATCTGAGTTTATTCTAACATAGAGGCGTTCCCATGGTGATGGGGACGCTTCAAGTTAAAATATACCATCGGATTGGAGAAAACTCTGATCCGATGGTATAAGGGACTCCTGACTTTACATTAAAAGTCAATGGGGGACGGATCCGTTTGCAATTGCACCATATTGTGTCAACGTCAAACGGATCCGTCTCCATTGACTTGCATTGTAATTCAGGACGGATCCGTTTGGCTCCGCACGGCCAGGCGAACACCAAAACGACTTTTTTTTCATGTCCGTGGATCCTCCAAAAATCAAGGAAGACCCACGGACGAAAAAACGGTCACGGATCACGGACCTATGGACTCCGTTTTTGCGGACCTTAAAAAAAAACCGGTCGTGTGCATGAGGTCTAAAGTGCAGACCTAAAGCTAAGGAGCTGCCCTGGAAATTCTGGTGACAGATCTTTTTCATATTTTTTCTGCAGATTTGACGCGGCTTCAAACAAAGTGTCATCTGATAGGGCAGCCAAAGCTGCTGGCTGAATGATATTAAAGCACTCCACAACCTGATTCATTCCTTTAAATCTGTTAGTTGATTTATGATGATGTCTAAACAGTTGTAAAAAACTGTGACTTTGAACCTCTCTTCTAGATGGGGTGATAAATAAATGCCATGTACAAGACATATAATGGCCGGAAACAGAATCATTACTAGGCTTCTCTAAAAAGTAATTTTAAAGGGGTTGTCTCACTTTAGCAAATGGCATTTATCTTGTAAAGTCAATAGAAGCCACTTACTAATGTATTGTGATTGGTGATATTGCCTACTTTACTGGCTGGACTTTGCTTCTATCGTTATGACTATTGTTGAGCGAGCATGCTCTGCCGAACACTAATTTTACTCGAGTATCGCGATACTCGGCACATCGTGGATTCGGCCAAACACTGCATGTGCTCGAGTGCGATGCTCGAGACTCCTCCCCGCACGTTTGTAGGCTGCTATGCAGCCAATAAATGTGCGCGGAGGTATTGGCACTCACTGTAATGCCGTAGCCATGTTGGCTACTGGCATTACAGTGATTGGCTGGCCGGAACGCGTCATTGGCTGCTATATAGGAGCTGTGCTAAAGAAGGGACAGATAGTGTAGGGAGTGAAATAGTAATATTTTAGTAAAAAAAAACTTGTTAAGAGACCCAAAAGTCCTTTTAAGGACTATTGTTGTATCTGGCAGCAATATAATTATTAGCGCAACCTGCGCTAAATTGCGTGCAATTGTTAGTGCCGCTTCTGATAGTGACACAACCTCTGCTACATCTTTTATTTTACATTTGCGCAGCCAAAATATCTGTGAAATTCAGCGCAATTGTTTGGCCGCTGGTGACAGCGACATTACCAGCGCTACATCTCCTGTCTAACGTTTGCGCATCCTAAATATCAGTGAAATTAATTCAGTGTCATTTTTTATTAGCCGCTGGTGACAGCGACATTACTTGCGCTATACCTCCTGTATAACAAGCATATATACCATTTAATATGCGCAAGGCGAGCAGTAAGGGACGGGAAAGTGGCTGTGATACTGATGGTGCACGCAGAGGCCGTGGCCCTGGACGCGGTAAAACTGTGCACAAGAAACACACTCATCCACAATACCTAGCTTCATGTCCCAGTTTGCAGGGCGGCGCAGGACACCACTCTCGAAGTCAGACCAGGGGGACCAGGTGATCGGTTGGATTGCAGCAGATAATGCTTCCAGTCGGTTTAGCACCACCCTGTCTTCCACAAAGTCCAGTTTCAGTAGCCAAGAGTCTGGTCAACAGAATCCTCACCCTGATACTCCTTCCACCCACCATGGAAAGTCTTGACAAACAAGTGATCCCACACTCGGATATTCCGAGGAGCTCTTTTCATCGCCATTCCTTGATTTGGGCCTCTCGACAAGGCCGCTTGAAGAGGGACATGAGAAGATATTGTGCCCTGATTCCCAAACTCTGGAGCATCCACAGTCAGAAGAAGATGATGGTGGGGAACGGCAATTAGTGTTTCAAGAGGTGGATGATAATGAGACACAGTTGCCAATAAGTGAACCGCAATTAGTGTCTCAAGAAGTTCATGAAGAGGTTGAGACACAGTTGTCAATAACTGAGGTTGTTGTTAGGTCAACAAGTCAGGAGGATAACCAGAGTGAGGAAGTGGAAGAGGAGGTGGTGGACGATGAAGTCACTGACCCAACCTGAGAAGGTAGCAAGCTGAATGAGGACAGCAGTACAGAGGGGGAGGGATCCACAGCACTGCGACAGGCTGGAAGAGGCAGTGGGGTGGCAAAAGGGAGAAGGCAGGCCACACCAAACAGGCCGCAACTGTTCCCCGGAGAACCCACTTGTGGTAATCTCCCTTGCCAAGGGGAAGGTATTCCGCAGTCTGGTGCTTTTTTTAGGAAAGTGCGGACGATAAAAGAATTGTCACTTGCAACCTGTGCCATACCAAAATGAGCAGGGGAGTGAACACTAGCAACCTCACCACCACCAGCATGATCTGCCACATGGCATCAAAGCACTCTAATAGGTGGGCCGAATGCCTGGGTCCACAATCAGTGTCTGCGGGTCACACCACTACCTCCCCTTCCCCTGTGTTACGTGCTGGCCAATCCCCTGTCCAAGATGCAGGCCTGGATGCCTCCCGCCATGCACCTGGACCTTTGCAAGCACTATCCGCTAGCACATCCACTTCTGTGTCGCAGCACAACGTACAGATGTCTATACCCCAGGCCTTTGAACGAAAGCGCAAATACCCAGCCACCCACCCACAGGCCATAGCACTAAATGCGCACCTTTCTAAATTGCTGGCCCTGGAAATGTTGCCATTTAGGCTTGTAGACACTGAGGATTTGTGCAGCCTGATGGTGGTGGCCGTCCCGCGTTACTCTGTCCCCAGCCGCCAATATTTTTCACAGTGTGCAGTCCCAGCCTTACACCAGCATGTGTCCCGTAACATCACCCATGCCCTGACCAATGCAGTTATTGGGAAGGTCCACTTAACGACTGACACATGGACAATTGCTTTTGGCCAGGGACGCTACATTTCCCTGACGGCACACTGGGTGAACGTTGTGGAGGCCGGGAGAGAGTCGTACCCTGGGATGGCACAGGTGCTACTGACGCCAAGGATTGCGGGCCCTACTTCCATAAGGGTTTCCGCCACCACCTACGTTAGAGGCTGAAACCCCCCTTCTCCTCCTCCGCCTCCTCCCCCACTTCCACCTCTGAATTATCATCTTGCAGCACCAGTCAGACATCAGTCAGTAGCTGGAAGCAGTGTAGCACTGCAGTGGGGAAGCGGCAACAGGCCGTGCTTAAACTGATCTGCTTAGGTGACAAACAACACAACGCCACAGAGGGACCAGACTGTGCTGTGGCTCTCGCCACTCAACCTAGAACCAGGCATGGTTGTGTCTGATAATGGCCATAACTTGGTGGCGGCTTTGTAGCTCGGCAAGCTCACACACATACCATGCCTAACCCACGTGTTCAACCTAGTGGTTCAGCGGTTTCTCGAGACCTACCCCAATTTGCCTGAGCTACTGGTGAAGGTGCGCCGTGTGTGTGCCCATTTCCGCATGCCATCGACAGCTTCCGCCGGTCTGGCAACGCTGCAATTGCCAGCTCACCAACTGTTTTGCGATGTGAGCTTGCGCTGGAACTCGACGTTCCACATGTTGGCCAGGCTTTGTGAGCAGCAGAGGGCAGTAGTGGAATACCAGCTGCAACATGGTCGTCGCCTTTCCAGTCAGCTTCCGCTCTTCACAAGCGACGAGTGGGTATTGATGTCTGACCTCTGTGAGGTTTTACTCAACTTTGAGGAATCAACACAGATGGTGAGCGGCGATAACACTATTATCAGCATAACCATCCCACCTCTGTGTCTACTCAAACGCTCGCTGCTCACAATTAAGTCTGACGCTTTGCATGTGGAAGAGGTGGAAATGGGGGAAGACAGTATACAGGGTGATAGCCAGAACACCCTCAATTCGTCTTCTCAGAGTGAATTGGATGATGAGGAGGAGGAGAAGGAGATGGGTAGAAGAGGAGGAAGAGGATGAGGAGATTGAAAGTCATCCTCCTGATGAGGACAGCGAAGTCTTGTCTGTTGGGACTCTGGCACACATGGCTGACTATATGTTAGGCTGCCTTTCCCGTGACCCTCGTGTTGTATGCATTTTGGCCAACACTGATTACTGGTTGTTCACCCTTCTCGACCCCCGCTACAAAGAGAACTTTTCATCTCTCATTCCTGTGGTGGAGAGGACAAGCAAAATGGTGCAATACCAGAAGGTCCTTGTGGAAAAATTGCTCCAAAAATTTCCAGCTGACAACACTGGCTGCAGAGTATGTAGTTCCTTGGCCAACCGAGGAGGGGATACGAGGGGAACACACAGCAGTTCCAACAGAGGCAGGGCCACACTCTCCAAGGCCTGGGACAGTTTTATGACACCCCGCCAGCACCCTCAACCTGATGCGCTGCATAGTGTCACAAGGAGGGAAAAATTTTGGAAGATGGTGAAGGAGTACGTAGCAGACCATGTCAGCGTCCTCAGTGATCCCTCTGTGCCCTACAACTATTGAGTGTCCAAGCTGGACACGTGGCATGAACTGACGCTTTACGCCTTGGAGGTGCTGGCCTGCAACGCCGCCAGCGTTTTTTAACAGCGCTTATGAAAATGAACAAAGCCTGGATTGCCTTCTCTACTCCACCAGAGGAAAGCGGCTGAACACAAAGGCACTCTAAATGTGGTTTTTATGGTGTATTGAATACACTGTATTCTGATGCACCCCTTCCACCACAAACAAGGGTATATGGTTCAATCTCCCTTTTCTCGTCTTCCTCCTCCATCATATTAACATGCTTATTAGGCTGCCCTCGCTCCTAATGTTTTAGAGGGTCAGCTCAGCAGCAGGCCCTCACATATAATGCTTTAGAGGGTCACTAGCAGGCCCTCAACCATAGTGTTTTTGAATGTCACCAGCAGGCCCTCTCCCATAATATTTTAGAGGGTCACTAGCAGGCCCTCACCCCTAATGTTTTAGAGGGTCACCAACAGCCCCTCGCCCATAGTGTTTTAGAGGGTCACCAGCAGGCCCTCGCCCATAATGTTTTTGAGGGTCACCAGCAGGCCCTCGCCCATAATGTTTTAGAGGGTCACCAGCAGGCCCTCGCCCATAATGTTTTAGAGGGTCACCAGCAGGCCCTCGCCCATAATGTTTTAGATGGTCAGATCAGCAGCAGGCACTCGCCCTTAATGTTTTAGATGGTAAGCTCAGCAGCAGACCCTCGCCCCTAATGTTTTAGAGGGTCACATCAGCAGCATGCCCTCGCCAATAATGTTTTAGATGGTCAGATCAGCAGGCCCTTGATCCAATAGTTTTTAAGGGTCACCAGCAGGCCATCAATCATAATTTTTCACGGGTGTGTAGGATGCCCTACTTTTATGTGTAATAAAGGGTGTATTGTAGTGCCGGTTTCTTGTCATTTGCATAGGCTTTATGAGTGTAGGAGTCCCACTACCTGAACAATTGTACCACAATGTGAATGAGACCCTCCTTTATGTGATATACAGGTTGTATCGGAGTGCCTCTTCCTTGTAATTTTTGGAAGCACTTGCACTTTATATACAAGTAAATATACAGGAAAGAATGTTTCCTAACAATTTTTCCTCTAAAATCTATTTTATCTTCGGTTTTGTGCGTATTAGTGTCAGTCTGTAAAAGTGGCGTACTACTCGGACAACATCGTTCCCAGCAGCGACCTGGGAGTCCAAGATGAATCCAGACATCCTCCCCATGCTGTTCCCGAACCATTTCAGTGGTGTTTCCATCAATTTCTGACTTTTTCGTATGAACCAGGCACCCTCCCCTCTTCAGAGCAGGGGGTGCCTGGTTCAATGCTCTGGTTCTCCCATTGACTTCCATTGTGCTCAGGTGCTCGGTAGAGCACCCGAGCATCCCGAGGTGTTCTACTTGAGCACCCGAGCACTTTGGTGCTCAAACAACACTAGTTATGACCAGCAGCGTTGGCCAAGCTTGCACAAAATAGGAAAAAGCACCATCTTCCCAGGTTGCCAGGACTGAGGAAGAACACATTGTCCACCATTTTTTTTGTATAGTGTGCAAGCATGTCCACCGCAGCTGTATTGCAGGGTGGTCATAACCCCTGGATAAGAGCAGTGTATAATGTGATGGAAAAATGAATCCAGCCAGCCAGCAAAGAAGGCAATCAGTTAGTCATCACTACTAACTTGTCTGTTTTAATAAATGTATTTCCCATTAAATAACTCCTATTCCTATTAAAAGTTTGTAAATTTTATGCCAAATGGTTGTTATTAGTGATGAGCGGCAGGGGCAATTTTCTAAATCACGATATTTCGCGAATATTTGGTAGAATATTGGTCATATATTTGTGAATTTCGCGAATTCATTATTATTTTCTTGATTGCAAAAAATCGACAATGTAATATTCGCGTAATGCGCGCGAAATACAGGCGTGGGTTACTATAGCTACATTTTTCAAGCTGCTAGAAGCTTCCTGAGACTGAAGAAAATAGTTGGCACAGCAGAACATTACAATAGCTTTATATGCAGATAGAGTGCTGCAATATATTCACAATTGCGAAATCGGCACCAATGATGCGAATATTTTGGCGCAATACGTGCAACTTCACATTTTAACAGGTCTGACTACTTATTACTGATTGGTGCACTAAGTATTGTTATGAACTTGTGACATCACAGCAGTATGTCTGTAGCATGTATGTATGGACAGCAGAACCTAGCAGCTACACTATATCACTATCTAACCTACACTGACTATCTCCCACTAACTATCTGTATTATATATATAAGCTAACTAACTAGCTAACTAACTAACTAATGTAATGTCACAGGAAAGCAGAGAGCACAGCAATGGCACTCAGTAATAAACTTACAGCCAATGCTTTACAATAAAGAAGTATTGTAAAGCATTGTAAAGGGGAAGTCCCAGAGTGGGACAAAAAATAAGGTGAAAAAAGTAAAAAAAAAAAAAAGGTTTTACAAAAAAATTTTGTTTCAAGGAAAAAAAAAAAAAGTCCTTTTCCCAAAATAAGTTAAAAAAAATTGTAAAAAATAGGATGGAAAAAAGTATACATATTAGGTATCGCCACGTCCGTATCGACCGGCTCTATAAAAATATCACATGACCTAACCCCTCAGGTTAGTTTCAAGTAAAAAAAACAAAACAAAAACGTCCTTTTCCCAAAATAAGTTAAAAGAAGTAACAAATAGGGGGAAAAAAAGTATACATATTAGGTATCGCCACATCCGTATCTACCGGCTCTATAAAAATACTACATGATCTAACCCCTCAGATGAACACTGTAAAGAATATAAAATAAAAACGGTGTCAAAAAAGCAATTTTTTTGTCACCTTAGGGCTCTTTCACACTTGCGTTATTGTCTTCCGGCATAGAGTTCCGTCGTCGGGGCTCTTTTCCGGAAGAATCCTGATCAGGATTATCCTAATGCATTCTGAATGGAGAGAAATCCGTTCAGGATGCATCAGGATGTCTTCAGTTCCGGAACGGAACGTTTGTTGGCCGGAGAAAATACCGCATTATGCTGCGCTTTTTGCTCCGGCCAAAAAACCGGAACACTTGCCGCAAGGCCGGATCCGGAATTAATGCCCATTGGAAGGCATTGATCCGGATCCGGCCTTAAGCTAAACGTCCTTTCGGCGCATTGCCGGAGCCGACATTTAGCTTTTTCAGAGTGGTTACCATGGCTGCAAGGACGCTAAAGTCCTGACAGCCATGGTAAAGTGTAGTGGGGAGCGGGGGAGCAGTATACTTACCGTCCGTGCGGCTCCCCGGGCGCTCCAGAGTGACGTCAGGGCGCCCCAACAGCATGGATCACGTGATGGGGCGCTCTGACGTCATTCTGGAGCGCCCCGGGAGCCGCACGGACTGTAAGTATACCGCTCCCCCGCTACCCACTACTACTACGGCAACCAGGACTTTAATAGCGTCCTGAGTGCCATAGTAACACTGAAAGCATTTGGAAGACGGTTCCGTCTTCAAATGCTTTCAGTACACTTGCGTTTTTCCGGATCCGGCGGGCACCTCCGGCAACGGAAGTGCATGCCGGATCCCAACAACGCAAGTGTGAAAGAGGCCTTACATCACTAAAAGTGCAACACTAAACGATCAAAAAGGCATATCCACCCCAAAATAGTGCCAATCAAACTGTCATCTCATCCCACAAATATTATACCCTACCTAAGACAATCTACCAAAAAATAAAAAAACTATGGCTCTCAGACTATAAAGACACTAAAACATGATTTTTTTTTGTTTAAAAAATTATATTGTTGTGTAAAACTTAAATAAATAAAAAAAGTATACATATTAGGTGTTGCCATGTCCGTAACAACCTGCTCTATAAAAATACCACATGACCTAACCCCTCAGGTGAACACTGTCAATTTTTTTTAATTAAAACTGTGCTAAAATAAAAAACTATTTTTTTGTCGCCTTACATCACTAAAAGTGCAACACCAAGCAATCAAAAAGGCGTATTCCCCCAAAAATAGTAACAATCTAACCGTCATCTCATCCCGCAAAAAATGAGACCCTACCTAAGACAATAGCCCAAAAAATAAAATAAAACTATGGCTCTCAGACTATGGAGACACTAAAACATGATTTTTTTTTTATTTAAGAAATGATATCATTGTGTAAAACTTACATAAATAAAAAAAGTAGACATATTAGGTATCTCCGCGTCCCTAAGAACCTGCTGTATAAAAATATCACATGACCTAACCACTCACGTGAACACCATAAAAAATTAAAAGTGTGTAAAAAAAGTCATTTTTTTTCACCTTACATCACAAAAAGTGTAATAACAAGCGTTTAAAAAGTCATATGCACCTTAAAATAGTACCAATCAAACCGTCATCTCATACTGCAAAAAATGAGACCCTCTCTAAGACAGTCACCCAAAAAATAAAAAAAAATATGGTTCTCAGAATATGCAGACACTAAAACATGATTTTTTTTAAATGCTTTATTATGTAAAACTGAAACAAACATTGTCGCGTCCGTAACAACCTGCTCTATAAAAATACCACGTGATCTAACCTGTTAGATGAATATTGTAAATAACAAAAAATAAAAACGGTGCTAAAACAGCAATTTTTTGTTACCTTGCCTCACAAAAAGTGTAATGTAGAGAAACCAAAAATCATATGTACTCTAAAATAGTACCAAAAAACTGCCACCTTATCCCATAGTTTCCAAAATGGGGTCACTTTTTTGCATCAGGGGGGCTTCAAATGGGATATGGTGTCGAAAAAACAGTCCAGCAAAATCTGCCTTCCAAAAACCATATGGCGTTCCTTTCCTTCTGCGCCCTGCCGTGTGCCCGTACAGCAGTTTACGACCACATATGGGGTGTTTCTGTAAACTACAGAATCAGGGCAATAAATATTGAGTTTTGTTTGCCTGTTAACCCTTGCATTGTTAGCGGGAAAAAATTTATTAAAATGGAAAATCTGCTAAAAAAGTGAAATTCTGAAATTTCATCTCCATTTTCCATTAATTCTTGTTGAACACCTAAAGGGTTAACAAAGTTTGTAAAATCAGTTTTGAATAACTTCAGGGGTGTAGTTTCTAAAATAGGGTCATTTTTGGGTGATTTCTATTATGTAAACCTCACAAAGTGACTTCAGATCTGAACTGGTCCTTAAAAAGTGGGTTTTGGAAATTTTCAGAAAAATTTCAAGATTTGCTTCTAAACTTCTAAGCCTTCTAACGTCCCCAAAAAATAAAATAGCATTCACAAAAGGATCCAAACATGAAGTAGACATATGGAGAATGTAAAGTAATAACTATTTTTTGAGTTATTACTATCTATTATAAAAGTAGAAAAATAGAAATTTGCTTATTTTTCAACATTTTTGGTAAATTTGGTATTTTTTTAATAAATAAAAATGAAATTTTTTGACTCAATTTTACCACTGTCACGAAGTACAATATGTGACAAGAAAACATTATCAGAATGGCTTGGATAAGTAAAAGCGTTTTAAAGTTATTACCACATAAAGTGACACATGTCAGATTTGCTAAAAATGGCCTGGGCAGAAAGGTGAAAAATGGCTGGGTCCTGAAAGGATTAAAGCGGGAATGTCCAACCTGCGGCCCTCCATCTATTGCAACTACAAGGCAGGGTGTAACGGAACGCCTAGCACCCCGACCGGGTACCTCCGTCGATAGATGCTCCTAGTGCTTCCAGAGGACTCCAAGCACTCCACTCGACACCGTCAGCACTGCAGACCCCACGAACCGCCGAAGCTTGGTGGAGGTCTCGCCGTCTCCTACCCACCCTGGACCTACCACAGGGCTCCAGGCTCCAGTGGGTGAACCTCTCCTAAATCCAGAGACAGGAACCAGGAGCAAGCTCTTACAAGAGCTTATATCCAGGGGAGTATTGTGATATAGCAATCCCCAAGAGTGTAGTTATCCCATGAGCCAAACATGAGCCAAGACTTCATGAAGGTATAAAACAGGAACTCTCTTTATTTTAACACACAAGCATTTTATACACATCTTCCAACAAAGTTACCACCCCAGGGTTTTCAATTATGTCTCAGGACAAAGGACATCGCCAATACACACAGAGAGACAATGGTACAGACCTCCCTACTCAACGTATACAATGTCCCACCCTTTTCAATACACATAGACATTTAACATCCCAAAATGGCACAAATTAGACCAGGGTTCAAGTTAGTCCAAGTCCTTTGTGAACAAATGAGGCCTGGCTGATGAGAGAGCCCATAATCCTGGGGCAAGAGGCTAGTACCCAGGCCCCTCCAAAACCCAGTGGCGAGGTTGGTTTCGCCACACAGGGCATTCAAGTTTTTTGCAAGTTAGTTTTGCACAGCTGGAGGTCTGAAGTTTGGACATCACTCTGATGTTGAAGTGTACCTAAGCTTGCGCACAGGACTCTGCCTGATGCGCCCGTGCGGACTTCTCGATTTGGCTTCTTAAAGCGAAGTGCGCATGCGGGGATGGAGGGAGGAGCGGGGATGGAGGGAGAGCGAGAGGCGGCACAGAGGATTAGGAGGCGGTGCAGAAGTCTGGAAAGGCGGCGCTGGGAACGAACGGCGGTGGGTGCGACCGGCACCTTGCATCCCTTGACATCCCCTTGGGCACCTTATTTCTTTGAGTGACAGGTTAGTAAAACCTGTTTTTTAGCAAAATAAGGCTACGGATCACATTTAGAAGCCCACATTAGGAATCGTGATGAGGCCCTGATCAGCAGCATATGTTTAGCTGACAGGGGTGAAACCTGGTGACAGAATCCCTTTAAGTCTTACATACATAGAGTTCTCAAGAAACTTTTATAACATCATGGATATAAATGTTAGCAACATCCTGTTTGTCTAGTTGGAGTAAAAAATCAATATGCTAACAAATGAGATGTGCTTATGCCAGGAAATTGACTCCCCCACAGATTTTATTGCCAATTAAAGTTCTTACCCAACTTCCTTCCTCTCATGCCCTTAAAGCATGGTTGCTATTATCCCGGCAGAATGTAAATTGTATCTTACCTGACCTGCAGCTCACCTTGCCGCATCAAAATGTCACATACTAATCCCAAATGCCATGGAAACAGGATATGTGCCTGGCAGGTGTAATGGAAAAAGCTGCACACCGTGTATCTGAAAAAAACATTGCTTTAACGAAGAATGCTTGTGTAACCAATGTGCGTGTCTGATGGCTCATAGCCGTGTTACACGGGCCGACTGACCAGGCAATTATCAGGAACCATTCATCACCCATAATTACCTGATCTTCAGCGGAGGTGAGAGTTGCATTTATAAAAAAGTCATCATTTCTGGGCGGCAGATCCCTTTTTAAGGGCTCATGCACATGACCGTATGTATTCCGTTTCCGTATTGCCGTTTTTCCGTCCCGTTGAAAGATAGAACATGTCCTATTATTGCCCATAAATCACGTTCCGTGGCTCCATTCAAGTCAATGGGTTCGCAAAAAAACTGAACACATACGGAAATGCATCCGTATGTCTTCTGTATCCGTTCCGTTTTTGCGGAACCATCTATTGAATATTTTATGCCCAGCCCAATATTTTCTATGTAATTACTGTATACTGTATATGCCATACGGAAAAACAGAACAGAAACGGAAACACAACGGAAACAAAAAACGGAACAACGGATCCGTGAAAAACGGACCGCAAAATACTGAAAAAGCCATACGGTCGTGTGAAAGAGGCCTAAGCCTCATGCAGATGTCGTGCTCAAATCTGTGTAAAGGTGGACAGTGATGCCTCCGTGAAGATGTCCGTGAAGGATCCGTGTGTCCATTTTTTTACTGACACTGCACAACTGAAAAATAATTTGCAAAGAATTTTCCTCTTGATGATCTGTGAAACACGGATGTAAGACAGATGGCATCCGTGTTGCGTCCGTGTTTTTCACAGACCCATAGACTATAATGGAAGAAGGAGATCCAGCTTCCAAACAACATATAGATGCTTTAATGAAAAGGTACTAAAATCCAGACATGTACATTAGGTCTACGCGTTTCTGATCAATAAATTCAGATCCTCACTGATGAGGACTATAATGAAAGGGGCTGCGCCAGTAATTGGCGCTTGCCCCTCATGGTGTCATTGAGACCTATATTAGGTTTTCTTGGTGGATATGTCTCTCTACCCCCATGGCCCCCTTCTTTCCCTCCTTTTCCCGCCATTTCTTTCTCCTCAGGTGAATCAAAGGTCAGCCGGCAGCTGAGTAAAGGTGACTGGCAAGAAATGGTTGCTGACCGGTTGCTGGGCAAAGGGCTATTTTTAACTGAATCTATGGATTGGTCAAGGGCAAGTTTCGGCGAGAAGAGAAGGTGTATTTATGGAAGACACTCACCATTGGGAGCTCTGTCAGCGGCTGGAAAGTGAAGAAGGAAGATCGTGTACCGCCCGCCCTCCCAATGTTTTAGTCGCGGTCTTTGATAAGGGGGGAGTTAAGGGGGGGGGTTAGTCGCTCAGCCTTACTGGGTGGACTCTTGAGTAGTGCACTAATGGACTTGAGTTAATATCGGTGGGAATTTCAATGGCTTAATAATTTATGGAATGTTATTATTTATGGTTACCCACCCCCCCCCCCCCCCCAGTTAATAAAGACCGCGGCCATTTTTATCCACAATGGTAGTCTTGTGTATTTATTATAATGATAAGGTTAAATTGTCGAGTATGGCACCATGGGAGTGATGGATCCGTGAACACGGATCAAGATACAGCATGCATCCGTGCTAAAACACTGATGTGTGAATACACACATGAATGGGGACGTGTGAATGAGGCTTTACACAGGAAGATCTGCTGCCAGAAATGATTTTGGTGTCTGCATTAGAGCAGCTTTCTCAGGCTCTAACCTACTAAAGTCTCACGTCCATATGTCAAGGTGTCTTCCTAAAACTATGGTTACATGTCCCACTTAGTCTTTGTTCACACTGCGTTATTTTATATATTATTTTTTTTTTTTATTCATGTGGATTGTGGCATTAATTCAGAAAAATCCACATACCCTGCACGTGAATGGAGTCTCCGAAACACTCATAACATGCATAGGAAATTTTCCACATGTATTTCTGGCAGTGAAAGAGCAAAAAAAAAAATAATAGCGACATTACTACGATTGTTTATCCCCTGTCAGAAGCATATCCCTATATACATGGGGCAATGTCGTGCCGACAAATGAGGATTTTTTTGTGCTGCAAGAAAGATGCGATGACTGGGTCAGTCACTGATTGGACTGTGCAGGAACCCCCCCCCAACTGGTTACATCAATCTAGACCTTCATTGCAGACTTCTAGTAATTCATTCATAACTTCTAGCAGGAATAATAAGGAGGAATGGCGTATTAAAGAGTCATAAGAATAGATGATCCAGAATTGTTATTACATGGGGAATGCAAGTAGTTACTAAAACAGACATGTCAGGAGCGGTGACAGGTCCTCTTTAATGAGAATGTCTTAATTTTTTAGTTCCTTTAATTACATGAAATCTTGAGATTTTTTTAAATGTTGCATTGATTTTATTTTCCTTTATTGGAGGCGCACACTTCCTATAGACAGTGCAGCAGGGTGAGTGTGCTTTATGGCTGCTGAAAAGAATCCTTTCTGTGTCTTCTCCAGGTTTGAACTTGGATCAGACAAGAGAACAAAGTGATAGGGATGCAAATGACCTGTTTAGTCTACAGCTATCTTCGGACCTCCCAAAGAGATGAGCGGAATGGCAGCGCATGCTCGACCTGCCTCTCTGTTCATTTTGGGAGGCACCACAGTTCTCCTGATCGGTGGTGGTCCCAGTGGTAGGATAACAACCAGTCTAAGAGCTAATGCACCTGAACATATTTTCTCTCCGTGTCCGTTCCGTTTTTTTTTTTTTGCTGACCGTATGTGGAACCATTCATTTCAATGGGTCCGCAAAAAAAACGGAAGTTACTCCGTGTTCATTCCGTTTCCGTATGTCCGTTCCGCAAAAGATGTCCTATTATTGTCCGCAAAGGATAGGACTGTTCTATTAGGATGCAGCTTTTCCGTTCCACAAAATACGGAATGCACACAGACATCATCCGTATTTTTTGAGGTTCCGTTTTTTTGAGGCCTGCAAAATACATACGGTCGTGTGCATGAGCTCTAATATTTATCCCCTATCCTGTGTACAGGGGATAACTTGTAATAAATGGAATACCCCCTAGTCTTCATTCATCTTCTCCTATGAGCTTTAAAGACAGGCACTGATCTAATAGATGGAAACGTCCGTCTCACGCTGTTATTGGTCTCCAGGGCACCAGTAATCTCATACGTCAGCAATGTTATATAAAATCGCTTTGTTAATCCCTGCAGGGAATGTTTTCTGCGGTACACAAAGGCTGAGAACAATTGTGTTTACAGAGCTCGTTAAGACGACAGCTCAGCGGTACGAAATGTTCAGCAATACTTCACGTGATTAGATTAACACATTAATATTCACTGAAAAAGACAAAAACATAAACTATACCCCAATTGTAGAACAGACACAATTATAGTACGTGGAAAGGGCAATGTCCTCGTTCTCTGAATGGCTTCAGGAAGTGGAGAAAAGTGACGGTGCTGACGAAAAACTCAATATTTGGGCAAAAGTGAAGGAAAAAGTTACATTCAAAAAATACTTTTCTCATGTTGAAAAAAGAGCTGCACAAAGGTGGCATTTACAGGGACACCTCCGTCAGAAAGGGGTATTTTTTAAATCAATATGAATAGAAAACATTCTGCAGGAAATACAGGCATTGGACTGCAGAGGACTGGGGTCAAACTATTTCCTCTGATGAAGCCTCCGTCAGACATCTGGAAAAATGATTGTCCATAGAAGAAAAGGTGAGCGTCCTGTGTCGTGCCAACAGTAAAGTATCCTGAGACCATTCATGTATTTTTTCTCATCCAAGAAAGTGGGCTCACTCTCAATTTTTACCAAGATCACTGAAACGAATAAAGTACGGTATCAAACATCCTCCAAGAGCAACTTCTCCCAACCATCCAGGAACAATTTGGTGATGAACAAGACGGAGCGCCATGTCACAAAATGACAAAAGTGATAACGAGAACCTGTGGTCAATTTTCAAAAAGTAAGTGGGCAAACAAAAACACAGAAATTGTGATAAATTCCAAGCACTGATTAGGTAAGGCTACTTTCACACTGTAGTTTTGGCTTTCCGTTTGTGAGATCCGTTCAGGGCTCTCACAAGCGGTCCAAAACGGATCAGTTTTGCCCTAATGCATTAGGAATGGATAAGGATCCGCTCAGAATGCATCAGTTTGCCTCCGATCAGTCACCATTCCGCTCTGGAGGCGGACACCAAAACTCTGCCTGCAGCGTTTTGCTGTCCGCTTGACGAAACTGAGCCAAACGGATCCGTCCTGGCACACAATATAAGTCAATGGGGACAGATCCGTTTTCTATAACACAATCTGGCACAATAGAAAACGGATCCGTCCCCCATTGACTTTCAATGGAGTTCAGGACGGATCCGTCTTGGCTATGTTACAGATAATACAAACGGATCCGTTCATGACTGATGCATGCGGTTGTATTATTGTAACGGATCCATTTTTGCAGATCCATGATGGATCCGCCCAAAACATGAATGTGAACGTAGCCTAAGGCTGCGTTCACACAGGCGAGATTTCCGCGCGGGTGCAATGCGGTAGGTGAATGTATTGCACCCGCACTGAATCCCGACCCATTCATTTCAATGGGGCTGTTCAGATGAGCGGTGATTTTCACGCATCACTTGTGCGTTGCGTGAAAATCGCAGCATGCTCTATATTCTGCGTTTTTCACGCAACGCAGGCCCCATAGAAGTGAATGGGGTTGCGTGAAAATCGCAAGCATCCGCAAGCAAGTGCGGATGCGGTGCGATTTTCACGCCCGGTTGCTAGGAGACGATCGGGATGGAGACCCGATCATTATTATTTTCCCTTATAACATTGTTATAAGGGAAAATAATAGCATTCTGAATACAGAATGCATAGTAAACTAGCGCTGGAGGGGTTAATAAAAATAAATAAATAATTTAACTCACCTTAGTCCACTTGATCGCGTAGCCCGGCATCTCCTTCTGTCTCCTTTGCTGAACAGGACCTGTGGTGAGCATTAATTACAGGAACAGGACCTTTGGTGACGTCACTCCGGTCATCACATGATCCATCACATGATCTTTTATCATGGTGATGGATCATGTGATGACCGGAGTGACGTCACCAAAGGTCCTTTACCTGTAATGAATGCTCACCACAGGTCCTGTTCAGCAAAGGAGACAGAAGGAGATGCCGGGCTACGCGATCAAGTGGACTAAGGTGAGTTAAATTATTTTTTATTTTTTATTAACCCCTCCAGCGCTAGTTTACTATGCATTCTGTATTCAGAATGCTATTATTAATAATACAATCTACAGAACACCGATCCCAAGCCCGAACTTCTGTGAAGAAGTTCAGGTTTGGGTACCAAACATGCGCGATTTTTCTCACGCGAGTGCAAAACGCATTACAATGTTTTGCACTCGCGCGGAAAAATTGCGGGTGTTCCCGCAACGCCCGTGTGAACCCAGCCTAAGAATGGGTTGCCATCAGTCAGGATTTGGCCCAGAAGATGATATCCAGCATGCCAGGGAGAACTACAGGTCTTGAAAAAGAAGGGTAAACACTGGAAATATTGAGTTGCTGCATAAACTTGATGTATTTGTCAATAAAAGTAAAAAAAAAACAACTTATGAAATGCTTACAATTGTACTTCAGTATACCATAGAAACATCTGACAAAAAATAAAAATAAAACACTAAAGCAGCAAACTTTGTGAAAACCATAATTTGTGTCAGTCTCAAAGCTTTTGACCACAGCTGTATTGCAAGGAGTGAGATCATCCACATTGGAATTCTCTGCAGCCATTATCATGTAAAGGCCTCATGCACACGACCGTTTTTTTTTAAGGTCCGAAAAAACGGGGTCCGTAGGTCCGTGATCCGTGACCGTTTTTTCTTCCGTGGGTCTTCCTTGATTTTTGGAGGATCCGCGGACATGAAAAAAAAGTCATTTTGGTGTCCACCTGGCCGTGCGGAGCCAAACGGATCCGTCCTGAATTACAATGCAAGTCAATGGGGACGGATCCGTTTGACGTTGACACAATATGGTGCAATTGCAAACGGATCCGTCCCCCATTGACTTTCAATGTAAAGTCAGGAGTCCCTTTTATACCATCGGATCAGAGTTTTCTCCAATCCGAAGGTATATTTTAACTTAAAGCGTCCCCATCACCATGGGAATGCCTCTATGTTAGAATATACCATTGATTTGAGTTAGATCGTGAAACTCAGATCCGACAGTATATTCTAACACAGAGGCGTTCCCATGGTGATGGGGACGCTTCAGGTTAGAATATACTAAGAGAACTGTGTACATGACTGCCCCCTACTCCCCCCCTGTATTTAACTCATTGGTGGCCAGTGCGGCCGCCCCCCCCCCCCCTCCCCTGTAGTACTGTAGATTCATTGGTGGCCAGTGGGCCCCCCCTCCCCCCCCTCCTAATTAAAATCTCCCCCCCTATCATTGGTGGCAGCGGAGAGTACCGATTGGAGTCCCAGTTTAATCGCTGGGGCTCCGATCGGTAACCATGGCAACCAGGACGCTACTGCAGTCCTGGTTGCCATGGTTACTTAGCAATTTTTAGAAGCATTATACTTACCTGCGAGCTGCGATGTCTGTGACCGGCCGGGCGCTCCTCTTACTGGTAAGTGAAAGGTCTGTGCGGCGCATTGCTTATAGCACAGACCTGTCACTTACCAGTAGGAGGAGCGCCCGGCCGGACACAGACATCGCAGCTCGCAGGTAAGTATAATGCTTCTAAAAATTGCTAAGTAGCCATGGCAACCAGGACTGCAGTAGCGTCCTGGTTGCCATGGTTACCGATCGGAGCCCCAACGATTAAACTGGGACTCCGATCGGTACTCTCCGCTGCCACCAATGATAGGGGGGGAGATTTTAATTAGGAGGGGGAGGGAGGGGGGGCCCACTGGCCACCAATGAATCTACAGTACTACAGGGGAGGGAGGGGGGGCCGGCCGCACTGGCCACCAATGTGTTAACTACAGGGGAGGGAGGGGGGGCCGGCCGCACTGGCCACCAATGTGTTAACTACAGGGGAGGGAGGGGGTTCCGGCCGCACTGGCCACCAATGTGTTAACTACAGGGGAGGGAGGGGGTTCCGGCCGCACTGGCCACCAATGTGTTAACTACAGGGGAGGGAGGGGGGGCCAGCCGCACTGGCCACCAATGTGTTATCTACAGGGGAGGGAGGGGGGCCGGCCGCACTGGCCACCAATGTGTTAAATACAAGGGAGGGAGGGGGGGCCCACTGGCCACCGATAAATTTATAACTGGGGAGGGAGGGGGGTGTGCCCCCTCCTGCCTGGCAGCACATGATCTCTTACAGGGGGCTATGATACACACAATTAACCCCTCAGGTGCAGCACCTGAGGGGTTAATTGTGCGGATCACAGCCCCCTGTAAGAGATCGGGTGCTGCCAGGCAGCAGGGGGCAGTCATGTATACAGTTCAAAGTATATTCTAACTAGAAGCGTCCCCATCACTATGGGAACGCCTCTGTGTTAGAATATACTGTCGGATCTGAGTTTTCACGAAGTGAAAACTCAGCTCTGAAAAAGCTTTTATGCAGACGGATCTGCGGATCCGTCTGTGTGAAAGTAGCCTACGGCCACGGACCACGGACACGGATGCCAATCCTGATGTGCATCCGTGTTTTTTCACGGACCCATTGACTTGAATGGGTCCGTGAACAGTTGTCCGTCAAAAAAATGACGTCATATTTTTTTGACGGACAGAAAACACGGATCACGGATGCAGCTGCAAAACGGTGCATTTTCCAATTTTTCCACGGACCTATTGAAAGTCAATGGGTCCGCGAAAAAAAACGGAAAACGGCACAACGGCCACGGATGCACACAAGAGTCGTGTGCATGAGGCCTAAATTGCACATATAGGAGCTCTATTTTTTGCACTAAGAGTATGTAAGAAGCGCCCATCTACTCTTTATTCATTTTGTACCCCTTAGCTATAGGTGATGGAATGATTGCAGACTTGCAGTCTTATCTGAGTGAGGGACCTTGAGTGGTCCCTAAAAGTCTTTCTGCTTCATGAGGAGTACTATAAATGACAAAGTGCAGAGCCTTTTGGGTGAGAAGTTTGAACTGTATTCTGTGGTGGATGGGCAACCAGTGAAGTGACTGGCACAGGCGAGAGGCATCGGTATAGCGGGTGGACAAGAACAGGCATTGTTACAATAGGTCCACAAAAAAAAAACAGATGCAACACGGACGTCATTATTTTTAACAGATCCATGTTTTGCGGACCACAAAATACATTCATGTGAATGCACCCTAAAAAATAGTGTTTTTTTCACTGCTAGGATGCATAAACCCACTTTGAAGCCTCAAAGTCTACCATGTGGATGACAAATGCCACAAAAAATATGGTTTCCTATAGCAACATTTTTGCCATTATAAGAATGATAGGGAAACCTCAGTATTCAGCTCTTTTGTGCTGTGTGGCCAATTAACATGTGACATACAGTGGATATAAAAAGTCTACACACCCCTGTTAAAATGTCAGGTTTCTGTGATGTAAAAAAATGAGACAAAGATAAATCATTTCAGAACTTTTTCCACCTTTTAATGTGACCTATAAACTGTACAACTCAATTGAAAAAAAAATTGAAATCTTTTAGGTAGAGGGAAGAAAAAATATAAAAATAAAATAATATGGTTGCATAAGTGTGCACACCCTTAAACTAATACTTTGTTGTACCTTTTGATTTTGTTACAGCACTCAGTCTTTTTGGGTATGAGTCTATCAGCATGGCACATTTTGACTTGGCAAGATTTGCCCACTCTTCTTTGCAAAAAACAGTCAGATTTCGAGGGCATCTCCTGTGCACAGCCCTCTTCAGATCACCCCACAGGTTTTCAATCGAATTCAGGTCTGGGCTCTGGCTGGGCCATTCCAAAACTTTAATCTTCTTCTGGTGAAGCCATTCCTTTGTTGATTTGGATGTATGCTTTGGGTCGTTGTCATGCTGAAAGATGAAGTTCCTCTTCATGTTCAGCTTTCTAGCAGAAGCCTGAAGGTTTTGTGCCAATATTAACTGGTATTTGGAACTGTTCATAATTCCCTCTAGCTTAACGAAGGCCCCAGTTCCAGCTGAAGAAAAACAGCCCCTTGGCATGATGCTGCCACCACCATGCTTCACTGTGAGTATGGTGTTCTTGTGGTGATGTGCAGTGTTTTAGCACAAAACATATCTTTTGGAATTATGGCCAAAAAGTTCAACTTTGGTTTCATCAGACCATAACACCTTGCCGCATTGCCGGAGCCGACATTTAGCTTTTTCAGAGTGGTTACCATGGCTGCCGGGACGCTAAAGTCCTGGCAGCCATGGTAAAGTGTAGCGGGGAGCGGGGGAGCAGCATACTTACCGTCCGTGCGGCTCCCCGGGCGCTCCAGAGTGACGTCAGGGCGCCCCAAGCGCATGGATCATGTGATCACATGGATCACGTCATCCATGCGCATGGGGCGCTCTGACGTCACTCTGGAGCGCCCCGGGAGCCGCACGGACTGTAAGTATACTGCTCCCCCGCTCCCCACTACTACTATGGCAACCAGGACTTTAATAGCGTCCTGGGTGCCATAGTAACACTGAACGCATTTGGAAGACGGTTCCGTCTTCAAATGCTTTCAGTACACTTGCGTTTTTCCGGATCCGGCGTGTAATTCCGGCAAGTGGAGTACACGCCGGATCCGGACAACGCAAGTGTGAAAGAGGCCTAAGAAAATTTCAGGAAAGACCAACTAGAGCAGCTGAACTTTATTTGGGGTTAATCAGAGGCACTTTAAATGATGGCAGGTGTATGCTGACTCCTATTTATATTGAATGTGATTGCTTAGTTCTGAACACAGCTACATCCCCAGTTATAAGAAGGTGTGCACATTTATGCAACCACATTATTTTAGTTTTTTTAGTTTTCTTTCCTCCACCTAAAAGATTTCAGTTTGTTTTTCAATTGAGTTGTACAGTTTATAGGTCACATTAAAGGTGGAAAAAGTTCTGAAATGATTTATCTTTGTCAATTTTTTTTACATCACAGAAAACTGACATTTAACAGGGGTGTGTAGACTTTTTATATCCACTGTATCTGCATGTGTGTGCCGCAGTTTTGCAACATGGTTTTTATAGGTGGCACACATGTTTAAACCTTTCTACCCCAGGCCAGTTTTCATCTTCCTGTCCAGGCAATTTTTTTTGCAAATCTGACGTGTCACTTTATGTGGCAATAACTTTTGAATGCTCTTACTTATCCAAACCATTCTGAGAATGTTTTCTCGTGACACATTGTACTTCATGACAGTGGTAAGTTTGAGTCAATATATTTCACCTTTATTTATTGAAAAAAATCCCAAATTTACCAAAAATTTTGAAAAATTAATAGTAAATTTGAATTTCTCAACTTTTAGGCCTCTTTCACACTACCGTATGGCTATTTCAGTGTTTTGCGTTTTTTGTTTCCGTTGTGTTTCCGTTCCGTTTTTCCGTATGGCATATACAGTATACAGTAATTACATAGAAAAAATTGGGCTGGGCATAACATTTTCAATAGATGATTCCACAAAAACGGATACGGAAGACATACGGATGCATTTCTGTATGTGTTCTGTTTTTTTTGCGGACCCATTGACTTGAATAGAAACTCCTGTACTCCACTTGAGTTTTAGTGCAAAGCTTTTATTTAGTGCGGTTCCAGTCAAAACGTTTTCGGCTGTGAAGCCTTCTTCAGTGTAACCGGAATGTGGCCGCAACAGGTCCAAGAGAAGCTTTGGATAGGGCAATTCCTCGGTGGTCGGCAGGGATGCTGCTGTCTGTGTGGGCTCTGTGTCCCTTTCTGGCGTGCGGTCCGGGAGGCTAAGGCCTGTATTCCGGATTGCCATATGTCATATGGCCAGGGCTGGGACAAGGCCATTTGGTGCCCAGGGCGAAGATGGCAAACTGCGCCCCCCCCCCCCCCCGTTTTTAAGAAAGAATCAATGTTGTTTCAAAACAAGAATATACTTAAAGCAATAGAACAAAGGACTGTGGGACTTTGAAAGTCACAGACACTATAAAGTTCCCCCCCATCATCATGTGCCAGTATAAAGTCCCCCCCATCATCATGTGCCAGTTTTGTAATAAGCCCCCCCAATGTGCCAGTAACACTATTGTAAAAAAAAACAAAAAAAAAACACTTATACTTACCTAAGTGTCAGCGATGCGATGCAGCCTCTTCCTGTGTCCCACGCTGTAATGTAAGGCTCAGGCGGCACGATGACGTCATTGCGCCGGCCTCTGATAGGCTGCCGGCCTAGTGCCTGCAGCCAGGGGCGTACATCAAAATCACTGGGCCCCATAGCAGGAATCTAAATTGGGCCCCCATTCCCCTTTTATAGCCCCTCCCTTTGTTCCATGAACTATTCTTGCTGCTGCGTTTTATAATTTATGCCATCAGGGCCGGAATGGGATTACAAAACAGCCCTGGCACACAAAAGAGGTATAATAGATGCAGATGTATATTATATACAGCAGTGTACAGTTATGTGAGGTACGCGGTATAATAGATGCAGTGTGTACAGGTATATAGTATATTCCCTAGTGTTCTGATATGTGAGGTACAGGGTATAATAGATGCAGTGTGTACAGGTATATAGTATATACAGCAGTGTACTGATATGTGAGGTACGGGGTATAATATATGCAGTGTATACAGTATATACAGTAGTGTAATATGTGAGGTACGAGGTATAATAGATGCAGTGTGTACAGGTATATAGTAAATACAGCAGTGTATTGACACCTCGTACCTCACATATCAGTACACTGCTGTATATACTATATATCTGTACACACTGCATCTATTATACCTCGTACCTCACATATATAGTATATACAGAAGTGTACTGATATCTGTACACACAGCATCTATTATACCTCATACCTCACATATCAGTGCACTGCGGTATATACTATATATCTGTACATATTGCATGTATAATACTGTGTAATATATGCAGTGTGTGTGCATGTATGTGTGTGTGTATATATATATATATATATATATATATATATATATACAGAGCAGTGTATTGATGTGACACATAGAAGGTATAATACTGTAGATGCAGTGTTTATAGAAATATGTGGTCAGTTATGCATTATAGTCACTGTGAGGTACATGAGGTAGTGGTAACTGTCTGAAGTAGTATACATGAGTGAGCAATGAGTAAAAACAGGGCATGGAGGGGGGGGGGTAAATGATGCAAAGTGGAGGACCTCCTCTTACCTCTCCATTCCAGTCTGTATGGATCAATACAGAGCTGCTTGTGAACTTTTAATACTTGCTGTTAGGGGTTGAAGGACCTGTGATGATGTCATCACAGGTCCTGGCAGATGTACCTTTGAAACCTAGGAACTACACCATTTTTGGTGCAGTTCCTTTGCTAGATTCTGCAGGACCTGTGATGTTGAAGATGATGTCATCACAGGTCCTGGCAGATGCACTGTTCTAACCTGGGAACTACACTTTACACCAAGCATGTCAAACTCAAAAGCTAACATGGGCCAAAAAAACAAAATTTTAGTTTATGTGGGCCGCATCAAAAATTTTTTTTTTTTTACAATATAATGCAGACGGATCCGTTCTGAACGGATCCACCGTCTGCATTATATGAGCGGATCTGTCTCAGACGGATCCGCTCTGAACGCAAGTGTGAAAGTAGCCTTAGGGGCGAGAACCTGGGATCTTTCATCCCTTGTCCTATTCAGCTCTATCAGGGTGAATAGGACTTCACACTGTCCCTGCTGCTCTGTGCCTTGTGCACACAGCATCAGGGATGTTACCATGGCAACCAGGGCTTCTGTAGCGTCCTGGCTGCCATGGTAACTGATCGGAGCCCCAGGCTTACACAGCTGGGGCTCCGATCAGAAGCTGCCACTGCACCACCAATGAGGGGGAGGGGAGAGGTCCCTGTGGCCACTGCCACCAATGATTTTAATACTGGGGGGGTTCAGAGGGGCTGGCGCACTGTGCCACCAATGATTTTAATGGGATGGGGGGTTGAGGGGGGGGGGGGGGTGGGGGCACACTGCACCACCAATGATAAATTACCCCTTTATACAGGAGGCTGGTACTGGCAGATCAGCAGTTAACCCCTCAGGTGCAGCACCTAAAGGGTTAACTGCCTCTGATCGCAGCCCCCTGTCAGCGACAGGGTGCCGGCAATGCGATTCTGCTGCCGGCACCCGCCTCCTGTATTGTGTTAAAGACTGACTTTCACTATCAGGCCACACAGAGCGGCGCCCAGCGATGTCTCAGCACTCACCATTAGTCCTGGGCGCCGCTCCGTTCGCCCGCAGTGCCCCATTACTGTCTCCTCTCCTGCTCCACATGCTGCTGATTACTATCGGAGCGATGGGAGGAGACATCAGCTTCACTAGTGGGCGTTCCTTCTCCCTGCGCTGCGATTGGACAGCGCTACAGCCAGGAAGAAGGAACGCCCACTAGTGACGCTGATGTCTCCTCCCATCGCTCCGATAGTAATCAGCAGCATGTGGAGCAGGAGAGGAGACAGTAAGGGGGCACTGCGGGCGAACGGAACGGAGCGGCGCCCAGGACTAATGGTGAGTGCTGAGACATCGCTGGGCGCCGCTCTGTGTGGGAAATGGGAATAGTCCTATCATTGGTGGCTCAGTACGCCCGCCCCTCCTCCGCCCCTCTCTCCTCATTGGTGGCGCAGTGCGCCCGCCCCTCCTCCCCCCCTCTCTTCTCATTGGTGGCAGCGGCAGCAGCACAGGGGGGAGGGAGGACAGCTTCCTTCTCCCCGTGCTGCTGAGAGAACATGAGCGCGCCGATAGCAGCGCGCTCATCTTCATAGATACTAGACTGCCGGGCCGCAAAGATATTCATTGCGGGCCGCATGCGGCCCGCGGGCCGCATGTTTGACACCCATGCTTTACACTGTGCAGTTCCCTTACAGCACCTGTGATGACATCATCAAAGGTCCTTTAGCTTTAGAAAGGTAAACAGGAGTAATTAGGGGGCGGGGCCTCTCCTCCACTTCGGTGCCTGCCTGCAGCCTATCAGAGGAAAGGGAAGGGACACGCCTCTCCCTCCCCTGCACCTCTGCTGGCACAGACAGTTTACAATGGAGATGAGCGCAATGGAAGCGCTCATCTCCCTGTGCCCGGCGGCGGCTGCTCACTTGGGGGGGGGGGGTCATTTTAGTTGGGGGGGGCACATGGGGGGGCACAGCATGATGTAGGGGGGGCCGTGGCTGGCACTTCATCTGCGCCCCCCTCCTGTCCGCAAATGGTAGCGCCCAGGGCACCCGCTCCTTCGGCCCCTGCCTTGTACCGGCCCTGCATATGGCAATCCGGAATACAGGCCTTAGCCTCCCGGACCGCACGCCAGAAAGGGACACAGAGCCCACACAGACAGCAGCATCCCTGCCGACCACCGAGGAATTGCCCTATCCAAAGCTTCTCTTGGACCTGTTGCGGCCACATTCCGGTTACACTGAAGAAGGCTTCACAGCCGAAAACGTTTTGACTGGAACCGCACTAAATAAAAGCTTTGCACTAAAACTCAAGTGGAGTACAGGAGTCTTTATATATTGCATATATCTGGTTTGGGAACCATCTCCTAACACCCACGCCATCCAATTGGAGAACCATCCAACCTTTTATCATCTTGACTTGAATAGAGCCACGGAACGTGATTTGCGGGCAATAATAGGACATGTTCTATCTTTCAATGGAACGGAAAAACGGAAACGGAATGCATACGGAGTACATTCTGTTTTTTTTGCAGACCCATTGAAATTAATGGTTCCGTATACAGACCGCAAAAAATGGCCCGCAAAACAGAAAAAAAAAACGGTAGTGTGAAAGAGCCCTTATGGGCTCGTTCACACGAACATGTGATGCATGATACAGAATACATCTGTATTGTAATGCATTGGCTGTAAGTGTATTTTACACTGTAATACACTCACAGCCTACTTCCTGTGAGATACAGGGGGCTGGATCTCACAGGCTTCCACGGAAGGCAGCACAATGTCTACGGAAGGCATCGGGCTGACTTCACAGCCATCGGGTCCCCGTCACCGCAGCGCAGGGACCCGATGGGGACGGAAAGGGAGCTCCTGCCCTCCACACACATCGTACATGCTGTGGTCAGCGCTGACTGCAGCATAGCTAGGGTTAATGCGCCGGCATCAGTGTTTCCACCAATGTCGGCGCATACAGCAGGGGCACGGCTGTCAGGAACAGCCAGACCCCTGCTGCTGATCGGGCAGGCGCAGCTCCTGCACCCACCCAATCAGCACGCCGTAGCTGTACGGCGCTGTTCGAGAAGTCACTTCCCGCAGCGCCATACTATTACGGCGCTGGTCGGGAAGGGGTTAAATGTTTCACTTGTACAAATCACACAACTATATGGCAACTGGCCATGCAGCACAATACCGCAATGTGAAAACCCACCCTAAGGCCACCTGCACACGAGTTCGGGCGAACGCACATAAGATCCGCACGAATTTACGTGCAGATTTAAGTGCATTTCTGCAGCATCTTGGTGCATATTAGATACGGTTTTGCCGCAGATCTCAACCTTCCATTGAAAAGGGTGAAATCCGCAGACATAATTGACATGCTGCGGACTTGGAAATCTACAATGCAAGTCGATTTTCACAAGGAAACAATCTGCAAAGTGTACATAAGTGTTTGTGTAATCTCATACACTTTGCTGGTACTTTACTACGCTGCAGTTTTTTTCACACGGGAATCAGTGTGGAAAAAACGTGCGTATTCCGCAACGTGTGCAGGAAGTAATACTTTCTCTCCTTTTTATGAGCCCCTCCTGATTTTGGCTTCCAAAACTGTATCCGGAAACCTGAATGTGTGATGATACAGCAGGCCCGTGCTGTATACTGACTGCATTCTTAAAATGAACCACTGGATGTCAGCATTGTACCAGCCTGACAGGGTGCAATTCACTGGCTCTGCAGGCCTGGAAAATTCCTTCTTCCCCCAGTTCTCTTCAATGCCAGTGGCAATACTATCTCCACCCTTCAAAGCTGGTGCTGTGGACCGATGCACCACTGTTCATGTGGCAGTAATGAATAACAACAACCATAAATATAAACAAAAATAAAGATGATTTGCACCACTGCATCCTAAAACACCCATACTATTACAGTATAAAATGTATTTATCCTGTACGGTGAAGGCGTAACAGAAAAAAAATGGCAGATTCATAATTTTTTCCTCACTTCACCTCCCCAAAAAGAAATTGAATAAAAAAAGGGATAAAAGCATCATACATACTCCAAAATGGTATAAAAAAACTAAAAATTGTCCCACAAAAAAAAGAGTCCTTACATAGCTCCATAGTCGTAAATATATAAAAGTAATGGGGATCAGAATATTGCAACGCAAAGAAAAAAAAAATTCAAGTTTTTTTTTTCAGTATTAAAATACAAGAAAAACGATACAAATGTGGTATCATACTGACCTGGAGTATGAAGGTAACGGGTCAGTTTTATCGCATATGGAATGGCGTAAAAACAAAACCCATAAAACTGGAGGAATTGCGTTTTTATTTCTCAATTCCACCCCATTTTGAATTTTTTTCTAGCTCCACGCTACACCGTTTCATTTTCCATTCTTCACATCCTTCAGAAGAACAGAAAAAAACCCAAAATGGATCCTGTATTTTAAATGGTGCCATTCAAAAGTACAACTTGTCCCACAGCTTTTTTATTTACAATAATACACAGCTGGGCGCCGCAGTGTGTTTGGTGACGTCACCGGCTCTGATCGGCTGGCTTTTGCGCTGTCCTAGCCGTTTTACAGGCTAGGGCAGCGCTAAAGCCTGACCATCAGTGCCGGTGACATCACCGGGCTCACTGCTGTATTTATACAATTAGACAGCACTCCGTTTGATTGATGTGATGATTAGTGAATTTTATTCAGCCGGACATAAATGATGCACAATGTACAGTTATGACAACGTTTCGGCTAAATGAGAGCCCTTCATCAGGCCAAAAAAGGACCACACATGGGATGCCAGCACTGCTGCCTGGCAGCCCTAAGAGGAGCCCGGTATGTCACCAGATTTCCAGAAAATGCCTTTGCCCTGCGCGATTCAGCGCAGGGCAAAAGGTGAGCATCGGAGCATTTCATGAAATGCTCTGATGCTCATATTAGGGGGGCTGCCTGGGTGAAAATATGGGTATGTCCGGGATCAGCTCTGAGGCTCCGGCGATTTATTTATTTTTTCTGCATTTAAAATGTGTTGTTTTTTATTTTCCTGTTGACATAGCAGTACAAGGGCTTTTTTTATGTGGAACGAGCTGTATTTTTAATGCTTCTGTTTTGGTGTACAGTGGATATAAAAAGTCTACACTCCCCTGTTAAAATGACAGAGCAAGAAGAGTCATTTTAGAACTTTTCCACCTTTAATGTCACCTATAATCTGTACAATTCCATTGATAAACCAACTGAAATCTTTTAGGGTGGAAAAATAAAGAACTAAAAATATGCACACCCTTAAACTAATACTTTCTTGAAGTACCCTTTGAATTTATGACGGCATTCAGTCTTTTTGGGTTGGAGTCTATCAGGATGGCACATCTAGACTTGGCAATCTTTACCTACTCTTCCTTGCAACCGCGCTCCAAATCTGTCATCTCCTGTGTACCGCCCTCTTCAGAGAGATTTTCAATTGGATTTATGTCTGGGCTGTAACGGATCACCTGGCACCCCGACTGAGTACCTCCGTTTACGGATGCGCCTAGCGTTTCCTGAGGCTTCCAAGCACTCTGGCAGACACCACAATCACCAAACCGAAAAGCAGATAAATCCTCTTGATGCATATGAATGCTGTAGGCAGTTGAATAGGAAACCATACGAATAGGTTTTCACTCCTAGCAGTCAAACTGGGACAGCATGCAATAAATCCTCCCCCAAGAATGAGACGACACTTCACCTTGAGGGTTAAAACAGGAACTCACTTTATTTGGACACAGCACACTACTTTAAACTCAACAGCCTCATTTACATACAATAGGGCACCTAGAGGACTCTGGTACAAGGAAGGGTGGGGGCCAGACAATAGCACGAGCTGATGGGAGATTGAGAAGGGACAGAACAGCTGGTTTAAACTGGTGTCCCTGCGACAACACATTGCTGGAGAAACAATGGGACAGGAAAAAGGGGGAGGAGAAGAGGCACAGAACAACAATGCCTGTAACCTAGCAACCATTACAGCAAGAGCAAGATATATACAGTCCACAACACACAGCAATACAAAATACCACATGCCCAAATTGCATTCCACGTACAAATTCACCAGGGGCCATAGTCAGTAGGTAGGAGGCGGGTACCTAGGCCTCTCCAATGCCCAGTGGCTAGGCGGGTTCCGCCACATGGGCCATTCCAAAACTTTCATTTTTTTCTGGTGAAGCTATTCTTTTGATGATGTGGAGGTATGATTTGGGTTGTTGTCGTGCTGAAAGGTTAAAGTCCTTTTCTTCTTTAGCTTTTTAGTAGAGGCCTAAAGGTTTTATGCCAAAATTGACTATTTGGAATTGTTCATAACTCCCTCCATCTTGACTAAAGCCCCAAATCCAGCTTCAGAAAAACGACCATGAAGCATAATGCTGCCTCCAGCATGCCTCACCATGGGTATGGTGTTCTTTTGGCATCGCTCAGTGTTGGCTTTTCGCCAAATATACCTTTTTAAGTTATAGCCAAAATGTTCAACCTTGGTGTCATCAGACCATAACATGTTTCCCACAAAGAAAAGGGGGGGTAGAGGAGCACTATGGTGGCATCTACTGGGGATCATGATATACTGGCACACATGGGGGGCACTATGGAGAAGAGGAGCACAATTAGGGCATTATACTGGCACACATTATGGGGGCACTATGGAGAAGGGGGAGAGGAGCATTATGGGGGCATTTTATACTGGCACATTATGTCAGGCACCATGGGGACGAGGGGAGGAGCACTATGGAGGCACTATATAGGAGTATTTTATGCTGGCGCAAATTATAGGGCACAATAGGGGCCTTAGCTCAACTGGGGGCTCTAAGAGGGGGTAGTTTTTATACTGCCACACAACAGCGCATTTTTATGTCCTGGCGCACATTATAAGGGGTATTTTTCTACTGACACACATTATAAAGAGAATTATTACTACTGGGGGCATTATGGTGGGCTTTATTACAATTGGGGGACTATGAGAAACATGAATACTAGTATGGGCACTATGGGGGCATTGTTACTTCTGGGCCACAGTGGGAACATGTTGGGAGCACTGTAGGGGCAGTATTACTAGTATGTGCAGTCTGGCAGATAATTATTTCTATTGGTGGGACTTTGGGAAGCACTATTACTGTGGGGGGCACCCTGGCACGGTATCAGCTCAGGACAATTATTTTTGGGGAACATTATGTTTACACTATTAGTGTCAGGGACACTGTTTCCTGGGCGCAGTTATTTTTGTGTACCAATTATTACTGAAGGCAGTACTATCTGTGTGTAACTAGTATTTTCAGAGGAACTGTTTCTGCAGTATAGTATTGGGGAGCACAGCGGCCACAGTATTGGGGGTGGCAGGATGGGATGTTCAGAAGGTGGGAGGATGATGGAAAACTAGGAAACTAAGATTTCTGTCATACTTTGGAGAGATGAGGGATGGCTGAAAGAAATCATCATGGCGGTCTGGTCTGAATGGAGAAGATGAGGACAGAAAACATCTACATCAAAGGAGACGTCACTGGATGGAAGAGGTACAGTGTGTGGTGCTGTATTAGCTACTTTCAGACCTAAGCCTGCTGGAATTCAATGGATCCGGCACTGCTGGAGCCGGCACTGCTGGATGCAGACAGAAGGCCCGCCGGCCCTATTAACTATAATGGTGTCCAGCAGAGATCCGGTCACAATCTGGCAAAAATGCCAAGGCTCGGCGGGACACAAACCGCTGCATGCTGCAGTTTGTGTATGGCCGATTCCTTGCATTCTCTACCGGATCAGGTGGCCAGGTTGTAGTGCCGCAGGTGTGAAAATAGCCTTACCCTGTGTGTTTTGTAAGATTTGTATTGCTGTATGTAATGTTAGGATAAAATAGGTTAGGTTTAGAATTGGGCTTTGGGGGAACCCAGACACATTCTTTGCACAGGGGCCCTCTGCTGTCTGTGTCCGCCCCTGTAAAATAGTTATTACGTAACATTCCCCATATGTCTACTTTATGTTGGTATCATTTTGTAACTGTCATTTTATTTTTTAGGACATTAGAAGGCTTAGAATTTAGAAGCAATTTTTAAAGAAGATTTCCAATCAAACTTTTTTAAAGTGTAACTGTCATTTCAATACCATAAATGAAATTCCTAACATATGTGATGCTGAAGGGAAGATATTCATGAAGCTTTATTTTTCAGTTAATTTTACCTTTCTGATGACTGTATTCAGCCCTTAGCAACCCTATTCCTCTGTGCCTGTATTTCAGCATCTTCCTAAGATGGCCTCTGCTGTTTTTCCTGTGGTGATCTTTGCCCCGTCCTTGAGGCCATCCTGTATTTCCCTCACTTCCCATAACCCCTTGCTCTCCATGAACTAGCAGGACCAATCAGAATGCAGATAACCTCCCCCACTACCCCAGAGCAGTATGTATCCTCTCACATACAGCTTACCAGAGACAGCCAAGACCAAGCAGAATGCAGATAACCTCCCCTACTACCCCAGAGCAGTGTGTATACTCTCACATACAGCTAACCAGAGACAGACAAGACCAATCAGAATGCAGATAACCTCCCCCGCTACCCCAGAGCAGTGTGTATCCTCTCACATACAGCTAACCAGAGACAAGTCCTGCATTACATAAAATCAGTAAGCATTTGTTTTAGTCTATTAACAGTCACTTTAAAATTGGAAAAAACTCTCCCAAAAATGTCACTTTTTTATTGTAGATTTTTAATGTGTCTGCAGTAACTCTTGTTAGCGCACAACTCAGGGGGAACTATTGCATTTTTCACCCCTTAGTGACATCATTAATTTTAGCCTTAACAATAATATTCACCCCTTTGTGTTCCAGCATTTATAACTGTTTAATTTTTTTATTTTTTTTATTTAGCGGTATTAGTTGTAGGTTTTTTTTAGGAACCATTTTGGGATATATACAGGTCCTTCTCAAAAAATTAGCATATTGTGATAAAGTTAATTATTTTCTGTAATGTACTGATAAACACTAGACTTTCATATATTTTAGATTCATTACACACAACTGAAGTAGTTCAAGCCTTTTCTTGTTTTAATATTGATGATTTTGGCATACAGCTCATGAAAACCCAAAATTCCTATCTCAAAAAAGTAGCATATTTCATCCGACCAATAAAAGAAAAGTGTTTTTAATACAAAAAAAGTCAACCTTCAAATAATTAAGTTCAGTTATGCACTCAATACTTGGTCGGGAATCCTTTTGCAGAAATGACCGCTTCAATGCGGCGTGGCATGGAGGCAATCAGCCTGTGGCACTGCTGAGGTGTTATGGAGGCCCAGGATGCTTTGATAGCGGCCTTAAGCTCATCCAGAGTGTTGGGTCTTGCGTCTCTCAACTTTCTCTTCCCAATATCCCACAGATTCTCTATGGGGTTCAGGTCAGGAGAGTTGGCAGGCCAATTGAGCACAGTAATACCATGGTCAGTAAACCATTTACCAGTGGTTTTGGCACTGTGAGCAGGTGCCAGGTCGTGCTGAAAAATGAAATCTTCATCTCCATAAAGCTTTTCAGCAGATGGAAGCATGAAGTGCTCCAAAATCTCCTGATAGATAGCTGCATTGACCCTGCCCTTGATAAAACACAGTGGACCAACACCAGCAGCTGACATGGCACCCCAGACCATCACTGACTGTGGGTACTTGACACTGGACTTCAGGCATTTTGGCATTTCCCTCTCCCCAGTCTTCCTCCAGACTCTGGCACCTTGATTTCCGAATGACATGCAAAATTTGCTTTCATCCGAAAAAAGTACTTTGGACCACTGAGCAACAGTCCAGTGCTGCTTCTCTGTAGCCCAGGTCAGGCGCTTCTGCCGCTGTTTCTGGTTCAAAAGTGGCTTGACCTGGGGAATGCGGCACCTGTAGCCCATTTCCTGCACACGCCTGTACACGGTGGCTCTGGATGTTTCTACTCCAGACTCAGTCCACTGCTTCCGCAGGTCCCCCAAGGTCTGGAATCGGTCCTTCTCCACAATCTTCCTCAGGGTCCGGTCACCTCTACTCGTTGTGCAGCGTTTTCTGCCACACTTTTTCCTTCCCACAGAGGTGCCTTGATACAGCACTCTGGGAACAGCCTATTCGTTCAGAAATTTCTTTCTGTGTCTTACCCTCTTGCTTGAGGGTGTCAATGATGGCCTTCTGGACAGCAGTCAGGTTGGCAGTCTTACCCATGATTGCGGTTTTGAGTAATGAACCAGGCTGGGAGTTTTTAAAAGCCTCAGGAATCTTTTGCAGGTGTTTAGAGTTAATTAGTTGATTCAGATGATTAGGTTAATAGCTCGTTTAGAGAACCTTTTCATGATATGCTAATTATTTGAGATAGGAATTTTGGGTTTTCATGAGCTGTATACCAAAATCATCAATATTAAAACAAGAAAAGGCTTGAACTACTTCAGTTGTGTGTAATGAATCTAAAATATATGAAAGTCTAATGTTTATCAGTACGTTACAGAAAATAATGAACTTTATCACAATATGCTAATTTTTTGAGAAGGACCTGTATAGTGTATTAAATAACTTTTATTATTTTATTTTCAGGGGGAAAGAAAAAAACCTGCAATTTTTACATTATTTTGTGGAATTTTTTTACGGCGTTCACTGTGTGGTAAAAATAACATATTTTATTATGTGGGTCATTACACTGATGATAATGCCACATGTCTATATATTTTTACTATTTTTTCTTTCCTCCTGCAGCCTGCCAGCTCTTCAGATGCTCCCTCATTCTCCTCCACACTGACAGTGAGGGGGGCTGCTTTAACTGTTTATACCTCTGGTTTGGTAACAGCTAGAAATATGGGCTTTGTATTGTCTGAAAGCTGACATTCCGAACTTTACCAGACAATATCAGAATGACAGCAATATGTTCAGTACAGGAGAAGATATTACTGATCGAAATAGGGATGCAGTGAATGAAGCTGAAAGTGAAAGCAGGTTGCTTGCTTGTATATAAGCCTGGAATGTCAGTTTTCAATTAAGACAAGTTGCATGTTTCTAGCTGCTACCATTCAGGAGATATCATCATCTAAAGCAGCCTTCACCCCTCCATTTTCTGTCCGAGCCCAGGCACTCAGGGCTGTGCTCCTCCTCCCAGTCCTCTCCCCGTCTCTTGTTTATAACAAAGAGGAGACTGTTGTACATGACTGTGGGAAGATGCAAAGTGGCATGCATTTGTTATTATGAGGTGAAATGGAAAATGATAACATTTTGAAACACAAATGCACATATACTATAGGTTGTACTATACCATTACAGTATTAAAAATGAAACGGCAGTTACACTTTAACCCCTTCCCGACTGCTCACTGGCTATATATGTCCTATCTGCACATGCCCCGTGCAGATAGCACGTATATAGACGTTCAGGCAGTGCTTTAATTCCAGCGCTGATCACTGCTGGGATTAAAGCTCTTGCTCCTGCAATCTAGCAGGAGCAGGTTGTGTCCTGGCTGTCAGACACATTACCGCTTCTGCCTTCTCCTGTGCCGGGAGGAGAGCACTGCACAAGCTCAGGTATGGAGAGCAGGAAGAGGCAGAGCCGCTTCCTCTGTTAGTCCCGGCGGTCACGTGACCGCTGGGGGTGTCTGGAGCAAGGGCAGGAGCAGAGATGCAGGGTCTAAGGAGACCCTGATCAGCTCTGCCAGTGTGTAATGCCCCCACAGGGGACTGTTTTCCCCTGTAACTGGGGCTCCTGTGGATGCCCCAGTTACAGTGTAGAAAAAAAAAAAGTCAATGTCCTCCAGAGGTCTTTTAATGACCTCCTGGGGGACATATTATGTGCCAAAAATAAATTAAAATATAAATTAAAAATAAATAAAAAAATACAAATAAAAAAATTTAAAAACCGTTAACCGGAAACAGTCACCATAGTTCACTCAAACCTATACAGGTTATATATCAAAACGATTGTCACAAAATAGGGAAACCACTGCAATAATTAATTTTTGCGTCAGCTTTAATATTTAAGAAATAAAAAGCTATAATAATAAAAAAAATCTACTTAACAAGAATTAGTGGTTTTCCCCCAAATTAAACCTAACAAAAGGAAAAAAAATCTCTTAAAAAAAACTCATGCTAATAGAAAGTCCTAAATGTTAAGTAAAAAACAATGCAAAAATTATTTTGGTAGTCAAACACATAAAAGAGTTAGGCCTCTTTCACATGGGCGTCACGTTGTGGCTCAGGATGCATCCCGGGTGCATTGCAGCAAACCCGTGGGAGTAGGTACGCAATTTCAGTCAGTTTTGACTGCGATTGCGTTCCGTTGTTCAGTTTTTATTGCTCAGATGCAATGCGTTTTGCATGCGCGTGATAAAAAACTGAATGTGGTACTCGGACCCGAACTTCTTCACTGAAGTTCAGGTTTGGGTTCAAGGTTGTGTAGATGTAATTATTTTCCCTTATAACATGGTCATAAGGGAAAATAATAGCATTCTTAATACAGAATGCTTAGTAAAATAGGGCTGGAGGGGTTAAAAATAAATAAAAAAAGAATTTAACTCACCTTAATCCACTTGTTCGTGCAGCATGGCTTCTCTTCTTTCTTCAGGACCTGGGTAAAGGACCTTTGATGACATCACTGCGCTCATCACATGGTCCATCACATGATCCATCACCATAGTGATGGATCATGTGACGGACCATGTGATGAGCGCAGTGATGTCACCACAGGTCCTTTTCCTCAAAGAAGAAGAAGAAGAAGAAAGAAGAAGAAGAAAGAAGAGAAGCCGGGCTGCGCGAACAAGTGGATGAGGTGAGTTAAATTCTTTTTTTATTTTTTTTTAACCCCTCCAGCCCTATTTTACTAAGCATTCTGTATTAAGAATGCTATTATTTTCCCTTATAACCATGTTATAAGGGAAAATAATAATGATCGGGTCCCATCCCGACAGTCTCCTAGCAACCGTGCGTGAAAATCGCACCGCATCCGCACTTGCTTGCGGATGCTTGTGATTTTCACGCAACGCACAAGTGAAATCACCGTTCATGTGCGCAGCCCCATAGAAATTAATGGGTCCGGATTCAGTGCGGGTGCAATGCGTTCACCTCACGCATTGCACCCGCGCGGAAATCTCGCCCGTGTGAAAGAGGCCTTAGGGTCACTAAACCTCCACATGCACAAAATCACGAAAAATTGCCTGGACATTCAGGCCTTTTTTAGGCCAAGTTATGAAAGGGTTAAGTACTAATTCAGTTATGAAGTCACTTTGTGGGGCTTACCTAATAGAAACCACCCATAAATGACCCCATTTTAGAACCTACTCTCCTCAAATTATCCAAAACTGATTTTACTAATTTTGTTAACCCTTTAGGTGTTCCATAAGAATTAAAGGAAAATTTCACTTTATCCATTTTTTCCTGTAACACATCAAGGGTTAACAGCCAAACAAAACTCAATATTTATTGCCTTTATTCTGTAGTGTACAGAAACACCCCATATGTGGTAATAAACTGCTGTATGGGTACACGAAAGGGCTCAAAAAGAAAGGAGCGCCATATGGTTTTTGAAGGGCAGATTTTGCTGGACTAGTTTTTAGGCACCATGTCACATTTGAAGTCACCCCATTTTGGAAACTACGGGATGGGGTGACATTTTTATTGGTGCTATTTTAGGGTACATATGATTTTTGATTGCTCCATATTATGCTTTTTGTGAGGCAAGATAGCCACACAATGGCTGTTGTAGCACCATTTTTATTTTTTGTCCAATACAGAGTTCTCCTGACAGAATAGATTATCTGTTGTTTTTATAGAACAGGTTGATAAGGACGCGACAATACCAAATGTGTATTTTTATTTGTTTTGTTTCAGTTTTAACCCCTTCCTGACCAATGACGTAATAGTACATCATAGCGGCAGGTGACTTCCCGCCATTTGACATACTACTACATCATGCTGATCAGACAGGCACCGCTCCAGTACCCTCCCAATCAGTGAAGGGGACCCGCAGTCACTGATAGCCAGGCCCCTGCTGTATCTGCTGGCATCGCTGTAAAAGCCGATGATGGAGGATTAACCCTTTCTATGCCGTGATCAGTGCTGACCAAGGCATAGAAAGTGTTTGCGGTGAGTGAGGTTCTCCATCTAGTCCCCACACCCCACGAATTGCTTCTAAAATTCTAAGCCTTCTAACGTCATAAAAAAATAAAATGACATTTACAACATGATGCCAACATAAAGTAGACATATGGGAAATGTTAAGTAATAAATATTTTATAAGAGATCCCTTTCTCTTTTAAAATCAGAGAAATAAAAATTAAAAAAATTGCAAATTTTTACCAAATTTTGGGTAAAATTTTATTTTTTTCCAAAACTGTGAAATATATGGACTCAAACTTATGACTGTCATGAAGCACAATGTGCTATGAGAAAACAATCTCAGAATGGCTTGGATAAGTGAAAGTTATTACCACATGTCAGATTTGCAAAAAATGTCTTGGGCAGGAGGGAGAAAACTGGCCCGGGGTAGAAGGGGTTAGGTAGTAAAGCATTTTTGAAAACAAAAATAATGTTTTTGTGTCTTCATTTTCTGAAAGCTACATTTATTTTATTTTTTTGCCGATCGTCTTGTGCAGGGGCTGTTTTTTTGCAGGAAGATCTGACGTTTTTATTGGTACCATTACATGATTACCGTACATAGGATTTTTGGGGGGCAAGATGACCAAAAAATGGCTATTTTGGCCCAGTTTTTTTTTTTTTTTTTAACAGCATTCACCTGAGGGGGTAAATCATGTGATATTTTATATATAGAGCAGGCCATTACAGATGTAGCAATACCTAATATGTCTATTTTTTTTAATTTTTATTTCAGTTTTTTACAATAAAGGCATTTTTTGTGTCAAAATTTTCTGGATTTTTGATCGTCTTAGGGGCTCATTTTTTGCAGGAAGAGTTGACGTTTTTATCAGTACCATTTTTGGGTACATATGATATTTTGGATCACTCAATATTACACTTATTGGGGCAAAGTGACCAAAAATTGGTTGATTTGGCACAGTTTTTCTTTTTTTTTTATTAAGTAACTCACCTGAGGGGGTAGGTCATGTGAGATTTTTATAGAGCATGTCGCTATGGACGCGGCAATACCGAATATGTCTACTTTTTGAAACTTAGTTCAGTTTTACACTATAAAAGCATATTTTTTTTTTAAATGATGTTTTGGAGTGTGTTTTTTTATTATCTTTTGAGCGATTGTCTTATGTAAGGGCTCATTTTTTGTGAAAAGAGATGATGGTTTGATTTATACTATTTTGGGGTACATATGACTTTTTGATGGCTTGGAATTACATTTTTTGTGATGAAAAGTGACAAAAAAAATTGCATTTTTGGCACAGTTTTTATTTTTATTTTTTTACAGCGTTCACCTGAGGAGGCAGATCAAGTGATATTTTTATACAGCAGGTCGTTACGGATTCGGCAACACCTAAGATGTTTATTTATTTATTTCAGTTTTACACTATAAAAGCATTTTTGAAGAAAAAAAATCATGTTTTGGGGTACATATGTCTTTTTGATCACTTGGAATTACACTTTTTGTTATGTAAGGTGACAAAAAGTGGCATTTTTGCCGTTTTTAGATTATGTGACATTTTATAGAGCTGGTCGTTACGGACGCAGGAATGCCTAATATGACGACTTTTTTTAAATTTAAAGTATTTTTCAAGAAAAAAAACATGTTTTAGTGTTTCCCTTTTCCTAAAGCCATATTTTTTTTAGCTTTTGGGCGATTGTATTAAGTAGGGGCTCATTTTTTTCGGGAAGAGATGACGGTTTAATTTGCAGTATTTGGGGTTGTGGGGGTTCGCTCTGATAGGCAGGTTAGCGGACGCAATATAGAGGCAAAGACCAGTTTATAACTCAAAAACTCTCACCCAGACAGTTCCAAAAGCAAAAACAGTCACTTTTTATCCTGGGTGTTAATCCACACCCGGTCGGCATAGCACAGGACAGAGCAGTCCATCCCAGATCAGCTATTTTCAGACATACTAGATAGCAAGGTGTCAAACAGCAACTGCTGCGGACACATGAAAACTGGCTCTTACTCCACCGAGGCCAGGAACCTCGGTGACACATACCTATCATCCACGATGATTCCTTGTACCTTCTTACATACCTCCCCCTTTGTTCAACCCTGAGGGGGTGAACACATGCCATACAGTATACTCTGGACAGGGCATCCGTGTTTCCCTGCAACCGGCCTGCCCTGTATTCCACAGACAACTTTAAGTTTTGTAAGGACAGGAACCACCTGGTGAATCGGGCATTTCTCTCTTTGGCCTGGCTCATCCACTTGAGAGGGGAGTGGTCAGTCACCAGGCGGAATGTTCTCCCCAACAAATAATAGCGGAGAGACTCGAGTGCCCACTTGATAGCCAGGCACTCTCTCTCCACTATACTATACCGGGTCTCGGCTAGGGTGAGCTTACGGCTGAGGAGGACAATGGGATGCTCCTCCCCATTGACTCCGGAGGCATCGGTCTGTACTATATACTGGGGACCCGCACAGGAGCCGACTTCAAAGCGGAAAAAGCCTCTTACGCCCGATCATCCCAGCGAACCATCACTGACTTGTGTCCCTTCATAAGCCCTGTCAATGGCGCGGCCACTGTAGCAAAGTTGTGGACAAACCTCATGTAATAGCCCACCATTCCCAGAAATGACTTTACTTGCCTAGTGGTGACAGGTCGGGGCCAATTTCGTATTGCTTCTATTTTGTTCACTTGGGGTTTGATGACTCCGTGCCCAATGACATACCCCAGGTACTTAGACTCCTCTAAGGCTACTTTCACACCTGCGTTAGGTGCGGATCCGTCTGGTATCTGCACAGACGGATCCGCACCTATAATGCAAACGCTTAGATCCGTTCAGAACGGATCCGTTTGCATTACCATGAACAAAAAAAAAAAGAAATTTTTTTATTTTTTTTTTGTTCATGATAATCCAAACGGATCCGTTTTGACTTTACATTGAAAGTCAATGGGGGACGGATCCGTTTGAAAATTGAGCCATATTGTGTCAACTTCAAACGGATCCGTCCCCATTGACTTACATTGTAAGTCTGGACGGATCCGTTTGCCTCCGCACAGCCAGGCGGACACCCGAACGCTGCAAGCAGCGTTCAGGTGTCCGCCTGCTGAGCGGAGCGGAGGACAAACGGTACCAAACTGATGCATTCTGAGCGGATCCGCCTCCACTCAGAATGCATTAGGGCTGAACGGATCCGTTCGGGGCCGCTTGTGAGAGCCTTCAAACGGAACTCACAAGCGGAGCCCCGAACGCTAGTGTGAAAGTAGCCTAACCCTATCGCACATTTTTTTGGGTTAGTGGTAAGTCCCGCCTTCCAAGGGAGTCCACTACAGCCTGCACTTTGGGTAGGTGACTTTCCCAGTCGGTACTGTGGATGACAATATCGTCCAGGTAAGCAAAAGCGTATCGACGATGTGGACGCAGCAAAATGTCCATAAGCCGTTGAAAAGTGGCGGGGGCACCATGCAGACCAAAGAGTAGCACCTTGTACTAATACAGCCCTTCAAGTGTGATGAAGGCAGTTTTCTCTTTGGCAGCCTCCGTTAAGGGCACCTGCCAGTACCCTTTAGTGAGATCCAAAACAGAAAAATACCGGGCTTGTCCTGACCTCTCGATAAGCTCATCCACCTGGGGCATGGGATACGCATAAAATTTGGAAGGAAATCTCGCTCAGTTTACGAAAATTGTTACAGAACCGTAATGTCCCGTCTGGCTTGGGTATTAAGACTATAGGACTGGCCCACTCACTTTTAGACTCCTCAATGACATTTAGTTGCAGCATTAACTGCACTTCCTCCGAGATCGCTTGTGTCCGAGCCTCGGGTACCCGGTATGGTTTTAACCAGACTTTGGCCTGAGGTTATGTGACAATGTCATGCTGGATTGTGGAAGTGCGTCCAGGGAGGTCTGAGAACACATCCGTGTTCCGACTAACGAACTCCATGGCCTCTTAAGCCAGGTTAGAGGAGAGGTTGTCAGCAACTTTTACGGCGGCAACCGCTTCCCTTGCATCAGACAAAGGATCCGGAACCTCTTCCCCTAGAAAACCCGGACGCGGGCTGTCTTCCGTAGAGGTCTTCCTATCCTTCCACGGTTTGAGTAGATTCACATGGTAGATCTGTTCTGACTTTTGCCGCCCTGGATGGTGTAGTTCGCATCTCCAACTTTCTCGAGTACCTCGTAGGGCCCCTGCCACCTAGCCAGGAACTTACTGTCCACGGTCAGTACCAGAACCAAAACCCGATCACCCGGGTTAAAGATACGGACCCGAGCCTGATGATTATAGACCCGACTCTGGGCTCGCTGAGCTGCCTCCATATGCTCCCTAACAAGAGGCAACACTGTCTCTATCCGATCTTGCATCTGGGTAACGTACTTAATAACACTTTTATACGGAGTGGGCTGTTTCCATGCCTCTTTGGCTACATCCAAGAGACCGCGAGGGTGTCTGCCATATAGCAGTTCGAATGGCGAGAACCCAGTAGAGGCCTGGGGTGAGATAGGGCAGAAGAAGTTCCCAGTCCTTCCCATCTTTAGCCACCACCCATTTCAACATATTTTTTTAATGTTTGGTTAAACCTTTGTACCAGACTGTCTGTTTGCGGATGGTAAACGGACATCCTTAGCTGTTTTATGTGCAGCAACTTACAAAGTTCCCTCATCACCTTGGACATAAAAGGGGTCCCCTGGTCAGTAAGAACCTTTTTAGGTAGCCCCACTCGGAAGAACATTTCCATTAGCTCCTTAGCTATCAGTTTAGCCGATGTATGTCGCAGTGGCACCGCCTCCGGGTACCGAGTGGCGTAGTCTAGGACGACCAGGATGTGTTGGTGTCTTCTAGTGGACTTCGGTACTGGGCCTACAGGGTCCATAGCGATACACTCAAACGGTACATCGATGATCGGGAAAGGTACCAAGGGACTGCGGAAGAGGTGCTGGGGGCTAGTTGCCTGGCAGGTAGGGCAAGACTTACAGAATTCGTCCACCTCTCTAAACACACTGGGCCAGTAAAACCATTGTAGAATCCGGTCCTGTGTTTTCTGCATTCCCAGATGACCTCCGAGAACATGTTGGTGGGCTAACTCTAACACGAGTTTGCGATAAGCCTGGGGCACCACCAACTGTTCAATATGTTCACCCCGAAGTTGGTTTACCCGATACAACATATCCTGCTGAACCACAAAACAGGGGAACACCGACTCTGCTCAAGCTTGTTGTTGTTCACCATCTACTATTAATACATTTTCCCAGGCTCGGGATAGGGTGGGGTCTCGATGTTGTGCAGTATCAGAATTATCCTCGGAGACATTGAGGTCTGCCAGCTCAGGCCCCGGCGGCAAGTCCTCCATGTCGCCCACCATTACACTCAGTGCGGTTGTCTCCCCCTCTTCCACCGAAGTGGCGATCACCCCTACCGCTGGCCCTTTGGCCTCAGGTTCCCAGGGTTCTGGCCTCCCCTCGAAGCAAGGCAACTCTGCTGGGGTTACACCTGTCTAATGGGTATCAGTCACTTTCATAGCAGGCCACAGTGCCGGGAAATTAGGGAAGTCTCTCCCTATTATAAGTTCGAAGTGTAAGTTTTTGGCAACCGCCACTTCGTGAGTCCACCTGCCGGCCCCCGTGGTTAGAGACACCAGGGCGTTTGGATAGTCTTTTAAGTCCCCATGGATGCACATGACCCCGAAATTCCGGGCAGTATACTCAGCGGACCGTACCAGGGGAGCACTTATACTAGGGACACCAGACTCCCTGAGTCCAGCAGGGCCTCCGCTGGAGTGTCTCCCACTTCCACCTGGCACAAGTGATTTAGAGTTTCTGGGGTAACTGCTGCACACAGCTTCCTGGCATACAACGACTGACGGAATCCATAGTTCGTGTCCATGGGTTCCACCTTATGGGGACAGTCAGCTCGTACATGGCCAGGCTCATAGGCGTGCGCACGGGGTGTGCCGGGTGTGCCTGGGCACACCCTAATAGGTTCGTCACCTCCGTGCGCACTGCCCCCCAGCTGATTCCCCTTGTCTGTTTTGCTGCCTGCCGCCGCCCGCCACACGGTCAGTTCATTTACAATACCTGGCTGTGGGCTGCCGGCGGGTGGTGGCTAGTATTCAAATAGGGGGGCGGAGTCCTGGGCCGGCGGAGACAGAGAGGGAGTGCGTGCTGTGCTGCGCAGGCTGAGTTGACGTTACGTCACGTCACGCTGCATCTGAGACTCTGAGTACCCTGCGCGCCTGGCCGCCTGCCAGTGCTAGCTGGTGAGGTGAGGGCATATAAAAAAAGAAGTATGTACCCCATGTGCCATGTCCCACAGTGCTACGAATCCTCTGTTGTCGCCTGGATTACCCTGATATCCCTCAGTTATATAATATATCTGAGGGATATCAGGGTAAATTATACAGGGGGTAATATAACTAGGGGTATCAGGGTACATGAGGGGCAATATAACTGAGGAGGGCTAGGCTACTATCAGACATTTTACAGGGGTAATATAACTTATCTTACCCCTCACCCCTGTATTATGTCCCTGATAGCCCTGCTCACTTATATTACCCCTGTATAATCTACCCTGATACCCCTCAGTTATATAATACAACTGAGGGGTATCAGGTTAAATTATACAGGGTGGGGTAATATAACTAAGGGGTATCAGTGTAAATTATTATACAGGGGTAATATAACTAAGGGGTATCAGGGGACATTATTATACAGGGGTAATATAACATAGGAGGGCTATCAGGGGACATTATACAGAGGTAATATAACTTGTATTACCCCTGTATAATGTCCTTGATAGCCCTCCTCAGTTATATTACCCCTGTATAGTGTACCCTAATACCCCGTAGTTATATTACCACCTGTATAATTTACCCTGATATCCCTCAGTTAAATTACCCCTGCATAATGTCCCCTGATAGCCCTCCTCAGTCATGTCACCCACAGATCCCCCATAAAAATGTGTCATCCACAGATCCCCCATAAAAATGTGTCATACACAGATCCCCCATAACAGTGTGTCATACACAGATCCCCCATAACAGTGTGTCATACACAGATCCCCATAACAGTGGGTCATCCACAGATCCCCCATAACACTGTGTCATACACAGATCCCCATAACAGTGTGTCATCCACAGATCCCCCATAACACTGTGTCATCCACAGATCCCCCATAACAGTGTGTCATCCACAGATCCCCCATAACACTGTGTCATCCACAGATCCCCCATAACACTGTGTCATCCACAGATCCACCATAACACTGTGTCATCCACAGATCCCCCATAACACTGTGTCATCCACAGATCCCCCATAACACTGTGTCATCCACAGATCCCCCATAACACTGTGTCATCCACAGATCCCCCATAACACTGTGTCATCCACAGATCCCCCATAACAGTGCACCTGTGCACTATGGAGAGACTGAAAGGAGGGGAAGATCCGCGAAAGCAAGCAGAGGACGGCACAGCAGACGACTGAATAGCTTCTTTTGTAAGTAAATTATTTTATTATAGTGCTGAAACTGCTTTAAACTCTAAAAGTTTAGGCAACGTTTCAGATCATACAAAGGCTGCTTGAAAAAGGCTCTTTGTATGAGCTGAAACATTGCCTACACCACATGTGTGAATAAACCACTTATTTTTATAACTGGAGTGCTGTTCGGTTTCCTATATATATATATATATATATATTATACATAAATACACACGTGCGCGGGGCGTGTGTGTTTGTGCTTTAGGGTGCACACCCTAATGCAATAGGCTGCGCACGCCTATGGCCAGGCTCCCAACACTGCCAACAGACTATCAGAGTCGGGTCCATCCCGGGCGGGTTTGGTTCGCACAAGTCCCCAGGTCTGGGGCGGAGATTTATGGGGTTTGACTGCCCCCCTCCCGAAAGAACCCTCCTTAAGATTCATAGTAGACTCGTAGCGTTTCACCAGGTCCACCATCTCTACCATTGCCGATCCAATGCTGGTGGAGAGGGGGTGGCAGTGCCCTCCAGAAAATATCGGCCAATAGTCTATCCAGCATAGCCGTGGGACTCAGCACATAAGGCTGTAACCACTTTCGCAAAAGGTGGAGTAAGTCATAATATTGGGGTCTCGCGGGCTCAGCCAGCTTAAACCCCCACTGATGTACCCGCTGGGCCCAGACCAACACATTCACACGCAATCTGGCCAAAATCTCACACTTTACTTTCTGGTAGCCGGCCGCTTAATTGTCCAGCAAGTCGAAAGATACCAGCTGGGAATCAGATACCAGGAATGGAGCGACGACCTCAGCCCACTGGCCTCGGGTAGCTTCTCACTTGTGGCCACTTTCTCATACATCGACAGGTAGGTTTCGATGTCGTCTGAGGGTGTCATCTTAGGAATCGCTGCACGGACTGCCTTCCAAGCATCCTGTACGCTCGGGGTTGCTCCTGCTGTCAGCAAAGCCATCACATGTTGTAGCAGCAACTGGTTTGGTCTCTTGCTGCTGCTCATTAGCCTCGCGTTGGTGCAGGTTTGTCTCCTGCTGCTGATTAGCCTAAATGAAGGCCTTCACAATAGCCTCCATTTTGTCGTGGGGCACGAGTTGTAATACAGCTGGTTTAATGTACGACATACAACCGTGCCTGAAAAAATGCAGAAACCAAAAATATCGGCGTGCCCGCATCCTCCACCAATTGTGGGGGTTCGCTCTGATAGGCAGGTTAGCAGACGTAGTATAGAGGCAAAGACCAGTTTATAACTCAAAAACTTCAGTGTTTATTCACACTTGTTGCAAGTACACAGTATGACAGTTTAATTGCAGTATTGCTGTTCGTTCACACCCACACAGTTCCAAAAGCAAAAACAGTCACCTTTTATCCTGGGTGTTAATCCACACCCGGTCGGCATAGCACAGGACAGAGAAGTCTTCCCGGATTCACAAGGCTCAGATCCCACAGAGATTGCCAGAGCTCCAATGTCAGAGAGAGATCATCACCACCACCTGACACTGCTGGCCTTTTTTTTTTATAGGCCTCTCAAAACCCGGCCTGGAACGTGGGGAGTAGTCACCCACCCAACTGCTGCTGACAAATGAAAACTGGCTCTTACTCCGCTGAGGCCAGGAACCTCGGTGACACATACCTATAATACACGATGATTCTTTGTACCTTTTTACAGGGTACATATGACTTTCTGATGGCTTGGAATTACACTAATTGTGTTGAAATGTGACAAAATTGCATTTTTGGCACCGTTTTAAAAAAAAAGTAGGTAGATCAAGTGAGATTTTTATACAGTGGGTCGTTACGGATGCAGCAATACATAATATGTCTATTTTTAAAAATTTATTTCAGTTTTACACATTCCGCATTTTTTATGAAAAAAAAATCATGTTTTGAGGTACATATGCCTTTTTGATCACTTGGAATTTTTATTATGTAAGGTTACAAAAAGTGGAATTTTTTTTTTTTTTTTTTTTCACGGTATTCACCCGAGGTGGTAGATTATGTGACATTTTTATACAGCCGGTCGTGGCAATACCTAACATGTCTGTTTTTTTTTTTTATACACGATTTTATGGTGAAGGGGCTTTTTGTTTTTCTTTACTTGAAACTTTCATTTTTTATATACACTTAGGCCAGATAGAATTCTTAGGCAGTGATTTATTAAATGTGACTATAACCCGCTTTATCCTTAAGGATGCACCCAAGGCCTGCTGCAGTACATGGGTGCATTCTTAAAGAGGACCTTTCATCGGTCCAAACATTGTGAACTAAGTATCATGACATACAGCGGCGCCCAGGGATCTCACTGCACTTACTATTATCCCTGGGCGCCGCTCCGTTCTTCTGCTATGCCCTCTGATATGTTTGGTCACTTGGTATAGTAGGCGGAGTATGCTCTTGGGCGTCTCCTTCTCCCAGGCTGTAGCGCTGGCCAATCGCAGCGCAGAGCTCACAGCCTGGGAAGTTTTTTCTCCCAGGCTGTGAGCTCTGCGCTGCGATTGGCCAGCGCTACAGCCTAGGTCAGGAGAAGGAGACGCCCAGGAGAACAAGGCCAGTCTCCTCCTACTATAACCAAGTCCCCGAACATATCAGAGGGCATAGCAGAAGAACGGAGCGGCGCCCAGGGATAATAGTAAGTGCAGTGAGATCCCTGGGCGCCGCTGTATGTCATGATACTTAGTTCACAATGTTTGGACCGATGAAAGGTCCTCTTTAAGGATGAGGTGGGTTATAGTCATGCTGTCGCTCTAATTGGCCCCTGGCTGCCCTGAGCTGAGCTCCCCTTTCCTGGGACCCTCACTCTCAGATGCTGGGGCGGGCAGCTATTGGAAGTCACACTCCTGCTCTTTCTTCTCTTTCTTGGCACGGGAGGCAGCCTGAGCTGATTGGTGGAGCATGGGGGTAGCAGTTCCTGGCACTCAGCGATCAGCTCTCCAGCGCCTCAGAGGAGAGGAAAGAGAATCAATCTTCATTCACCCCCTCCCCCTTTACCATATGAGCAGCAGTGAAGCTTCACCTTGCACTCTGCGACCAACGTTGCTCTTCAATAGAGCTGACCGTAGCCAAGCTGCCACTATTGCAATGCTGCCCCTATGGCCTACAGTATCTAACACCCCCTGCTTCCCACACGTAACCTAAATTGGCAGGGAGGGGTTGGGGGGTAGGAAATGTAACAAAAAAAAAAAAAAACACTCGCACCCTTTGCTGGTCTCCACCCTAGGCACAAGCCTTCTTTTGCCTAGTGATAGAAACTGCCCCGGGCAGCTGTGTACTGACTACTAGAGATGTCCCGAACTATTAGCCGGCGAACATAGCTTGTTTGCGTTCGCCGAGGCAGGCGAACATATGCGATGTTCGGTCTGCCCCCTATACATCATCATTGAGCAAACTTTGACCCACAGTCAGCAGACACATTCCAGCCAATCAGCATACCCTCCCTCCCAGACCCTCCCACCTCCTATCAAAAAGCAAGGACAGCATCCATCTTAGATTCATTCTGAAGCTGCAGTGTCACAAATTTGACTAAGTTGTAATCGCAATGCGATTAATACAGGTTATATTAATCGCATTGCGAATTCAACTTAGAGCTGGGTTCCTAATGGTTGTATTGCTAGAATATAACGAAGATTGAGAATATAGTGCTATATTCGTTATATTCGTCAATTCTAGCAATACAACCATTAGGAGCTTAGCTCTAAGTTGAATTCGCAATGCGATTAATGCAGGTTATATTAATCGCATTGCGAATTCAACTTACCACACTCTGCGTCAACTACGTAATTTTCCAATGGATCCCCCTCCGGCATGCCACAGTCCAGGTGTTAGTCCCCTTGAAACAACTTTTCCATCACTATTCCATCACTATTGTGGCCAGAAAGAGTCCCTGTGGGTTTTAAAATTCGCCTGTCTATTGAAGTCTATGGCGGTTCGCCCGTTCGCGAACTCTTGCGGAAGTTTGCGTTCGCCGTTCGTGAACGGAAAATTTTATGTTCGCGACATCTCTACTGACTACTATTTGAATTTAAATTGGCTAATTCTGAATATAACCTCATCCCCAAATATAAGAGGGTGTCCACACTTCTGCAACCCCATTCTTTTAGTTTTATTATTTTCCCCTCTAAGTTATTTATTTGTCTTTCGATGGAATTATAGATTATGTATGATAATGAAGGTGGAAATCTGAAATAATTTGTCTTTGTTTCTTTACATGCAGAAACCTGGCATTAGAGATGAGTGAATCAGTTTGTAACAAACCAGGTTAATTACAAACTTATAAAAATTTCGTCCGGCTGACGAACCTAAAGCTTTTCAGGTTCGTTTCGGATAAATAAAATAAAATTTAAAAAAAGCGCGCACCACCATTTTACTGCACATGACGGCAGGAAAAAGCACGAGAGGAAGACTCGAGAAGAAATGAGGGGGAAGGCTTGCCCTGTTTGTCTCACAGGCCGACAGACAGCCTGGATGAGCCAATCAGTGCTGCAACAGGCAGGGAGGTGCCCTAGCAGAACATCAGCTGGGTGTGCTTTGGTAGTGCCTTCAAGCGGCAATCCCTTTTCAGAATCCCTTTTTTGTGTGTGTGAGTGGTGGTGGGTTATAAGTTGGGATGAGCAAATCGACTTCGGATAAAACATCCGAAGTTGATTTGCATAATACTTCGTTTGAATACTGTACAGAGCGAGCACTCCGTACAGTATTAGAATGTATTGGCTCCTATGAGCTGAAGTTATTACTTCACAAAGTCTCACGAGACTTCGCATAATAACTTGATAAATCAATTTCTACTGGGTTTGGAAAAACAGCATATACGTGTGTCTTACAGTACAGAGGGTAGCCATTTAAATCTTTGAGTGATAACATGAAATACTAGGCTGAAATCTGTGTTGGTGCATCTCCAAACATTTCTTTTTTTTGGGTGGGGTTTGTGAAAATAGCAATACACATGTATCTTACAAATAGAAAGGGTAGAGGTTTCAATCTGAGTGAAAATGTGAAATACTAGTCCAAAATCTGTGTTTGTGCATCTCCAGACAGTTCAAGTGTGTGAGTGGGGGGTAAGGGGTGCATAGAATAATTTCATAGTCGGTTAACAACTTGTGTTTTACACTAGAGAAAGCTTTTTTCTGAATCTGCATATTTGAACGCACAGAAGACATCAGGCCTAAATTTGTTAGTGGCGCTGATACTGTATTATTTCCAAAGTCAATAGCAGCGTCTTCTTGGAAAGGGAAGGACATTTTATTGCGCCAACCTGTCTTTAACCTGTATGGGACACAGGGCGTACAGGTACGCCCTGATGTCCTGGTACTTAAGGACACAGGGCGTACCTGTATGTCCTGTGTAGTTCCGATCACCGCCGCCTGGTGATCGGAACAAGGTGCCTGCTCAAATCATTGAGCAGGCACCTTGGGTCAATGCGCGGGGGGGTCCCGTGACATGCGGTTTGTGGCTTTTACATGTTGAAGCGGGTGGCGGTGCCATCGGGTCCCCATGCGGCTGTAGGGGGGACCCGATGGCATGGAAGGCAGCGCTGCCTTCCGGTGACGAGCGTGTGAGTTCAAGCCTCCTGGATCTCACAGGCGGGAAGCTGTATGAGTAATACACACTGTATTACTCATACAGCCAATGCATTCCAATACAGAAGTATTGGAATGCATTGTAAAGGGGATCAGACCCCCAAAAGTCCCAAAGTGGGACAAAAAAATAAAGTGAAAAGAATAAAGTTTTCCCCCTAAAAAATTTAAAGTTTCAATTAAAAAATAAAACCAAAAACGTCATTTCCCCCCAATAAAAGTAAAAAAAAAATTGGTAAAAAATAGGGGGGGAAAAAAGTAGACATATTAGGTATCGCTGCGTCCGTATCGACCAGCTCTATAAAAAATATCACATGACCTAACCCCTCAGATGAACACTGTAAAAAATAAAAACGGTGCTAAATAAACTATTTTTTTGTCACCTTACATCACAAAAAGTACAACATTGTGTTATTGTGTACCAATAGTACCAATCTAACCGTCACCTCATCCCGCAAAAAAATAAGCCCCTACCTAAGACAATCGCCCAAAAAATAAAAAAAACTATGGCTCAGAATATGGAGACACTAAAACATAATTTTTTTTGTTTTAAAAAAGCTGTTATTGTGTAAAACAAGTAAATTTTAAAAAGTATACATATTAGGTATCGCCGCGTCCATAATAAACTGCTCTATAAAAATATCACATGACCTAACCTCTCAGGTGAACACTGTAAAAAAAAAACTGTGTAAAAAAAGCCATTTTTGGTCACCTTACATCACAAAAAGTGTAATAGCAAGCGAACAAAAATTCATATGCACCCCAAAATAGTGCCAATCAAACCGTCATCTCGTCCCGCAAAAATCATACCCTACCCAAGATAATCGCCCAAAAACTGAAAAAACTATGGCTCTCAGAATAGGGAAACACTAAAACATGATTTTTTTTGTTTCAAAAATGAAATCATTGTGTAAACTTACATAAATAAAAAAATTGTATACATATTAGGTATCGCCGCGTCCGTGACAACCTGCTCTATAAAAATACCACATGATCTAACCTGTCAGATCAATGTTGTAAATAAAAAAAATAAAAATATAAAAAGGTACCAAAACAGCTATTTCTTGTTACCTTGCCTCACAAAAATTGTAATATAGAGCAACCAAAAATCATATGTACCAACAAAACTGCCACCCTATCCAGTAGTTTCTAAAATGGGGTCACTTTTTTGGAGTTTCTACTCTAGGGGTGCATCAGGGGGGCTTCAAATGGGACATGGTGTCAAAAAAGCAGTCCAGCAAAATCTGCCTTCCAAAAACCGTATGGCATTCCTTTCCTTCTGCGCCCTGCTGTGTGCACATACAGCAGTTTACGACCACATATGGGCTGTTTCTGTAAACTACAGAATCAGGGCCATAAATATTAAGTTTTGTTTGGCTGTTAACGGTTGCTTTGTAACTGGAAGAAAAATATTAAAATGGAAAATCTGCCAAAAAAGTGAAATTTTGAAATTGTATCTCTATGTTCCATTAATTCTTGTGGAACACCTAAAGGGTTAACGACGTTTGTAAAATCAGTTTTCAATACCTTGAGGGGTGTAGTTTCTAGAATGGGGTCATTTTTGGGTGGTTTCTATTATGTAAGCCTCACAAAGTGACTTTAGACCTGAACGGGTCCTCTAAAAGTGGGTTTCTGAAAATTTTTGAAAAATTTCAAGATTTGCTTCTAAAACTTCTAAGCCTTGTAACATCCCCAAAAAATAAAATATCATTCCCAAAATTATCCAAACATGAAGTAGACCTATGGGGAATGTAAAGTAATAACTATTTTTGGAGGTATTACTATGTATTATAGAAGTAGAGAAATTGAAACTTAAAAATTTGCTAATTTTTCAAAATTTTTGTTCAATTTGGTATTTTTTTTTTTTTAATGATTTTTTTTTTACTCCATTTTACCAGTGTCATGAAGTACAATATGTGATGAAAAAAACAATCTCAGAATGGCCTAGATAAGTCAAAGCATTTTAAAGTTATCACCACATAAAGTGACACTGGTCAGAATTGCAAAAAATGGCCTGGTCCTTAAGGTGAAAATGAGCCCGGTCCCCAAGGGGTTAAGGTCCAGAAAAATCCACAAGCTGAGACCTCCCACCTCAACTCCCTACCGACACTCTGGCCTGTGTCTTGTGGATAAACAGTTCTCCGACCCAAATCCACAAGTGTCCAAAACATTACATTTGTCAAAATGAACCAAGCCTGGATTCGTGAGGATTTTCACACTCCTCCAGCTGAGGCCGATGAATAGATCTTTCCTTGCTGACAGTGTCCCATCTTGCCACTTGTCTGCCTGCCTATCATCATGTTCCGTGCAGCTGATGCCGCCTCCATCATAGCACTGCTACTGCCTGCTAACATGTTCTGTATAGCTACTGCTGCCTGCCAACATGTACCATATGACTGCTGCTACTCCTTGATGCCAATCCTCTACTGCCAACATTACGCATCTACCACTACTACCCATACATAGCCTTTAATGTTCCATGCTATACTGCTTCTGTGGCCACGTGTCTACCCTTTCCACATCCACAATGCTGAGTAATAATCCAGAGCTGCTGCTGCTCCCAATTAAAAGGAAGATTTTTTTCTAGGCTCATTCAGAACGAGACACTTTCTTCGGACAATTAACACTTGAGCGTATCGTATAGGCAGGCATTCTGACCGTGTCAAGGCATAATTTTTGCATGCTTAGTTCACCAACAAGCCACTTTTTTTTTTTTAACCCCATAACACCATGTATGTTTTAATATATTCTGCCCCTGATAAGGGATAATTTTCCGAAGCTTTGAAATATGAAAAAGCACACTATAGAAGTGAAATGAGGATTCTGGGAGTTGTAGTTCCAGAATACCTGGAGTTGCTGATCCCTGCTCTAGGAAGCATCAATGGCTTCCTGTCAGTTTGCAGTATTTGCAAAGATTGGGAACAGTCAATGATTAGTCTTAACTACAGTTGCAGACTATCAAGCCGGGAACACTGCAGCATTGTGTGCCTGTCCTCATCTCTATTCTAATAGGCACAGCTTGATCTCTCCACACTCAACAGCAATACCTCACACCTTTTGTTCACAAAACTTCACCCAATTTTGAGTGCCTTTAACCTCCCGCTCATGCAAACAGACATACCACGATATCCCAACTGCAGCATGTCTACCATAATGGTGCATCCAGGAGCTGTGCCATTAATAGCTGGTGTCAGCTGTAATATACAGTCAACATCCCGCTGCAACGGTCAGGATCAGAATTGCCTCCAATCACCAGTTGTCTAATCCCTAAGATAACAGTCAATGGTAACCACAGCAAGAAGTTTAAAAGAGGAAAGCTGTTCTCTTTCATCAGGACCATAGTACCAAGAGGCATAGTAGTCTGCCTGCTAGTTTTACACACAGGCAATAACACTGTTTGACACAGGAACCTCTGGCTGTCACGGCCTATGGTGTACGCCGTGACACTGTTGCCACGCTTGCTGTTGCCGGTTGCAACATGTTGCTGTTTTGGCATGTTGTGGCAGTGTCACGGGTTTTGCTGTGTGCACAGTGACTTGCTGGCCACACATGCTGTTGTCCGCTGCAACCTGCTGCCTTTTGCTTGTGTGTGCAATTCCCCTTTTGGTAGTGTCTCCCTGCTGTGTGGTGTGTGTGGGGTTAATACACTGGCTGGAGTAAAGGGGTTAAGTTTGGTGTGGTCTCAGGTCTCCTTATATACTCCGATTTGGAGACTAAGATGAGTTTGGTGGCCGGGGTTGCGTAAGTGTGTTGAGGACTATGTGTCAGCCTGTGGTACCTGTGCACGTGCTAAGGTGACACATACTCGGCCTTCCGGATCTCTACTTCCATTGCCCATCCCATTTGTCCATGGATTTTATCACGGATTTACCGAATTCTTCGGGAAAAACTGTGATTCTGGTGGTTGCAGATCTTTTTAGTAAAATGGCACACTTTATTGCATTACCTAGTCCAGGGATGCCCAACCTGCAGCCAGGGCCGTCTTTACCGCGGGGCAAAAGGGGCAGCTGCCCCGGGCCCAGTTGCTCCTGGGGGGCCCAAGGCCTTTGGGGTGTGCGGGCGGCCTGTGCTTACTACTATATTTTGTTGCCGCCGCTGCCCGCCGGCCATCTAACAGCATCGAGTCACGGTCCGGACTATAGAAAGAGACTGAGTGAGGAGGGGGCGGGGCCCGTGGCCGCTTTGCGCTCCGCTCTGCTGCCTGGCCTGCCTGTCTCTTTAACAGAGCAGACCAGTGGCTGCTGGAGCGTGACGCAGCTGCCGCACAGGCAGAGAGAAGGAGGCGGAGCGAGCCCCAGCCAGCAGCCACAACAGACACAGCCTGAGCCAGCCAAGCAACTAAACAAGTTCCAGTTCCACCATACAGAACTTACAGGTATTTGGTAGTACAAAGTACAATTTTGTACAAAGATAACAACTGGATGGATCACAGTTGCCACTGGCCCATGATGGAGTGGGAGAAATGTGCCATGGGGGGGCTCATAGAGGACAGGGGGGCAGTGTGTGCTTTCCTGCTACTACATCAACCCCCCCCCCCCCCCCGGGATTTTGGGGGCCATTAAGGGTTGGACTTTAACTCCTTGCTGCTGATGTTGACTGTGCCAGTGCAACCAAACATATTCCCCTACCCCCAGCACATCAGTTACCTTTAGGAGGGGGGGGGGGGATATGATTGGTGGCTATGTGCACACTCCGCATCATCCAACCCCTAATGCCCCCCAAAATGCCCGGTGGGGGGGGGGGGGTGGTATGACAGGCAGGAGGGGCAATGTGTATGCGGGCCCTTGCCCTGCACTCGCTCAGCTGTGCTCGCATACATATCATGCCCTGTGTCCACTGTCCTGTGCCCACTCTGCTAAAGCCTGGCATAACCCAGCTATGCCCTGCTTTACCAAAGCAGACAGGCAGGAGCCGTGTGGTGATCATATTTATTGTATGTGTGTGTGTCCGTCCCTGTGTGTGTGTGACTGTCCGTGCCTGTGTGTGTGTGACTGTCCGTCCCTGTGTGTGTGTGACTGTCCGTCCCTGTGTGTGTGTGTGACTGTCCGTCCCTGTGTGTATCACCATGCCCACAGTGTTCCTATGTCTTGACGCAGCTGCTTCAGAACGTTCTGTGCGGGGCAAGAAGAAGAAGATGGAAGAGGAGGCAGCGCCAGCATGGAGTCCGTGCGATAGACACAGGGAGGCACACTAAGGACGAAGGTAACACTTCCACATGATCTACACTAGTGTTATCTGTGGTTTTACATAGGACTGCAGGTAACACTACTACATTATTCAGCACTAGTGTTATCTGTGGTTTTACATAGGAATGCAGGTAGCACTACTACATTATTCCGCACTAGTGTTATCTGTGGTTTTACATAGGACTGCAGGTAACACTACTACAAGGTTAGCTCGCACAGGGTGCCTGAACACCTAAGGTGCTAAGATTTTCGCTGGCACTCCCTCAGTGCGCCAATGACGTCACCGGCGGTGGCGCACTGAGGGAGTGCTGAGGAGGCGAGCGTCCTTCTCTCAGAGCGCCTGCGCCGAATGAAGACATGCGCGGGATTTGAAATGCTGACAGGGCCAGCCGGAGGAGGAGAGCGCTCGCTGGCCCTGTCAATCAACAGGAGGAGGGGGCGTTTTTTTAAAAGGAGGATGCGGCGGCTACCAGCAAGTAGACGCCCTATTTGCTGGTAGTGAAGTCATTTGCATATTTTAAAAGATCAATTTTTAATGAAACTAAGCCACAGACCAAGGTAAGAGCCCTATATAGGGAATAGTCGTCCAATAAGGATTTTAACAAGCCCAAAAATGAAAAATGTGTTTTGGGGGTGACAGAAGCCCTTTAATTCATACTCAACCCCTCCTTTATTCTCAGGGGGGATATCTGGGCCGTCATGGTGGACTCAAGGAAACAGAATTACCGGTAAGTCTAATTGCGGTTTTTCCATTTCGTCCACCATGACGGCTCTACCATGAGAACTACCAGATTACTAAATAGGGTGGGCAACTGCTTGCAGAACCTTCTGACCGAAGGTTAAGTCAGCAGAAGCAGAAACATTAATGCGGTAATGTCTGATAAAGGTATTTATACTTGACCAGGTGGCCGCTTTACAAATTTTGTCTAAGGAGACACCCCCTTTTTCTGCCCACGAAGAAGCCATAGCTCTTGTAGAGTGGGCTCTTATATTTGTAGGGCTGTTTAGACCTGACTTTTGATAGCAACAGGTAATGGTAGATTTAATCCATCGTCCAATGGAGGCTTTGGATGCCTTTTTTCCCTTGTTTGGAACTGCGTATTGAACAAGAAGGAGCTGGAACTGATCGTGTGATGGACCTGATAAATCCCTGGGAAAAGATGGAAGGACAATTTCCTGATCTCTGTGAAAGTCCGATACGACCTTCGGCAAGAAACCAGGATCCAAACGTAATACTATTCTATCTGGAAAGATAATGAGGTATGGTTCACGGCAGGATAGCGCCTGGATCTCACCCAATCGTCTAGCCGAAGTTATGGCTACTAGGAAGGCCGCTTTTTTTTTTTTTTTTTAAACCAAACTTTATTCATTTAGTTTGACCAACATCAGTTGCATATTCAATATACATTCTTCCAATGTTTACAATATCATTTTGCATAAGCATTGTGACGAGTGATATAAAGCAAAATTAATCGGAGAATGTCTCATCACAAGGACAACCTAGAGTTAAAGTAACCAACATAGTAGTCATAACATATTCAAAATCCCACCCCTCCCCCCTCCCCTAGCCTCTCGAAGGTCAAATTATTATCCAACATTAACTTTCTTCTGATTCCCTAAGATTTTCAAAGATCTTACTGTTCTAACTTACCCAAAGAACCCTTCATCTGTTCCAGTAAGTACCAGGATGTTTGTTTTAAAGGATCCATAAGCAATTTAATTTCCGTGGAATCTAATACATTGATGATAAATCCCCTCCATCTGGTCATTAACTTTTGCAGTGACTTCTCAGTACCTTGCTCTGCTAGAAAGAGCTCTCTGTGCAAGCACCATTTTACTTGTATGATGATCTCCTCAATTGAGGGGGGTCTCCTGTAGCAACCATTTCTTTAGAATGCATATTTTTGCTGCTAGGATGCACACATGTGTAATCTGTGTTATTTTCGAGTTTTCGGAATCATAATGGAATAGAATTAACCCTGTAGTCAATGTAATTGTGATGCGCATTACGTTTTTTAACCATTCCTTGAAAGTCCTCCAAAATTCCACTACTTTAGGACAATTCCACAATCCGTGGAATAAGTTGGAATTCTCCAGCTTGCATTTTGGACAATGTGTTATCCTATTTGCCTGAACAGTAGTTTGTGTTTTATAAAACCCATATATTGCCCTGTGCACTATCTTAAATTGCGTTTCTCGCCAAACTTCATTAGGGGTCACTTTCCTCAGACATAACCACCCCTTCAGGATGTCATCATGCACCCCTTGTTCATCCAGCTCCTTATCCCATGCCCTGAATGGCTGAAGAGGTGAACTCTCCTGCCGAACTCCATGTAATCTACTCTGTATATCTGATAGGGACAATGGGGAAATCATTGTGCCTCTAAGGAGGTCAAATCTATTCGTGGGGAATTCCTTTCTTAGGTCAATAACCCTGTGTTTTAAAAAATTGTACACCTGAAGATATGCCAAATAGTGACCAGAATTTAAGTTATATTTGGTGCACAATTCTTCAAATCTAAGATAACGAAGGTTTGTACTATGCCGTACATCAGAGACTGTACATACTCCCTTATCCCTCCATTCATGGAATTGTTTGTTAAATCTGCCTTCCAAAAATTCAGGATGTCCCCAAAGAGGCATATGTTTCGACAAGGAAAAGCCCATATTCCTTACGAACCGCTTTCCACGTTGCCACCGTATCTTTTACAATAAGGCTTTTCTTCAGGGATTGAGGCAGATTAGCAAACTTAGTATGGAGCAACGCTGTCAGTGACCAGGGGGCGGCTAGGTGTGATTCCAACTTGTAATTCGAATAACTACTTCTTCCTGACAACCAATCCAGGGCATGTCTAAGATTACTGGCGAGGTTATATCTCCTAATGTCTGGGAAATTCATCCCTCCCTTCTCTCTTGGAAGCTGCAATTTCCGTAGGGAAATCCTCGGACGCTTGCCCTTCCAGATAAAGTAGCGAAACGCTGCTTCCAAAGATTGTATATCCGCATGTTTAAGGAATAATGGTATCATTTGTATAGGGTATAATAACCGTGCAAAACTAATCATTTTTAATAAGTAGCATCTGCCCAGTAAGGAGAGAGGAAGATGTATCCATCTATCCACGTCACCCTGAATTTTCCAGATCAAAGGAGGGTAATTCAATGAATAAACTGATTCTGGGTTTTTTCCCAGGTTTATGCCTAAATAACGAACCATTTTTTTGGCTATTTTCACCGGGAAATTTTGATATTCAGAATCTTTGGCTTGATGCGTCCGAGAGAGAAACAGAGTTCACTCTTGTCCGCGTTAATTTTGAAGCCAGACGCGCTTCCGAAATCCGAAAGCCTATTTATCAAAGGAGTTAGATCTCTCTGGGGATTTTCCAAGAAAACGAATAAATCATCCGCATACAAAGCATGTTTTATCTCTTTGGAACCTACTTTAATACTCTCTATCTCCCTAGTGTGACTTAGGTAACGGGACAAAGGTTCTAAAGCAATATTGAAAAGCAACGGTGACAGGGGACACCCTTGTCTAGTTCCCTTACCTATAACAAATGCTGGTGAAAGAAAGCCCGGGGTGTGAATCCTGGCTGAGGGATTAGCATATAATACTTGTATATAAGTTCTAAAGTTTCCAGTTAGCCCTATTTTGTCCAACACTCTACTCATCCATCCCCAGCTTACATTATCAAACGCTTTCTCCGCATCTATTGTTAGTAGAGCTGAGGATGGATGAGATGCAGGTCTCAACTTTATTTCATCTAGCACCGTCAAAACCTTGCGGATGTTCGTGACTGCAAAACGGCCCTTAATAAAGCCTACTTGAGAATCAGAAATGATTTTAGGAAGAACCTCAGCTAGTCTCACTGCCAATATTTTGGATAGGGTTTTAATGTCCGTATTTATTAATGAGATCGGTCGGTACGATGCTGCCTGCAAGGGATCCTTACCTGGTTTCGGGATTAATTTTATGTGGGCCGTGTTAGCTATCTCCGGAAATAAGAGTCCAGATGTATGGGAGTTAAACACTTTTGTCAGTAGCTCCGATGTTCTACCTCCCAGTATTTTATAGAACTCCCCCGTATATCCGTCTGGGCCAGGGGCCTTCCCTAGTTTTAAGCTTGATATAGTCACCTGCACTTCCTGAACTGATATAGGGGCGTTAAGGTTAGTTAAGTCCTCCTGGGATATGTTTGGAAGAGAGATGGAGTTTATCCATTTATTCCCTGCCTCCACGTTTTCTTTTTCACATCTATAAAGATTACTATAATAATCCCTGATAATCCTATTAATATCCTTAGGGTTATGTTTTAATTGCCCATTATTATCTTTTAAAGCCAAGATCGGGGATGACTGATGAAAGCCTTTCGCGAAGTTCGCTAATAATCTCCCTGCTTTATTGCCGAATTTATATAGTTGTGCGTCTGCTTTCGATCTATATAAGAACTCTTTCTTTTTTAGCCAAAACTCATACTCCTGCTTCTCTGCCTTCCACGTTGTTTCAGTCCCGTCTGATGGGCGTGTTGTGAAGGCTCTGTAAGCCTGTATAAGTTTTAGGCCATGTGCCTCAATTTCGGCTGATATCTTTTTTTTAAGGCCCGCTACATAAGAAATCAGTCTTCCTCTTAATACGGCTTTCCCTGCGTCCCACGTTAATTGGGCGTTATTAGGCTGATCATTAGTGCTGATATACTCATCCCACCAACCCATCAGTAACTTGTGGAAATCTGCGTTTTCATATAAATCCGAAGGGAAGCGCCAAATGTAATCTGTTCCTCTAGGTGTCTGATCCTGCAACCACATAATAACCGGTGCATGATCTGAAATCACTAAATCATCTATACTAGAGGATTTACATCTCCCGAATAAATTCCTTGACACCAACAAATAATGCGCGACCATGACTTATGCACTAATGAATAATGCGTATAATCGCGTCCCTCCGGATTCAATGTTCTCCAGGTGTCAACCAAGCCTAACGTTGACATGAGATCCTTTAAAATATGGGCATTGCGTTGTTTAGGCGTAACAGTTTTCCTATCAGTTCTCCTATCTTCTTCCCAGTCTGCCACTAAATTTAAATCACCCCCCACTATCTTGTCAGCTATCTGGTCTCCTAGCAATCTCTCCGTGACAGCTCTGTAGAATTTTTCACTAGATTCATTGGGGCCATAAATGTTGTATATGCTTATAGCTTTACCCATAGATTGTATGGTGAGTTGAATAATTCTACCATCCTTATCGCAAGAATGTGAGGACACCTGATAGCTCAGATTTTTACGGATCAAAATTAACACTCCAGCTTTCCTCTTACATGCCTTAGACCCGTAAACTTCCCCAACCCAAAGTTTCCTCATCCTATGAAAATCCTCTTCTCCCAGATGGGTTTCTTGTAACAGTGCTATGTCCGTTCCCAATCTATTTTAGTGTCTTAATACCATTAGGCGTTTTTGCGGGGACCTCAGCCCCTTCACGTTCCAAGAGACTACCTTAACCATTGTCTAATAGCACAGGAAATGACCATCTGACCGACCCGAGGCTAAACAATTTTCCCTACCCCTAACACATAAAATATTGAAAACATCCCCCCCTCCCAACGTCGCTAAACGTTTTCCTTCTTCCAACTTCCTATATTTCCTGACTTCACTTCTTCCCAACACAGTAGGATAAGTATGCAATGTACAATAACATCTACATAACATTATATGTCCCTCATCCTATGTCCCCTGCTCATATTGACCATTTGTGAACAAAACAGGTTGAGCGTCAAGCGCAAACATAAATTATTCTGCTTATTAACTGGCATAAACAGTTTCTGTGATTGGCAAAAGAGATCCATATTTATCTGCAAACATCATCAATATAGCTCTAACTTCACTACTTTTTGCAAATTATAATAGGTAACAAATATTACCCTGGTTCCTATCATATAGTTAAACTCCTTCACTATATTGACAGTACTAGATTAACTTAAGGCACATAATAAATTGCTAGCCCATTTCAGCTATATCATAAAGAGATAAATGAATCCTGTGGGATCAAACCCCGCCTCAGGTCTCACGTCCGACTTGCGACCTCTGACGCTGATGGAGAATTCCATGGAGCTGGTAATTTCCTGCGTACGGTATTAGCTTGACTCATTTTATTGTTACTCCTGGGTTCTTCATAGAGATCCCTGACCTCCTCTGGATTATTGTAAATGTCCACTTGACCGTCAGCGCGGAAAACCTTTAGTATAGCTGGATACATTAGCGCAAATTTCCTTTTCTGCTGATATAATTTTGAGCAGATTTGTGAAACTGCTCTACGGCGTCTCGTGACCTCAGCTGAAAAATCACCGAAAATCAGGACGCGGTGTCCCTTTAATTCTAAGTCCTTGGATCGGCTTTTATACAAGCGTAGTATCTCAGCTTTTTCGAAGTAATCCAAATACCTCACTATGACCTGTCTCGGTCTCTGGAATCTGTTATCTTCCGCTTTCCGGGTGTCCGACAAGTCTCTCGCCGGACCCACCCTATGTGCTCTCTCGGCTCTACAATTCGTCTGAAAGCCCAACGCTGCAGGTAAGTCACGTTCACAGACGAGGTGTAATTCTTTCCCAGAGATGGATTCAGGGAGGCCTATTATACGGAGATTATTCCTCCTTGACCTGTTCTCCAGGTCATCAATTTTCTCCCATAATCTTTTGTTATCCACAGACACTTCTTTAAATTGGTGCTGTAAGGTTCGTACCTCCATATGCAGTGACTGTACTTCATTTTCTACTACTTCTAGACGCTCTGCGTTTCGCGCCACTTCACTCTGTAGCGCTGTAAAAGATGCCGCCACCGTCGTGGATAGCGATTCTTGCAAATCAGGTAAAATACGGTTTGCCACCTCTAATGCCAGCCTTTTATAGTCTACCTGAGGCGTCGGATACTCTGATGTTTCCCCCTCAGTGTCCTGACTGTTGATAAGTAGAGGAGAGTCTTCCTCTTCAGACTGAGGCGCGAGCGGCTCCGCCATCTTTGGTATATCTGTCTCTGGCTTGGCGCCTTTAGACTGTGCTTTTTCTTTAGATTTTCCCCCCATCGCCTTTAAATAACGATCCATGCGTTGCCTCCTTTACTGGAGTGGCTTCTGGCTTATAAGCCGCACGATATCAAGGGGATGTGCAAGATTTGAGCGGTCGGGGACAGAGCTGCGCTCACTCGCTTCCTACCATGTCGGCGCCGGAACCGGAAGTCAGGAAGGCCACTTTTAATGACAGGTGTTTAAGTGAAATATCCTGAATAGGAAAAATGTTTGATTTTGTAAGTCCTTTCAGGACCAAGTTCAAGTCCCATTGAGGAGTCCTAGGGGTTAAGGATGGTCTTAACCTAGAGGCGGCTCTTATAAACCTCCTTATCCACTTATGGCTGGCCAGGTCTGTATCATAGCATGCCCCCAAGGCTGAGACCTGGTCTTAGGCCCAAATCCAATCCCTTTTGAAGAAAATCAAGTATTTTCTCAATGCTTGGGGCAGAATCTACAGGAGGGTTCTGGCCTAGCCAGCTACAATACTTCTTCCAGATTTTAAGATAGATCGCAGAGGTGACTTCTTTCCTGCTGGATTTGAGGGTATTTATAACCTTTTCAGACAGCCCTCTGCTTTTTAGGATCTCGCGCTCAGGATCCAGGCTGATAATTTGAACAGTCCTGGATTCTGATGAAAGATTGGACCCTGAGAAAGGATGTTCCCCTGTGTGGAAATTTTCCAGGGTTCTTCCAGAACTAGTTCCCTTAGGCTGCATTCACACGTCCGTGGTGTGTTGCGGACCCGCAAATTGCGGGTCCGCAACACACCAGCCCGGCACCCCCATAGAAATGCCTATTCTTGTCCGCAAGCTGCGGACAAGAATAGGACATGCTCTATCTTTTTACGGAGCTGCGGACCCAAAATCGGGGCCGCTGTCCGCATCCATTCCGTCCTCATAGAGAATGAATGGGTCCGCACCCATTCCGCAAAATTGAGGAAAGGATGCGGACCCATTTTGCGGACGTGTGAATGGAGCCTTAATACTGGGAACCAATGTATTTTTGTCCAGTATGGAACCACTAGGATTACTGTTACTGGGTCCAATCTTATTTTTTGCAGTACTCGGGGTATTAGCGCCCAAGGGGGAAAGGCATAGGCTAGATCCCAAGTCCACCTGATTGAGAATGCATCCACTGCCCAAGGGTTCTCCCTGGGGTTTAGGGAGCAAAAAGGATGAACTTTTGCGTTTTTCCTTGACGCAAACAGATCTATCTGGGGGATCCCCCATCTCCTGGTGATCTGATGGAATACTCAGAAGAATATTTTTTCCGGCAGATCTTTTAAAGCGGACCTTTCACCGATTCTTACCCTATAAACTAACTATACAGACATGTGGAGCGGCGCCCGGGGATCTCCCTGCACTTACTGTTATCCCTGGGCGCCGCTCCGTTCTCCCGCTATGCCCTCTGGTATCTCCGTTCACTAAGTTATGGTAGGCGGAGTCTGCCCTTGTTCTTCTGTAGCGCTGGCCAATCGCATTGCAGAGCTCACAGCCTGGGAGAAAATAACCTCCCAGGCTGTGAGCTCTGCGCTGCGATTGGCCAGCACTAGAGCAGAACAAGGGCAGACTCCGCCTACCATAACTTAGGGACTGGAATCTCCGCCTACTATAACTTAGTGAGCGGAGATACCGGAGGGCATAGCAGGAGAACGGAGCGGCGCCCGGGGATAATAGTAAGTGCAGTGAGATCCCCGGGCGCCGGTCCACATGTCTGTATAGTTAGTTCATAGGGTAAGAATCGGTGAAAGGTCCTCTTTAAGCTTGGGGATCTTGCACCCCCCTGATGTTTTAAATATGTTACGTTGTCTGAAAGAATCAGGTGTCTTCCGGATACCTTGTCCTGTGACGTCTTCAGAACCTCCCAGATCGCCCTCAGTTCTCTGTGGTTCGATGATTTTATTTTTATGTTGTCCGACCAAGTGCCCTGGTAGTTTAGTGAGCCTACCTTTGCCACTTGCATCTGTATATATTTGTATTTCTGGATTTTTTTTATCCAGGGTACACCTTTTAGCAAGTTTTTGTTTTCTGTCCACCAGTTCAAATCTGATCTTACGCGGTTGGGGATGGAGATTCTTTTTTCTAGAGAGGACTGCCTCTTGTCCCAATTCTTCAGGATCCAAGACTGGACTACCCTGGTATGAGCTTGGGACCAAGATACTGCCGTTATACATGAGGTCATCATTCCCAAGAGGCTCATGGCACTGCCGATGGAAATTTTTTGTTTTGTCTATAAAGGATTTTATTTTCTCCTGAGGGAGGGATGTAACCTGGGAAACTGAATCCAGGATCACTCCCAAAAATTTCATTCTGGTGGATGGAATTGTGCACAATTTATTTAGGTTTATTATCCAGCCTAGGTCTGAGAACCTGCGTATTAGGTCGTTGGTAAGGCTGGTTGTCTTCAGTTCAGAGGACCCCAGGACATAGTCTAGGTACGGAAATACTTTTATTCCTTCTGCTCTGAGGGGGGATATCTGTGAGGTGCCCCCGTAGGGACAGGAAACACTGAGTGGGTGGTGGCCTTTTAAACTCTGTTACTGTCCCTACATTGGTCAATCTCATGGTAGAGCTGTCATGGTGGACGAAATGGAAAAATAGAGTGTGTGGGGGGGGACTATACTAGGTAGGGAAGCATTATATGGTGGCACTACAGGGAGGCTTTAAATATTATGGATACTGTGGAAACATTATTGACACAATACGGAGGGCACTACTAATTATAGGCTTACTATTAGGGGGTAGCATAGAGGGCACCACTACTGAGGGCATTCTGATTTATGGGGGACTATCGGTTTAGCACTATAGTGTTTGTGGGCACAGTATTGGTGATTGTAACATGATGATCAGCTTAGGGCACCAGTAGGGGGAGGAGGGTGGATAAGTGATGAATTTAAGATGTGTGTCAAACTCGGCAGAGATGAGGCTTAAAGAAGTTATCATGGCAGTCTAATCTCTGAATGGAGGAGATGATGAGGAGAGAAAATGTCTACATCAGGAGACCTCACTGGATGTAAGAGGCATGTGGAGCTGTATTACCCTGTATGTTTACCAGCGCTGTATGTAATGTCCATCTAAATGTCTTTAAGGCCTCAAACACACAAACCTTTTCAGTGAATGCAGATTCATTGCTAAAGCCATGGGCCCAGGATTCATTACATGCAAGGATGAGCAAATCATGCTTCGGATCCAAGATCAGAAGTTTATTCGTTCCCCAACTTCAACAGATCTCCATACAACATAAAAACAAAGTTGGGGAACAAATCTTCAGATCTTGGATTCAAAGCACAATTTCATCCCCCCCAATTACATGGTGTGGGACCATAAGGAGACATACTTTAGGGGGCTACATACAGCATATTGCTATTGCCTGAAGTTGCAAGAGATTTCATTGAATTACTATAGTATTCCTATCTGCATATTTAAAAACCAGGATACAAAGTGGGCTTTGGTACGCAGATAGGAATACTTTAGTAATTTAATGAAGTCTCACCCAACTTCGGGAGGTATGACGTTTGGCTACATGGAGCCGATACATTTTAATGCTGTACAGGAACAGCATTAACAAAGTTTTTGATTGAATCCAATTTACTCAAGCCTACTTGAGACCCCACTGTCCCACACAGTATGTCTTCCTTCTGGCCCCAAGTTTTTATTCTTCTAAAAGGGTATTTATTGCAATCTATATCATTGCAACAAGTTTAATAGTTATTCTGGGAATATTTTTGATATCAAACCATAGTAGTGATTTTAAAGTTGAATTACTTAGATACTGAAATTTGGTTACTTGGAATTTAATCCTTGCAGCATGTGGTCAGCGCTGTGAAGGGAGACCAATTAGTAGTATTCAGCCCCTCACTCAGCAGCCTTTTTACCCAATACTGAGCATAGGGAGAATGCTGCTAACGAAGCCCACATATGAGGGGATCAGCTCTTTATTCACAGCATTGGCCACAGTTGTAAAGATTAAATTCAGTGACCAAATGACATCATAAATTATAGTTAAAATCCAGGGACAGCACTTAAGTAGCTGACCGTTTCCTATTAATAGTCCGAAATAAACCTGCAGTGTTTTACAGTACCAGCAATGTGAAGTATGTTAGGAAATCTCAGCCCCCAAAAAATCCACAACATAAAGTGACCTGTGGTAGAGTCTGCAAAATGTCAGTCCATCCTGCAGACTTCCACCCTGGATTTCACCCTTTGCAACCCTAAATCTGCAGCAGAAATTCAGCTGTGGATTCACATCAAGACCAACCCAGTGTTCACCAAACCCTCGTTATGAAGTTGTCAGTTTTAAATCCATTCCTGGTAAAGGCTTAGTGTTTGATGTTTTAGCTATTTTGCTGGAATATGAAAAACAAAAAAACAGACTAAGCATGCATACTATGGAACGTCTCCATGTAACAGAGCCAACTCCTGCACATCTGTATTTTTCTTCTGTGTACTATCCATTTTTAAAACAGATTTTCACATGTAAAGGGACCATTAGTGTGCAATCTAGCACATTAGTGTTCCTTCATGACTATCTGCTGATCGCTAGTGGAGGAGACTGGTACATTTAGATGCAGCGATCTCCTGATTTGTACAAATCTATTCGCTCATCTCTAATGCACACAGAATCTATCAGTTTTTGAAGGATCCATTTTGTTGCAGATGGAAATTCAGATAGGAATATATGCATGAGGCCAGTCTGCCTGGAAATGCTCCTTAGAAGTCAATGTTTTCATATGACCATAGCGAAGCCAAAGAAGAGGCAAACGACAGCAGCAATAATTCACAGAGATCCACAGGCAATAAATTAGATAAATTGTCTTTATTGTTGATGCAGCACACAGTTCAGACATTTGAGGCCAAACTGTAAAGAAAAATAAAACATATGTTATTTCCAGTGAAATGCTGCACTTACCACTAGTACTGAACACCCCATACAAAAATCAGCTACCATTTCTATGAACTGAACACTTCTACATGAATAGCAACAGTAATTTACTGCCATAATTCATTACAAAGCCAAATGCGTAGTTATGCTGCCATAAGGACAGGCGATAAATCTGGTTGTGCGGTATTACATTCAAATCTGGGAAAGTAGCGTGGCAATCCCTTGTGGGAGCTGCAATGGTGGCAGCAACTGTCTTCAAATGTAAGAACTGTATAAGAGGTTTATAAATGACATCTGTTCTAAATCCTGGTGACTAAGTTCTCTTCATGGGACTATCCTACATTACATCTGAAAGTGTCACCACCACTGTACGTATCCAACTGACCTTTTATTCTTCAGCCTGCTGAACTGTTCCTTTCTCGGACACGTAGATACCATCCAAGAACTTTCGGATATCCTTGTTCTTCACTGTGGTGGCTTGCTGGATCAAAGCAGCTAAAAGAAAACCGGTACCATTTAGACTTAAAACCCACCCGACATCTGCTAAATTATCAATATCTGGACAATGGACATTAAGCATTCCCCACTTTTCATACAGATTATATTGATTGGAAGTAGATGAGTGAATTCATTAGATCAAACAGTTCTTGACCCCTGCTGCTTGACAGGGCTAGACATCTCAGCTGGCCCCAACCGTCTCACACCTGAACTGCTGCTGCCAATGGCACCTCAACCGTGCATGCACTGCTACATTTCCAGATAGCGGCTCATGTACAGCTGCTGCTCTGAAGAAGTAACCATGTCAAAGGTAAAGGGGGTATTCCCATCTTGGACATTGGGGGCATATATCCCACCTCTGGGACCTGCACCTATATTTGAAAAGGAGCCTGCAATGTTCAAGAGGGCACACTGCACATGCGCAGCTGCCCTCCATGCCATTTGTATGGGACTGCCAAAAATAGCCGAACAGTGCACTGGGCTATTTTCCAAAATCCCATTGACACAAATGGGAAGCGCACCGTGCAACCACAGCCACTACTCCATTCACTTCTAAGGCTTATGGAAATAGCTGAGCCAGCAATTGGCCATTTTCAGCTGCCCCATAGAACTTTGCAAGCTAAGTATAGGTGGGACCCGAACCCATCATACATTGGAGCTATACATTGGAGCTATATGCTCCATCATACATTGGAGCTATATGCTCCAATGTTCAAGATGGGAAATACCCCTTAAAGATTAAAATAAACTAGTCAAGAAAATCTTTACAAACTAAAAATGTTACAGTCTACTATGAATTGAAGGTACCACCTGCACACAGTGTTCCCCCCCCCCCCCCCGCCCATGCCACATATCCAGTGAAAGATTTGGCAAATCTGCAAACAACAAGTGGATTTGATCAGACTGTGCAGTACATTGGGTGAAGATGGGTCAGCCCCAGAATGTAAAACAAAGCAAACTGTGCACAGCCCAAATCCACAAAACCCTATGCAGGAAAATACTAGTGAACACACACAGATTAAGGGCTATGGGCAGCTCTGGAGCAATTTTGATTTAGAGGAACTCTGATTTAGTCATAAGTCAGTGGACACCATTACAGGGTCTGGTGAACAAGCAGGCAAATATCACCAGGAACAGCATTCTGCAGCCGCTATGTCCTGTGAAACATGGAAGCTGCAGAGGTCAAACAGCCCAAAAAAAAGTTTTAAATCACAGCAGCACATTTTTTTTCTAATCTATTTTATTTCCTGATTGCAGATTTATTTCCTGAACAACATGTTTATGGGGGCAGCCAACTTGCCTGAGCTGTTCGAACAGCATTTAGAAAGCATTGCTTTATGGCAGCCCCATGGTCCGGACACACAATAGACAGGAGGGGACCCTATTGACTTCTACGGGAGAGTTTTCTAGACATGCTCTGTGTCCTGTGCAGAGGTCATTGTACAAGGAAAGGATGAACTGACAATCACCTATTGTGAATGGAGGATCCTGTCTCATCTGTACACAGAGGTGATCTTGTTACAGGCAGGATTAGAATGAGTTAACTGCAGTAAAGTAAGCTGTACAAACCAAGAAGTCTTTGGCGCCAATTAGACAGTGCAAAAATTGCAGGATTATTTTTGTTTAAATATATGGAATACATGAAAAATTTAAGACATCAAAATTTAAAAAAGTTAAACATAAAAAAATTGATTTAAACAGCAGGTCATTTTCTGATGACATTCCCTTTAATTACATTTATCAAAAGCCATGGTGCCATTTACTTCCACATACTCCGTGGAGATAACACTTGACCGTACATTAGCATAGAACTTACCAGAGTTTGAAACAAGTTCAATGTCATTGCCTTCAAGAATAAGTTCATCCTTCTGGGCTTGTGACAAGGCACAGACAACACCTATGACAGAAGAAATTACAGCATTAGGCAGATTCATAGAGAGATGTAAAACAAATGGGGAGATTTATCAAAACTGCTGTAAGAGAAACTGGCAGTTACCACTGACAACCGGATTCCACCTTCATTTTTCAGATCTCGTGCTTTGGAAAATGAAAGGTGGATCTGTTTGGTTGCTATGGGAAACTAAGCCATTTTTTTTTACATCACTTAATAAATTTCTCTCAAAAAGTCACAAACCTGCAACAGATCATGAAGTACACAGCATCAATCGCCAGCCGATATCCTCAGAAGGGTGAACAAAGGCTCTGTTAACTTTGGCGTTTGGTTTCAGGTAATAGCCATTACACTACAGATCCCAATTGCCACAACAGACTACTGCCCAGTACTGAGCTGCCTCAGCGCCTGCCCTCTTGACAGCCAACTGCAGCATCCATCCAGCAGGCCACTAAATGCTGGCAGAAGATATGCATGGGCAAAACGGACTCCATTTAAATCTCACCAGAAAACGGTATAGTAGCATATCCTGGAATAACATACCATTTTTAATTATGGTCTCTAATCAATCTGCTCTATCCTCAGGGTTGGTCATCAGCAGGGGTCCGACAGCCCGGCCGATCAGGTTAAGAGGAGACTGCGCTCCATGTGAGCATCGCTTCCTCGCCATTACACTATGTCCCATCTCCTGTACAAACAGCACACCGATCAACTACCTGCAAACACCATCTAAGTCAGCCTTTCCACTTTAGTCATTGGATAAATGCTCGTTAGGCCGACAGCTATTCCTTTGGACCCTCAATACACACACAGGCTCAACCAAGCATTTGTCTTCCTAATAGGGAGGGGCGATGAGCTGTGGGCAGAGGTCATGCCATCTTGCTAGAACAGAGGAACAGGTATGCTGAAATCCAGCAGGATCTTTTTTCCCCCCACTCAACATTCACAGTTGGGGGACAGTTAGGAGACCCCATATACACTAGACGGCAGCTAGTTCCACCAAAGGTTATCTACAGGATAGTTGATAAAGGTTTGTGGAACAACATTTTAACCAAGTCCACCAGTTACACAAACGATTACAGTCTAACTGGGGCCTCACCAGTCAGAATATTCCTCAACACTGGTCATATAGTCCACGCTAAAACTTAAAAAAAAAGTGACCAAATCTCAAAACTCATCTCCTCCACAACACAAAGCAGCAAGAAGCAATGCCGAATAGGAGACTGTGGCAAGATTCAGTCTGAGACCTGCCCTCAGAGCCGTTCCTCAACATGGGCGCCTCACCTGTGAGACCACTGTCCTGGCGTATCGATTTTGACAGCAGTCGATGGCTCAAGGATCACAATCTGCAGCAAACCACCACTGATAGTAAAGAGATATTTCCATCTCAGCATTTCTGGCATATCCACAGGTCCGACAGATGCCGGTCCCACAACTTATCTCAACAGGGAACAATCTCCTGGCCACTGTAAATGAAGAGGTAGGTGCACATGCCCAGCTCTACATTTGCTTCATGGGAGTTCTCAAAATAGCCCAGTTCACTTACTCTACTCTTAAGCAATGGGGTGGGCTCAACTATTCAAAGCAGCCACTGGATGGGGACCGTGGATATGCTATGTCAAGATGGGAATAGCCAGTTAAACCATTAACCCCCGAACATGTTAATCATGTGTCAGACATATGTACTAATAAGCCTGATTAGACTTCCCTGTTTTAAAGCAGTAAACCTGGGCAGCAGGTGGCTCAGTGGTTAGTACCGGGGTCCTAGGTTTGAACCAAGGACAAACATCTGCATGGAGTTTGAATTTTCATTGTGTTTGCGTGGGTTTACTCTGGTTTCCTCCCACAGTCATACATAGGGAACGTAAACTGAGCCCCATTGGGGACAGTAATGCTAATGCCTGTAAAGCGCTGCAGAATATGTCAGCACTATACAAGTGCGTATAATAAAATAAGCCCGTAGAGTATCATTTAACATCCAAAGGACCCAAAGAGCACTAGGTCAAGATTCACCCCATACAGGGCAAGTACATGACACGATTCATCGGATATACAAGGGCTCTAACCTTACTACAGTGTCCTTACACATACCTGGTCTCATGCGCACCCTGCGGATGTACTTTTCACCCAAGAAGTTTCTGATCTCCACGAGTGCCCCACTTTCCTGAAGAACTACGTTAATGGGAAAGTGAGCGTACACAGATCTCATCTTGTAACGAAAACCCTATGAAAAATAATAATCACATCACGTCAGGGTCAAGTAAGGCTACTTTCACACTAGCGTTCGGGTGTCCGCTTGTGAGCTCGTTTGAAGGGTCATACAAGCGGCCCTGAACGCATCCGTCCAGCTACCAATGCATTCTGAGTGGACGCGGATCCGCTCAGAATGCATCAGTCTGGCAGCGTTCAGCCTCCGCTCAGCAAGCGGACACCCGAACGCTGCTTGTCGGGTGTCCGCCTGGCCGTGCGGAGGCAAACGGATCTGTCCAGACTTACAATGTAAGTCAATGGGGACGGATCCGTTTGAATTTGACACTATATGGCTCAATTTTCAAACGGATCCGTCCCCCATTGACTTTCAATGTAAAGTCTGGACGGATCCGTCTGAAGCTACTTTCACACTTAGAATTTTTTCTACAATATAATGCAAACGGATCCGTTCTAAACGGATCCCAAGTCTGCATTTTATGAGCGGATCCGTCTGGGCAGACATCAGACGGACCCGCTCTGAACGGTAGTGTGAAAGTAGCCTAAGAAGAGTTTATAAATCCAGACAACTTTGAAAGCCATAAACCATTGGTGGCAATATCTTAACACATACAAGGGAGCAACTTTAAATCCCACCGTAGTAATTTATTGTAAAACTACAGGATATGCCCAAAATGTCTAAAACGCTGTTCCCACATCGATTTCTAGGAAATCAATCCCCATTGCACCTAGTGAGACAGCTGCTGCATTCAGGCAGTGAATAAAAGGGTAACTGGACATGTCAGCAGCGGAGAGGGTATCTTAAGGACCCACCACTGCTGAAGCCAGCGGTACTACAATGCCAAGGTATGGATGCAATTGTCTATATTTTAGACCAGGCTTTGTGGCCACCTGCCTCTTTTGGGTGCTGTGAATTGGGTCCCCACCCGTAGTAATAGCATGCAAAAATCACAGCAAAATAGATGGTTATCTTTGTTCTGTGAATGGTTTTATTTTCACGGCAATATACATGTGCAAACGTTTTCGGCCTAATTTAGGCACTATGCCGCCAGGGGTAGAAGTGAAAACAGTGATCAGCAGAGTATGGAGCGCTCCGGCCGCCAAGGGTACATCTGTCATGCAATTGTCTATATTCATGTATTCTGGTAAAATATTTTGAGGTGGGGGAAAAAATTAAGTCATACCCATTTTATATTTCTCAAGCAAAAGATTCATGTTACACTTCAGACAACTCACCAGAGTGACACCCTTGATCATGTTTTGAACATGGCTGCAGATTGTGCGCACTGTGGCCAGCTCCTTCCGGTTACCCCACCATTTGTCAACACGGAGCTGCAAGAGAAGCAACCATACATCATGTCAGTAAGTCAGACAATATTCAGTTTAGCAAAAAGGACTGGACATATTCTCTTTTAATGTTGATGCACCATAACCCTACGTGACTGTTGCTCAGTGGATGTTAGGCAACAGTTTCTACTGACACTCCATCACCATGACATTTTGTCACAGGACAGATGACCATCCCTGCAGCCAAACCCTAGTAAGGCCGAGGGATGACATCAATTACTAGGTCTGCTGCTGTAGGCACAGTAGCTGCAGGAAGACCACCATGATTTTGATAAAAATAAGGGTGGGGAGTTCCATTTTCATGATAGATAGCCTAACCTCAGGATCGGTCATCAATATCAGATCAGTGAGGGCCTGACTTTCATCAGCTGTTTGAAGGAGCTATGGTGCTAGTGAGCTGCAGCCTCGTCAGTGCTTACCTGCCCGCAGTCTACACTGTACTGGTGGAGCACGGTAATAACAGCGTCGCCAGTTGTAACTACCCAGCACCACCAGTACAATGTAGAAAGCTGATCAAAGTGGGTGACGAGAGTCAGACCTCCATCAATCGGAAATTAATGACTTATCCAGAGGATAAGTCATCAGTTTCATGAAACTGGAACATCCCTTTAAGAGAAGTGACATCCTGACAGAAGAGCCAACGTGACCTCTAAAAAAAGGTGCGCTCCCAATACTCACCCTCCTCTTCTTCTTGCCCAGTAAGCACAGTTCTACATTGATGTGGTTGAAGTTTTTCCGCAGGGTTCCTCTGGGGCCCTTCACAGTAACTGTGCGGCCCTTCAAGGAAATATCAACTATAAAGGAACGAGAGTCAGTAAGAAAACAAACCGTTTATAAACGATAGAAGCCAAAAACTTAGATACCCACTAAGATACTCACCCTTATCAGGGATGTCAACAGTCTGGTTGCTGAGAATGGTCTTCATTCTGGAAGAGAGCAAGACAGTGTGAATATGACCAGATATTAAAGACGACATGCACAAGTATTACAGCCCATACAGGAGGCACTTCCTTCACTGAACCTTATGTCTAATAACTAGAGCCACCAAATCATCATTTCAACTGATCCAATCACTTTGTTATTCAACCAGCACATAATCGGATAAGCCAGGACCGGTTGTTCTACATACACTGAGCCACTTCTAGTTTACAATAGTTTATATCCATGGGGAGCCTTAAATCCTGATCCAAGTTCTCACCAAAATGTACAAACCCCATAGGAAAGAGCTTAGATGTTCTTCACGGTCTCATCACAGTGAACCAGGACCTGAGGTCCATAATGACATGGAGGCCCAGGCAGCTTCGTTGACAGCAGATGGGGCTGGCACAATTAGGATTTAGTATGGGTCTCAGATTGAGGAGTAAATACAGGAGAAGGGCACCACCATACCTGATGGAGCACCATAAGCACTGTTGGCATATGGTTTACCTGACAACCATGTCTGATTGTGGGGTTCACCCACTAGGACCCCCTCTAACCAATACTATGAAGCCTATATGCAAAAAATAATAATAAGTGAAATGCATCCCAAATGAACTGGAGACAAATGCCAACCCAGACACTGAGCCTCAGTATTAGAGACTGCCAGGACACTGCACCATAAAGCCCTGGTGTCCCCTTCTGCAGCCGGGTCCATGCCACTCACACATTTAGCACGGACTTCTACCACACTAAGGGAGAACATGTAATACAGCCACAGGCCAGCCAAACTCTGATAGGCCCCACCAGGGGAGGAGACATTATCACACAGTTATCCAGAACCCTGGAGAGGACAGCAAGCCAATATGTCAGCCATCGCTGACGGGATAGCCTCAGGAATGGACTCGTTATGTCGTTACGTGAAGCGGACATTGCATGAACCAGGATGGCTACAGATTCCAAAGCCGAATTCTCCGCCGGCAGACATCTCCTTACCTCGCTGCTGACAGAGGAAAGGGAAGGCGGATGTCGTCATCACGCTTTTATACCGCCAGTGCCGCTCAACTCGGGCCCGCCTACAGGTCAGAAACGTGGGAAACGCAGCCGTGATCAATCCATCGCCGATGTCATTGAGCGCTAAGCGTCTCGTAACAACGTAGTTTTATAACGTGAAAAACAGGCTTGACATAACATGAGGGCAGTGTTTGGTGCTGCTTCTATGACTAAAGAGTCAACTCTGGTTGGTTTATTTTAATACAACGGGGGTGAAACGCTACTACAGTATAGCTTCTTTACGGACGCCTGTAAGTGTCAAGCTTTAGCTCGGAACCTGTTCCTAGTGTTCAGGCTGTACTAGTCGATCGCGGAGCTGTTCGGTGCCCTTACGAAACAGCTACCCCGTGCGAAGTGTACAGGGCAAAATGAGGCTCCTGGGGCTGAGGAGGGGGACAGAACTGCTGCGGCTCTCTGGGGTAAGCTATTGTCACCAGGCATTGCAGGCTTATTACACAGCCCGATGTGGCAGATGATTGGGAGGGAAGCGTTCCTTCCTCGCTAGCGGAGGAGACCACAGCTATTACATGCAGCCATCTCCTCCACAGTGGGGGGAGGAGCAATCGCTATGCCATCGCTAGTCCCCATACTATATAGTGGGCCCTTTACACGGGCAGATGATCTTAAAGGGAACCCATCACCAGGATTTTGTGTATAGAGCTGAGGACATGGGTTGCTAGATGGCCGCTAGCACATACGCAATACCCAGTCCCCATAGCTCTGTGTGCTTTTATTGTGTAAAAAATACCGATTTGATACATATGCAAATTAACCTGAGATGAGTCCTGTCCCTGAGATGAGCCCAGCACCGCTTCGTGTCCTCAGAATCTCCTGCTTGCTCCCCGACATCACAAAGCTAGAGCGCCGTAATCTCGCGAGCTAGCGCATGCGCAGTGTCGTCATAGTGTTCCCTCCCTGTGCTGGCATCAGCCTCAGGGAACAAGCTGTGCATGCTCTAGCTCGCGCATTGTGAGATTACGGCGCTCTAGCTTTGTGACGTTGGGGAGTAAGGATAAGATTCGGAGGATGCGGGCGGTGCTGGGCTCAGACTCCGAGAACGCTGGACTCATCTCTCAAGCACGGAGGAGACAGGACTCATCTAAGGTTCATTTACATATCTATAAAATCGTTTTTTTTACACAATAAAAGCACACAGAGCTATGGGGACTGGGTATTGCGAATGTGCTAGCGGCCATCTAGCAACCATGTCCTCAGCTCTATACACAAAATCCCGGATGACAGGTTCCCTGTAAAGATAATCGCTACAAACATTCATAGCGGTGTAAATGTTTCGCTCGTTCATCGGCTAATCCGATCATTTGTGCGGACACTAAATCGTTGTATGCTCGAAGCATATTGTGCTGTGTAATCATGATCTGCTGCCGGCAAACAACGAGTCTGTATGGGGAAGAGCAATGGCATAGCACTCACTCCTCCCCATACTCTGGAGGAGATCGGTGCATGTACAGTCGTGGCCAAAAGTTTTGAGAATGACACAAATATTAGTTTTCACAAAGTTTGCTGCTAAACTGCTTTAGATCTTTGTTTCAGTTGTTTCTGTGATGTAGTGAAATATAATTACACGCACTTCATACGTTTCAAAGGCTTTTATCGACAATTACATGACATTTATGCAAAGAGTCAGTATTTGCAGTGTTGGCCCTTCTTTTTCAGGACCTCTGCAATTCGACTGGGCATGCTCTCAATAAACTTCTGCACCAATTCCTGACTGATAGCAACCCATTCTTTCATAATCACTTCTTGGAGTTTGTCAGAATTAGTGGGTTTTTGTTTGTCCACCCGCCTCTTGAGGATTGACCACAAGTTCTCAATGGGATTAAGATCTGGGGAGTTTCCAGGCCATGGACCCAAAATGTCAACGTTTCGGTCCCCGAGCCACTTAGTTATCACTTTTGCCTTATGGCACGGTGCTCCATCGTGCTGGAAAATGCATTGTTCTTCACCAAACTGTTTTTGGATTGTTGGAAGAAGTTGCTGTTGGAGGGTGTTTTGGTACCATTCTTTATTCATGGCTGGGTTTTTGGGAAAAATTGTGAGTGAGCCCACTCCCTTGGATGAGAAGCAACCCCACACATGAATGGTCTCAGGATGCTTTACTGTTGGCATGACACAGGACTGATGGTAGCGCTCACCTTTTCTTCTCCGGACAAGCCTTTTTCCAGATGCCCCAAACAATCGGAAAGAGGCTTCATCGGAGAATATGACTTTTCATATTCATAGTCCTCAGCAGTGCATTCACCATACTTTCTGCAGAAGATCAATCTGTCCCTGATGTTTTTTTTGGAGAGAAGTGGCTTCTTTGCTGCCCTTCTTGACACCAGGCCATCTTCCAAAAGTCTTCGCCTCACTGTGCGTGCAGATGCGCTCACACCTGCCTGCTGCCAAGCCTGAGCAAGCTCTGCACTGGTGGCACTCCGATCCCGCAGCTGAATCCTCTTTAGGAGACGATCCTAGCGCTTGCTGGACTTTCTTGGACGCCCTGAATCCTTCTTAACAAGAATTGAACCTCTTTCCTTGAAGTTCTTGATGATCCTATAAATTGTTGATTGAGGTGCAATCTTAGTAGCCACAATATCCTTGCCTGTGAAGCCATTTTTATGCAACGCAATGATGGCTGCACGCGTTTCTTTGCAGGTCACCATGGTTAACAATGGAAGAACAATGATTTCAAGCATCACCCTCCTTTTAACATGTCAAGTCTGCCATTTTAACCCAATCAGCCTGACATAATGATCTCCAGCCTTGTGCTCGTCAACATTCTCACCTGAGTTAACAAGACGATTACTGAAATGATCTCAGCAGGTCCTTTAATGACAGCAATGAAATGCAGTGGAAAGGTTTTTTTGGGATTAAGTTAATTTTCATGGCAAAGAAGGACTATGCAATTCATCTGATCACTCTTCATAACATTCTGGAGTATATGCAAATTGCTATTATAAAAACTTAAGCAGCAACTTTTCCAATTTTCAATATTTATGTCATTCTCAAAACTTTTGGCCACGACTGTACTAGTCTCCTCCACCAGCGAGCAGCAGATTCTTGGGAAGGAACGCTTCCTTCCCGACAAATCTGCAGCTCTGTCGTCCCCTGTAAAGAGACCTAGACACCACCATGTGCCGCCTGCAAACGATAATTTTGTACCATGTCCAAAGATTTGGATTGCTCATTCATTGGGCAGTCGGTGGCAGTATTATACTGCCAGATGATCGCTAACGAGCCGTTAATGATTATCTGCCAAACAATGGGGCAGTGTAATCCAGGCTTTACACTGGTGATCTGTACTCGTGCGTACAGTGCAGTTATTTGGGATGGTGCATACAGTGATGTAATGTGTAGTCTTGGAGGTTTCTTTATAGGCAGTGGTTTCTGTAAGTCCACATCCAAGCAGTTTTTTTTGCGGCTCGGATGCGGACCCATTCACTCCAACGGGGCCCAAAAGATGTGGACAGAACTCTGTGTGCCGTCCGCATCCGTTGCTCCGTTTTGTTGCCCGTTTTGTGGATAACAATGTTGCATGAAGCAGTGCTGGATGTGCTTTTATTCAGTTGGATCCTCATCTTGTCCCATCAAATGGTGTTTCGTAAACTTTCTGCCCCCATGGTGGGCTAGAAAAATATGCCTGATGTATATTCACCTCTGTGTTTTACATTCTGATAGTAACAAGAAATTGCCCTTCACTTTGCGGCCAAGTATAGGGCCTGTTCTATTTGCGGAACAGACTTACGGATGCGGAAAGCACACGGATCATCGGTGTGCTTTCTACATCCGCATGCCCGTTCTGTAAAATGCCGACCATGGACCCTCTGAAGTCAATGGGTCCGCAAGAAAAATGTGGACGGCAGATGGACGTTATTCATATTTTACGGATTGCAAAACAGATACGGTCGTGTGCATGAGGCCTAAATTACATGTTCGTATAGAACTTGACATCCTACCTCTATGATACACATAATAGGTTCCATAGAACCGGGTCTTATTAGATAGACTTCAAACAATCTTACCTACCCCAGATACCTTCAAACTGTATAGTCCAAGAGTCTGTCCCTGAAGATCATGGTCCCGATGCAGCGCTTTCCCTCCCTTCCTATCTCCACACCTTTCAGACCCCTTTTTCTCCTTTTCTCAGTGTTTTGTTCTTCTTTGACTTTTTCAATTTTTTTCTAGCTTTTTCTGACTTGTTTACTTATATAAAAATTCTGTGGGGTAGTTGTGAAGTAGGGGTTTTACCCTCTACCTCCCTCTGATGACTGGTTGTTGCACTGTATCTTATAATTTATGTAATATTTCCTCATTCCCACGATTTGCATACTGTGCATATCATTTATGTTCGCGCTTTGTATTTCTGCCTCTGTTAATAAAAAAAGCACATAAAACTGTATGGAAAACTGGCGCAAAAAGTGTGTCTTTAAAAAAATTTAAATTAAAGAGGCACACTGACCCCTTCATTTCTGTGGGACCATGTACACATCCATTTATTTCCGGGTCCACAATTCTCAGCACCGGTTCTGTTCTTGTCTGCGGATCAGAATAGCCTTTTCTGTTAATGAGGAAAATACGAAATGCACACTGAAGGCATCTGTATTTTGCAGATCTGTTGTTTGTGGACCAAAATATGGGCCCGTCGGTGATTGAGTCCTTAAAAGGGTTGTCCAGCCTAGGAGCTCACCAACCCAATCCTCAGAACCTGTGCCAGACCCGAATCGGCAAGGGACACAACGCGGGACGGGTGGGACTGTAGATCTTTATTTTTTTTTATTGGCCATAGGTTCTGAGGAAAAGGTTGGTCATCTCCTTGACCAGACAACCCCTTTAATCTTCTTCACCAGTATGATTTTGAACGTATCCTGTGATATACCCTTAAACTGGATTTACATGCCCGATGTTCCTTCCCGATATTCTGCCCATGTAAGGCTACTTTCACACTTGCGGCAGAGGAATCCGGCAGGCAGTTCCGTCACCGGAACTGCCTGCCCGATCCGTCAAAACGTATGCCAACCGATGCATTGAAATGCCGGATCCGTCTTTCCGGTGTCATCCGGAAAAACAGATCCGGCATTTATTTTTTTCTCATTTTTTTTCGGTCTGCGCATTTTGAATGCCGGATAATACATTCCTATGGAAAAAAATGCCGGATCCGGCATTGCGGCAAGTTTTCCGGATTTTTGGCCAGAGATAAAACCGTAGCATGCTGCAGTATTATCTCCGTCCTGAACAGTCAAAAAGACTGAACTGAAGACATCCTGATTACATGCGTGTAAATGCAGCTCTTCACCTCCATTTAACGAGCAGCCGACTGTCGGGAAGAAACGCTTCCTTCCCGACAGTCGGCTGCTCCTCGCAGCATCTGAATGTGCCTTTAGCTTTCTATGGGGAAAATGTCAGGTTCCCCCCATTCTTTTTAAGCTTGAATAGTGCAGCAGGTTAATATAGATAGCGGGATCCGTCTTTTGTGTGTAGCAGATCTGTATCTGAATAGAGCCCATCGAGTAAAATTCTCTGTTCTCTTTTATAGGTGGCCGAGTACCATACATCGTACAGAGTGTTGGGCGGGTTATCAGATGAAAAAAAGGACCTCATTCACAATGGACCAGACTTACAAGATTTTATATCTGGGGATCTGACGGATAAAAATGTATGGTCAGACTATAAAGGCAACCTGAAGCGTGAGAAGGGCGAGAGGTATGAATCTGTTTCTTCTCCCCAGTATTCCCATATAATATTGTATTTGTGTAATATTACTTATAACAGCTTGCCCAGGTTGGGTCTTCAGGATAATTCCTGTTCCTTTCCACCCTAGATGTACAGTGCAGGAGGTGTTTTGCGACCAAATGTTCTTGTTAATGGGGTTATCCAGAATTTTTTGAAAATTCCAAAATAAAACAAAAAATAATATTCACATGGTATATCCCCCCGCGGCTCCACTGATCATGACTTGTTCTTCGGTCATGATGTATTGTACATGTGACCGCTCCAACCAGTCCCTGGCCTCAGATGCCATGTGCCGTACTTGCAGGCATCAGCGCTAATACTAATGATTTCTGGTAGTGCTTGGGAGGTAGGGGATTTACCAGGTGAGTATTTTTTTATTCTACCACATTTCCCTGATTCTACCTTTTTTTTATTTTATTTTTTTTATTCTGAAAACCCCTTTAATGTAGTGATTCCAAGCAAATCATTAATTGAATCATCTAGCTCAGGGATGCCCAATCTGTGGCCCTCCAGCTGTTGCAAAACTACAACTCCTAGCATGCCCTGACAGCCTGCAGCTATCAGGGCATGTTGGGAATTGTAGTTTTGCAACAGCTGGAGGGCCGTAGGTTGAGCATGCCTGATCTAGCGCTTTGCGGTTCTGTGTGTGTGTTGGACACCAGGGAAAAGTAACCGCCCTGTCTAGCTTTCCAGCTTGCTTAAAAGGGAGTCCACTATCAGACAGCGTTCTGTATATTAGGGCATCTATAGGAATTTCTAATGCAGAGTTCTGCGCCTAATGATATGGGGGGAACTTATTAAGCTGGGCAGTGACCCACTACACCCAGCGATTGGCTGAGCGAACAAGCCACTTCCTGTGTGTCGAACCGGGCCCAGGAAGTGGAGAAGAGTGGGGAACGGGGCAGCTTTGGAATGGCAGCGGCGGAGGATCGGTGAGGAGAGTAATGATTATATTTTGTAACCCATGCAATCCCTTTTTAAGAAAATAATGTAATCCTCCTGGAAACCCCATTGAAGATGAATGTTTGCTGTCAAGGAATGGTAACCTTCTCGTTTACATCCAGAAGCTGAAACCCTGCACTGATCTAATATTTCTGATGCATCAAAGTTTCCTACCATTCTATGCAGTCTGGTCAGTCCTCTATGAGCTAACCAGAGGATGTACTGATTTCCCAGGGGATTGCCGGACAGCAGTATGTAGTCTAGGCCTAGGCACACCGATGTAGCAGACTTTTTCAGAAGTGCGTGTCCAGAGGGGAAACGCTCTCCGCGTGGGAGCGTGCTTTCCTATTATGGACACTGCTCATTTCACAGGATTTACAATGCTGTGTGTCCCAGCCTGACCTCAGATACATTGCATTGTACTGATGGCATTATGTCAGTACAGTTCAGTAAATCCAAGGTCGGCAGAGACACACAGCATTATAAATCATTATAATGCCATGCGGTCCTGTGAAATGAGCGGCGCGTTCTCCGCACTGGACAGGATCGTCTGAAACAGGCCATTCAGTTTTAGATCTGTAGGGGTTTCCATCTCATTGGCAGCACATATGGACCTTGAACGCGGTGACAGAGTAGGCTTCAGATTTCATGCTCTTACATCTCTGCACATTTTTTCCAAGGCATATGAATGGGGCTTTCTGACACCAAACCTTACTTGTGCTATTGTTGTGGACTGCAGGTGAAATCCACAGTGAAGTAGGCCTGAGAGAACTGTTTAAGTACAATTCATCTGTTTTTCAGATTAAGGCTCCCCCCTTGGGCAAAGACTGAAATTCCGATGGGAAAAAATTATAATAAACTGAAAAACACATTAAGAAGCCTGAATCTTCACACTGTAAGTATAAGACTAGAATAAGAAAGAAGAATTGCACCAGGGATACGCCCCCGCTCCTGTTTTACTATATATCTAGCCAGATTTGCCGCTCAGGACTTTAGGAAGGCTGGGTGCAGGAGCTATAGGGTAGCACGGACTGACACCTTGCTCGCCCAAAAAACAGCAGAGTAGAAGAATCTTTACTTTCTTATGGTCTTCTATGTAACGCATCAGGATATCTAAGTAATTACAGAATTATTACTTGTCTTCTTTTTCCTTAAACCCATAAATGATTGTCTTTGATGAATAGGTATGTGAAGAAGCCCGATGTCCCAACATTGGAGAGTGCTGGGGTGGTGGTGAATATGGAACTGCTACTGCAACTATCATGGTGCGTAAAAGTATAAAGCACATACCACATCTATATTTCACCTGCCACAGCCATTAGACCTTGCATATCCTTCAAATTAGGGGGTTACATGCAGCCCGCAGTACCGTTCTGTGCAGTTATCTAATCACAGCCCTGCTTGTTTGTGTCACATTCATTTTCTATGCAAGAAAGAAGTGTGCTGCATCCTGCAGAGCAGGGAGGGGGACGTATAGTACTAATCCCTTATTGTAAGGGGCCCCCTTATATATTGGTAAAATGGTGGTCTACTGACACATGTTGCACTGTAGAGAGAAATAGATGAGGTGGAGAGGGGCCCATGCTATCACTATTGCAGTTCATGGGAGTAGTGAACAACTCCACCGTTTAAGCAACTTACATAAGCATCAATGCACATAGCTGCTTGCAGGCATTCCTCTTCTTTCTGGAGTGCAAACAGGAGAAATCGGGACCCCCCCCTCCCCCATTCTCCCAATAGGTGGGAGTCCTGGAAGTGGAACCAGCACCTATCAGACATTTATGGCATATGACATATGGTGTCTGAGATGGTATTAATACCCCTTTAAGTTTTATTGCGGACTTTGGGATTAGTTCATTCTGACAATGTGGCGCTCAGACCATAAAAGTTTGTGCGTCTCTGCCCTAGGGCACAGTCAGGCGGCTGTAAGTGTTTTGTGGTCCGAAAATTGCGGATCTGCAAAACACGTATACCCGACTGTGTGCATCCGTATTTTGCGGATCGCACATGGCCGGCCCTATGATAGAACTGCCTATTCTTTTACTCGGTGTGCTGTCCGCATATTTTGCGGCCCCGTTGAAATGAATGGGTCCGCTCACGGACGTCTCGGAACGGATGCGGACCCATTCATACGGTCGTGTGAATGAGCCCTTATACTGATCTTTAGTGAAGTCCATAGTAATCACATCAGTCGTTTTCTGTCTTACTTTAGTTAATGGGAGACACTTGTACCAGGGGCTGCCGCTTCTGTTCAGTGAAAACCGCTAAAAAGCCTCCACCTCTTGATCCTGATGAGCCGTACAATACAGCTAAAGCCATAGCGGATTGGGGACTGGACTACGTGGTCCTCACGTCTGTGGACAGAGATGGTATGCCCCATGTAGTGTATGTTGTACACTTTCACCTTTTTAATGTACATGAATCTTCAGATTTGCTCAGTTTCCCACAAGAAACATGTGCTCTAAAGAGTTTATATGAAATTATTCTGATGTCATTTTTAGCATTATAATAACCCATACATTACTTTTATAACAACAGGCAGCATGGCATACCTAACACTGAACCTATTTATATGCCGTTTGTGGACATCTACTTTCATGGAGAGCGAAACCCATAAAAACGCTAATAGGTTTAGAGTTAGATACCCATCCGTATCGAGGTCACCTTGCTGTTGGTGGATGGGCCCAGATACCTTTTGATCAAAAACTATATCTGCTAAGAACCTCTGATTGCATTAGATGAGGTATTAGTTTGTATATAGTTTGCTGAATACCGCTATGCCTGCTGACTTTCCCTTTAACTATGTGCACCTGCTTTTTTATTCAGCCATGCAGGATGCACTGATTAATTCTGTTTCTGATTAAGGAGGTTGTCCGGGCTTTTAAATATACAGTGAGGAACAGAAGTATTTGAACACCCTGCGATTTTGCAAGTTCTCCCACTTAGAAATCATGGAGGGGTGTGAAATTCACATTGTAGGTGCATTCCCACTCTGAGAGAGAATAAAAAAAAAAAAATTCAGGAAATCACATTGTATGATTTTTAAAGAAAATCAGTGTTAATATTTGATACTGAAGTCTTTGTTTGCAATTACAGAGGTCAAACGTTTCCTGTAGTTCTTGACCAGGTTTGCACAAACTGCAACAGGGATTTTGTCCCACTCCCCCACATAGATCTCCTCTAGATCTGTCAGGTTTCGGGGCTGTCGCTGAGTAACACGGAGTTTCAGCTCCCTCCAAAGATGTTCTACTGGATTTAGGTCTGGAGACTGGCTAGGCCACTCCAGAACCTTGATATGCTTCTTACGGAGCCACTCCTTGGTTATCCTGGCTGTGTGCTTCGGGTCATTGTCATGTTGGAAGACCCAGCCACGACCCACCTTCAATGCTCTGACTGAGGGAAGGAGGTTGTTGCTTAAAATCTCACAATAAATGGCCCCATTCATCCTCTCCTTAATACAGTGCCATAGTCCTGTCCCCTTCGCAGAAAAGCACCCCCAAAGCATGATGTTAACACCCCCATGCTTCACAGTAGGGATGGTGTTCTTGGGATGCAACTCATCCTTCTTTTTCCTCCAAACACGACGAGTGAAGTTTAGACCAAAAAGTTCTACTTTGGTCTCATCTGACCACATGACTTTCTCCCATGCCTCCTCTGGATCATCCAGATGGTCATTGGCAAACTTCAGACGGGCCTGGACATGTGATGACTTGAGCAGGGGAACCTTCTGTGCAATGCATGATTTGAAACCATGACGGCGTAGTGTTCTACCGACAGTGACCTTTGAAACTGTGGTCCCAGCTCTCTTCATGTCATTGACCAGCTCCTCCCTTGTAGTTCTGGGCTGATTCCTCACCTTTCTTATCATCAGTGATACCCCACGAGGTGAGATCTTGCATGGAGCCCCAGTCCGAGGGAGACTGACAGTCGTCTTTAGCCTCTTCCATTTTCTAACAATTGCTCCAACAGTTGATTTATTTTTTTACCAAGCTGCTTGGCAATTGCCCCGTAGCCCTTTCCAGCCTTGTGGAGGTCCACAATTTTGTCTCTGGTGTCTTTTGGCAGCTCTTTGGTCTTACCCATGGTAGTAGTTGGCGTCTGACTGTGGGTGGACAGGTGTCTTTAAAGAGCTCAGACAGGTGCTACTAAGTTAGATTAATGAGTGGAGTAGAGGTGGACTTTTTTAAGGCACAGTAACAGGTCTTTGAGAGACAGAATTCTGCTGTTTCTCAGGTGTTCAAATACTTATGTTCAGCAGTGCAAGACAAATAAATTCCTTAAAAATCATACAATGTGATTTCCTGAATAAAAAAAATAAAATTCTGTCTCTCAGAGTGGGAATGCACCTACAATGTGAATTTCAGACCCCTCCATGATTTCTAAGTGGGAGAACTTGCAAAATCGCAGGGTGTTCAAATACTTCTGTTCCTCACTGTATTCTCAGGATACGCTAGGATAGGTCATCAATATCAGATCGGCGGTGGTCCGGCACCTGGCACCATGGGAATAAACTTTTAACAGATATTTAACCACCTCAGGACCGCCGTACGCAGGATTGCGTCTTTGCGGCGGCCCTGCTCTTCTGGGTGGACGCGCCGGTGCGTCCTCTCGCGAGACGCGAGATTTCCTGTGAACGCGCGCACACAGGCGCGCGCGCTCACAGGAACGGAAGGTAAGAGAGTTGATCTCCAGCCTGCCAGCGGCGATCGTTCGCTGGCAGGCTGGAGATGTGTTTTTTTTAACCCCTAACAGGTATATTAGACGCTGTTTTGATAACAGCGTCTAATATACCTGCTACCTGGTCCTCTGGTGGTCCCCTTTGTTTGGATCGACCACCAGAGGACACAGGTAGCTCAGTAAAGTCCCACCAAGCACCACTACACTACACTACACCCCCCCCCGTCACTTATTAACCCCTTATTAGCCCCTGATCACCCCATATAGACTCCCTGATCACCCCCCTGTCATTGATTACACCCCTGTCATTGATCAACCCCCTGTAAAGCTCCATTCAGATGTCCGCATGATTTTTACGGATCCACTGATGGATGGATCGGATCTGCAAAACGCATACGGGCGTCTGAATGAAGCCTTACAGGGGCGTGATCAATGACTGTGGTGATCACCCCATATAGACTCCCTGATCACCCCCCTGTCATTGATTACCCCCCTGTCATTGATTACCCCCCTGTAAAGCTCCATTCAGATGTCCGCATGATTTTTACGGATGCACTGATAGATGGATCGGATCCGCAAAATGCATCCGGACGTCTGAATGAAGCCTTACAGGGGCATGATCAATGACTGTGGTTATCACCCCATATAGACTCCCTGATCACCCCCCTGTCATTGATCACCCCCCTGTAAAGCTCCATTCAGATGTCCGCATGATTTTTACGGATGCACTGATAGATGGATCGGATCCGCAAAACGCATCCGGACGTCTGAATGAAGCCTTACAGGGGCGTGATCAATGACTGTGGTTATCACCCCATATAGACTCCCTGATCACCCCCCTGTCATTGATTACACCCCTGTCATTGATCACCCCCCTGTAAAGCTCCATTCAGATGTCCGCATGATTTTTACGGATGCACTGATAGATGGATCGGATCCGCAAAACGCATCCGGACGTCTGAATGAAGCCTTACAGGGGCGTGATCAATGACTGTGGTGATCACCCCATATAGACTCCCTGATCACCCCCCTGTCATTGATTACCCCCCTGTAAAGCTCCATTCAGATGTCCGCATGATTTTTACGGATGCACTGATAGATGGATCGGATCCGCAAAATGCATCCGGACGTCTGAATGAAGCCTTACAGGGGCATGATCAATGACTGTGGTTATCACCCCATATAGACTCCCTGATCACCCCCCTGTCATTGATCACCCCCCTGTAAAGCTCCATTCAGATGTCCGCATGATTTTTACGGATGCACTGATAGATGGATCGGATCCGCAAAACGCATCCGGACGTCTGAATGAAGCCTTACAGGGGCGTGATCAATGACTGTGGTGATCACCCCATATAGACTCCCTGATCACCCCCCTGTCATTGATTACACCCCTGTCATTGATCACCCCCCTGTAAAGCTCCATTCAGATGTCCGCATGATTTTTACGGATGCACTGATAGATGGATCGGATCCGCAAAACGCATCCGGACGTCTGAATGAAGCCTTACAGGGGCGTGATCAATGACTGTGGTGATCACCCCATATAGACTCCCTGATCACCCCCCTGTCATTGATCACCCCCCTGTAAAGCTCCATTCAGATGTCCGCATGATTTTTACAGATGCACTGATAGATGGATCGGATCCGCAAAACGCATCCGGACGTCTGAATGAAGCCTTACAGGGGCGTGATCAATGACTGTGGTGATCACCCCATATAGACTCCCTGATCACCCCCCTGTCATTGATTACACCCCTGTCATTGATCACCCCCCTGTAAAGCTCCATTCAGACGTCCGCATGATTTTTACGGATCCACTGATAGATGGATCGGATCCGCAAAACGCATCCGGACGTCTGAATGAAGCCTTACAGGGGCATGATCAATGACTGTGGTGATCACCCCATATAGACTCCCTGATCACCCCCCTGTCATTGATTACCCCCCTGTAAAGCTCCATTCAGATGTCCGCATGATTTTTACGGATGCACTGATAGATGGATCGGATCCGCAAAACGCATACGGACGTCTGAATGAAGCCTTACAGGGGCATGATCAATGACTGTGGTTATCACCCCATATAGACTCCCTGATCAACCCCCTGTCATTGATCAACCCCCTGTCATTGATCACCCCCCCCCTGTCATTGATCACCCCCCTGTCATTGATCAACCCCCTGTCATTGATCACCCCCCCCTGTCATTGATCACCCCCCTGTCATTGATCACCCCTCTGTAAGGCTCCATTCAGACATTTTTTTGGCCCAAGTTAGCGGAATTTTTATTTATTTTTCTTACAAAGTCTCATATTCCACTAACTTGTGTCAAAAAATAAAATCTCACATGAACTCAGCATACCCCTCACGGAATCCAAATGCGTAAAATTTTTTAGACATGTATATTCCAGACTTCTTCTCACGCTTTAGGGCCCCTAGAATGCCAGGGCAGTATAAATACGCCACATGTGACCCCATTTCGGAAAGAAGACACCCCCAGGTATTCCGTGAGGGGCATATTGAGTCCATGAAAGATTGAAATTTTTGTCCCAAGTTAGCGGAACGGGAGACTTTGTGAGAAAAAAATAAAAAATATCAATTTCCGCTAACTTGTGCCAAAAAAAAAAAATTTCTATGAACTCGCCATGCCCCTCATTGAATACCTTGGGGTGTCTTCTTTCCAAAATGGGGTCACATGTGGGGTATTTATACTGCCCTGGCATTCTAGGGGCCCCAAAGCGTGAGAAGAAGTCTGGTATCCAAATGTCTAAAAATGCCCTCATAAAATGAATGTGGGCCCCTTTGCGCATCTAGGCTGCAAAAAAGTGTCACACATGTGGTATCGCCGTACTCAGGAGAAGTTGGGGAATGTGTTTTGGGGTGTCATTTTACATATACCCATGCTGGGTGAGAGAAATATCTTGGTCAAATGCCAACTTTGTATAAAAAAATGGGAAAAGTTGTCTTTTGCCAAGATATTTCTCTCACCCAGCAAGGGTATATGTAAAATGACACCCCAAAACACATTCCCCAACTTCTCCTGAATACGGCGATACCACATGTGTGACACTTTTTTGCAGCCTAGGTGGGCAAAGGGGCCCATATTCCAAAGAGCACCTTTAGGATTTCACAGGTCATTTACCTACCTAACACACATTAGGGCCCCTGGAAAATGCCAGGGCAGTATAACTACCACACAAGTGACCCCATTTTGGAAAGAAGACACCCCAAGGTATTCCGTGAGGGGCATGGCGAGTTCCTAGAATTTTTTATTTTTTGTCACAAGTTAGTGGAAAATGCTGATTTTTTTTTTTTATACAAAGTCTCATATTCCACTAACTTGTGACAAAAAATAAAAACTTCCATGAACTCACTATGCCCATCAGCGAATACCTTGGGGTCTCTTCTTTCCAAAATGGGGTCACTTGTGGGGTAGTTATACTGCCCTGGCATTCTAGGGGCCCAAATGTGTGGTAAGGAGTTTGAAATCAAATTCTGTAAAAAATGACAAGTGAAATCCGAAAGGTGCTCTTTGGAATATGGGCCCCTTTGCCCACCTAGGCTGCAAAAAAGTGTCACACATCTGGTATCTCCATACTCAGGAGAAGGTGGGGAATGTGTTTTGGGGTGTCATTTTATATATACCCATGCTGGGTGAGAGAAATATCTTGGCAAACGACAACTTTTCCCATTTTTTTATACAAAGTTGGCATTTGACCAAGATATTTATCTCACCCAGCATGGGTATATGTAAAAAGACACCCCAAAACACATTCCTCAACTTCTCCTGAATACAGAGATACCAGATGTGTGACACTTTTTTGCAGCCTAGGTGGGCAAAGGGGCCCATATGCCAAAGAGCACCTTTCGGATTTCACAGGTCAATTTTTACAGAATTTGATTTCAAACTCCTTACCACACATTTGGGCCCCTAGAATGCCAGGGCAGTATAACTACCCCACAAGTGACACCATTTTGGAAAGAAGAGACCCCAAGGTATTCGCTGATGGGCATAGTGAGTTCATGGAAGTTTTTATTTTTTGTCACAAGTTAGTGGAATATGAGACTTTGTATGAAAAAAAAAAAAAAAAAAAAAATAATCATTTTCCACTAACTTGTGACAAAAAATAAAAAATTCTAGGAACTCGCCATGCCCCTCACGGAATACCTTGGGGTGTCTTCTTTCCAAAATGGGGTCACTTGTGGGGTAGTTATACTGCCCTGGCATTCTAGGGGCCCAAATGTGTGGTAAGGAGTTTGAAATCAAATTCAGTAAAAAATGACCTGTGAAATCCGAAAGGTGCTCTTTGGAATGTGGGCCCCTTTGCCCACCTAGGCTGCAAAAAAGTGTCACACATCTGGTATCTCCGTACTCAGGAGAAGGTGGGGAATGTGTTTTGGGGTGTCATTTTATATATACCCATGCTGGGTGAGAGAAATATCTTGGCAAAAGACAACTTTTCCCATTTTTTTATACAAAGTTGTCATTTGACCAAGATATTTATCTCACCCAGCATGGGTATATGTAAAAAGACACCCCAAAACACATTCCTCAACTTCTCCTGAGTACGGGGATACCAGATGTGTGACACTTTTTTGCAGCCTAGGTGGGCAAAGGGGCCCATATTCCAAAGAGCACCTTTCGGATTTCACTTGTCATTTTTTACTGAATTTGATTTCAAACTCCTTACCACACATTTGGGCCCCTAGAATGCCAGGGCAGTATAACTACCCCACAAGTGACCCCATTTTGGAAAGAAGAGACCCCAAGGTATTCGCTGATGGGCATAGTGAGTTCATAGAACTTTTTATTTTTTGTCACAAGTTAGTGGAATATGAGACTTTGTAAGAAAAAAAAATAAATAAAAAAAAATCATCATTTTCCGCTAACTTGTGACAAAAAATAAAAAGTTCTATGAACTCACTATGCCCATCAGCGAATACCTTAGGGTGTGTACTTTCAGAAATGGGGTCATTTGTGGGGTGTTTGTACTGTCTGGGCATTGTAGAACCTCAGGAAACATGACAGGTGCTCAGAAAGTCAGAGCTGCTGCAAAAAGCGGAAATTCACATTTTTGTACCATAGTTTGTAAACGCTATAACTTTTACCCAAACCATTTTTTTTCTACCCAAACATTTTTTTTTTTATCAAAGACATGTAGAACTATAAATTTAGAGCAAAATTTCTATATGGATGTCGTTTTTTTTGCAAAATTTTACAACTGAAAGTGAAAAATGTCATTTTTTTGCAAAAAAAACGTTAAATTTCGATTAATAACAAAAAAAGTTAAAATGTCAGCAGCAATGAAATACCACCAAATGAAAGCTCTATTAGTGAGAAGAAAAGGAGGTAAAATTCATTTGGGTGGTAAGTTGCATGACCGAGCAATAAATGGTGAAAGTAGTGTAGGTCAGAAGTGTAAAAAGTGGCCTGGTCTTTCAGGGTGTTTAAGCACTGGGGGCTGAGGTGGTTAAAGGGCTTCTGTCACCCCACTAAAGCCATTTATTTTTTTTGGGCTACTTAAATTCCTTATACTGCGATATATCAATATATAGTGCTCTTACTGATTTTCGTTCTGTAGTTTCTTCAAAAAACGGACTTTTATAATATGTAAATTACCTCTCTACCAGCAAGTAGGGCGGCTACTTGCTGGTAGCAGCCGCATCCTCCTTTCATAATGACGCCCCCTCCTCATGTTGATTGACAGGGCCAGCGAACGTGCTCGTCCTCTGACTGGCCCTGTCTGCGTTCAAAATTTCGCGCCTGCGCCGTACCGGTCTTCAGTCGGCGCAGGCGCACTGAGAGGAGGATGCTCGCTCGGCCGCTCCATCTTCAATGCGCCTGCGCCGATGATGTCACATCTACACCCGGCGCAGGCGCACTGAGGAAGGAGCAGCCGAGCGAGCGCCGTCCTATCAGTGCGCCTGCGCTGACTGAAGACCGGTACGGCGAAGGAGCGAGATTTAAAACGCAGACCGGGCCAGTCAGGGGACGAGCGCGTTTGCTGGCCCTGTCAATCAACATGAGGAGACACATACATGCTGAGATGAACCGAGTATGCATGTGTATGGAGCGGTCAGAAGAAATGAGCATTTGGCCAACAGCCATCTAATGTGTATGTCCAGATTTAGGCTGGGTTAGCTCGTGCAGCAGATTTACCATGTGGTTATTGGCTTAGTTTATTTTTATTTTTTCTAGAGGTGAACATACTGCCAGCCCACTACTCTGTTGCCTTTCTCACAACCTTTTAAGTTTTTATTTGTTTTCTTGCCTAGATCTCCCAGACGGAGGAGCTGAACATATTGCGAGAACAGTGTCTCTTTTGAAAGAGAGGTACATAAAAACATATTCATTTTTTATAATAGGATGGTAGTGCTGCCAAAATAACCGCTATCTCAATAAAGGCCAAATGAAAGTACGCTGCCAAAATGACCTCTATCTCGGTAAAGTACAGCTTTACTAGTGTTAAAGGGGTTCTCTGGGATTTCCATATTGGTGACCTATCCTCAGTATATGTCATCAATATGATATTGTCTCGAGTCCAACTCCTGGCCCCTTGCTGATAAGCTGTTTGAGGAGGCCGCAGCGGTCCCGGGAGCGCAGAGCACACAGCTGTACCTTGTTTAGCGGCTGTGTTTGGTATTGCAGCTCAGTCCCATTCAAATGAATGAGCTATGCCTTGTGACCGATGAACGTGACATCACATGGTGCAGGAAGATGCTTAAAGGGGTTGTGTCATTTCAACAAGGGGGATTTATCATGTAGAAAAAGTTAATACAAGGGACTTACTAATGTATTGTGATTGTCCATATTGCCTCCTTTGCTGGCTGAATGAATTTTTCCATTGCATTATACACGGCTTGTTTCCATGGCTATGACCACCCTGCAGTCCAGCAATGGTGGCCATGCGTGCACACTATAGGAAAAAGTGCCGGCCTCTCTGGTGGCCGGGACCGTGGGAGCTCACATACTGTAGCTCAGTGCTTTTTCCTATAGTGTGCAAGCACGGCCACCGCTGATGGATTGCAGGGTGGTCGTAACCATGGAAAAGGGTAGTGTATAATGTAATGGAAAAATGAATCGAGCCAGCAAAAGAGGGGTCCCTGGGAGTCCTGAGGATAGGTCGTCAACATGTAAATCCCAGAGAACCTCTTTAACGTTATCTGTCTAGCATCGTTGAAAAATATACAGTGTTTAATAGTTTTGGCTTTTTTCAGTTTCCTTTCAAGAGTGTAGAAAAATCCGACAGCATACAGTACCTGGTGCTCTTGTTTTCAGTATTGCTGCCCGTGGTCATCTGATTCCCAGTCCCCCCTTCGTGTATGTAAATTGGCAAAAGATTCTCTGACTACTTGAGGCACAGTGTGCTTTAGTATTCTCAGCCCACTCCTCCTCCGCTCTTTATGGACTACTCTGGTCCTTTAGTGAGCTGATAGCCATCTTGTCTCTTGAGATGGACTTAACAGCAAATTTTAGCTTAGCATGGGAAAAAAGGCATTTTTCTCTGATAAGATATATTCCAAAGTTTCTTCTGTTCACCTGTACTCTTGATTTATGCAGAGTTGATTAGTTAGTGACAATTTAATAGTTATTGCCAAGTCATACACAAAAAGATAAATGATAAAACATTTGTTAATCACTTGACATTGATCATACATACATAAAAAATATCGTTACTGTCATCATTCATCCAGCATTCACATAAAATGTAATCTGCTACAGGTGAACCTGTATTCACAAATGACTGTACTTAAAGGGGTTGTCCCATGAAAACTATTCTACAGTTTTTAAACCAGTACCTGGATCTGAATACTTTTGTAATTGCATGTAATTAAAAATGTATTATAGCCACTGAGTTATTTAATAAAATGTATCTAGTCTTATTTCTTTGTCCTGCTCTCTGAGATGGCCGCACATGCTCAGTTTCATCCTTCAACTGCCTCCTGAGCTGTGATAGGCAGAGCATGGACACGCCCCCTTGCTGTGATAGGGAGAGCATGGACACGCCCCCTTAGCTGCAGCAGAAAAGACACTCCCCTTGAGCCGTCAGCTTGATATCAATCTAGCAGAGCAATGAATGAGGAGATCTCTGGATCCGTGTGAGGTACAGGGCTGGTTCTAGCTTTGTTAGAAAGAGATGGTCATGTCCTATGTGATGTCTGAATTTCATTTTTTTTTATATTAGTCATGGGAGAACCCCTTTAAGTAAATGTCAATCACATACTTGTAATGTTCTTTCCTACCACCAGTTGCCTGTTTGCTGTTATGTGTTAACTGATCTGTAGGTTCCATTTACATGCCACCGTTCCAATAGAAAGCTGCACCATTGCAACAACTGCCAAAAAGTGTGCATTTAAAGGCATTTTTGTTGTAAATTTGCTGCGGTGGCTGTAGCATTGTGCAGTTTTGGCCAAACAGCAATGAAACTTGCAGGTAAATGTCACAATTGCAGAATTTAAACAGACTATCAAAAACTGTTATTGCTGCAAGAAAAAACGTCTGTACATTTGATTTGTGCGGAAATGTACCTTTAGTGACTTCTTAATCATAACAGTTGGATGTTTCCAAGTTCATAGCCAGATCATATATTCACAATTTTATATTCAAAGGCTTATCCCACGAAAAATAGTCTACATTTTTCAAACCAGCACCTGGATCTGATGGAATTGCATGTAGTTAAAAAGTTATATAGGTGCTGACTTATCTACTGAAGTCTATCTGTATAGCGCCACCTAATGTTTGCTCTTTTTTACAATTCTTTGTCCGCTCACAGAGATGGAAGCACAAGCTCAGTTCCATCCTTCAGCTGCCTCTAGTTGCAGCAGAAAGGACATGTCCCCTGAAAATGGACATGCGCCCTGAGCTGTCAGCTTGATATAAATCTAGCAGAGCAATGAATGGGGAGATCTCTGGATCCATGTGAGGTGCAGGGCTGGTTCTAGCTTTGTTAGATAGAGACTGTCATGTACTATATGATGTCGGATTTTATTTTTAACATTATTCATGGGATAACCCCTTTAATATTGCGGTGTTATGAATGGTTTCACACGTGTTATACTTTTTCCTTCAGTGCTAGTCTTTTCTTCGTTTTGGCATACCTACATGATAAAATCCATTTTACCCCTTTTTTGCCCTCAGGAATTCCAAAATCCTTATTGAATGTCTAACGCCAGATTTCCGTGGTGATAAGAAAGCTGTAGAAACCATCATCCATTCCAGACTTGACGTTTATGCCCATAATGTGGAGACTGTTCCAGCTCTGCAAAGGTATTTTTTATTTTTTTTACTCTACTCACATTAGACCTTTCTATTATTTGTAAGCTTTCCACTAGCATGGGCTGCTTTATCTAAAAAAGTGTCTGCAATTATATATAAAATCTTGATAGGGTTTGTCGAGGACCAACATATTGATGACTATGAATAGGATTAGGTCATCAGTATCTGCTCAGTGCGAGTCCCGCCTATCAGCTGTCAGAGGAAGGGTATAGAGCCAGAACACCACATGTGCCGTCTGCTGGGTAGTGGCCATTCTCCGATACTGCAGCAGTGCGGCTGTGTTCTTGGGGTCATTGTCTGCCCAGTCCGAGGTCCACAGCACTCTGGGTCAGGTTTTCATTAAGCATATCTCTGTACTTTGCTCCATTCATCTTTCCCTCTACTCTGACCAGTCTCCCTGTCCCAGGCGTTGAAAAATACTCCCAGAGCATAATGCTGCCACCACCATGCCTCCCTGTAGGGTTGGTATTGGGCAGTGCCTGGATTACTCCCTACATGACTCTTAGAATTGAGGCCAAACAGTTCAATCTTGGTTTCCTCAGACCAGAGAACCTTGTTTTTCACAGTCTGAGAGTCAATTAGTTGCTTTTTTGCAAACTTCAGACGGGCTTTCATGTGTTTTGTACAGATGCGAGGCTTCTTTCTGGCCACTGCCATAAAGCTGCACATTGGTGAAGTGCTGCAGTGATGGTTGACCTTCTGGAAGTTTTTCCCATCTGCAGACAGAATCTTTAGAGCACAGCCAGAGTGACCATTAGATTAGGCTCTTTTCCCCCTATTAATTTGGTGGGGTGGCCAGCTCTAGGAAGAGTCCTGGTTGTTCCAGACGTCTTAGGCTACTTTCACACTCCCGTTTTGGCATTCCATTTGTGAGATCCGTCATGGGCTCTCACAAGCGGTCCAAAGCGGATCAGTTTGGCCCTAATGCATTCTGAATGGAAAAGGATCCGCTCAGAATGCCTCAGTTTGCCTCCATTCCGCTTTGACGAAACTGATCCATCCTGGCACACAATGTAAGTCAATGGGGACGGATCAGTTTTCTATGACACAATAGAAAACGGATCCGTCTTGGCTATGTTAAAGATAATACATCTGAACGGATGCAGACGGTTGTATTATCTGAACGGATCAGTCTGTGCAGATCCATGACAGATCCGCACCAAACGCAATAATGAAAGTAGCCTTACATTTAAGGATTATAGAAGCCACTGTGCTGTTGGAAATTTTCAGTACAGCTGAAATGTTTTTGTACCCTTCTCCAGATCTGTTCCTCCACACAATCCTGTCTCTGCTCTCTACAGGCAGTTCTTTCCTCCTCATGGCTTGGTTTTTGCTCTGATATGCATTGTCAGCTGTGAGACCTTATAGACAGAGGTAGGGTTTTACCGATATTATCGGCCGTTCAGGATTTTGACAGTTATCGGTATCGGCATCTTTTTTGCCGAGATACCGATAACGTATGGGGAGCAAGGATCGCGCTGCTGACAGCGCTCTCCGTGTTCCCTCAGCAGCACAGGGGAGAAGGAAGCAGTGTCTCCCTTCCCCTGTTCTGCCGCTGCTGCTACCACCAATGAGAGGAGGGAGGACAAGAGAAGGGGAGGGGCTGTGGCCACTGCGCCACCAATGAAGATACCTCTCTCATTAATTCATATACAGGAGGCGGGAGCTGGCTGCAGAATCACATAGCCGGCTCCCAACCTCTATGACAAGTAGCTGCGATCTGCGGTAGTTAACCCCTCAGGTGCCGCGGATCAAAGCTAACGCTCATGGAGGTCGGGAGCCGGCTATGTGATTCTGCAGCCAGCTCCTGTATATGAATGAATGAAAGAGGCATCTTCATTGGTGGGGCAGTGCGCCTCCTTTTCCCCAAGCCCCCCAGTATTAATCATTGGTGGTGCAGTGCGCCCCCCCCAAGCTCCCCCAGTATTAATCATTGGTGGTGCAGTGCGCCCCCCCAGTGGCCTCCTCAGTGGAAGTTCTGATCGGAGCCCCAGCAGTGTAAGCCTGGGGCTCCGATCGGTTACCATGGCAGCCAGGACACTACTGAAGCCCTGGCTGCCATAGTCAGCTCCCTGCTGCTGTGTGTACTATGCACAGAGCAGCAGGGAGAGTGTGAAGTCCTATTCACCCTGATAGAGTGAATAGGACAAGGGTTCTAGTCCCTAAGGGGGCTAATAGTAAAAAAAAAAAAAACTAAATATTAATTATAAATGAAAAAGAAAGATTTACAAGAAAAAAAACCTACACGTTAACAATAAACATATTCATTTTCAGCAGATGTGTAGAAAATGTATTTATTTTTTTCAAAAATGAAAATTCACAGAATATCGGTATAAATTATCGGCTATCGGCCTGAAAGTTCATAGATTATCGGTATCTGCCCTAAAAAATCTATATCGGTTGATCCCTAGACAGAGGTGTATCGTTCCAAATTTTGTCCAGTCAACTGATATTACTACAGGTGGACTCGAATTAAGGTGTAGAAACCTCTCAAAGCCCCCAGAGCTACAGTCCTAGCAAAGGGACTGAGAATATTATGTCCATACAACATTTTTAGTTTTTCCTTTTTAATACATTTGCAAAATATTTCTAAAGTTCTGCTCTCGCGTTCTCATTATGGGGTATTGAGTAGAATGATGGGGGGAATTTTTATTTTTCATTTTAGCACAAGGCCGCAATATAACAAAATGTGAAAAAAGTGAAAGGGTCTGAAGACTTTCTGAATGCATTGTATATAAATATATACTATGGATAGATAGAATTCATATAGTATATTAGCAAGTTGTATTAATTCATCTGCAACACATTTTGAAAATGGTTATCCAAGGCTTATAATACCCCCCATATGCCGGGCCCCTCACACAGATCGTACTTACCTCACTCCTCGGCACCCACCGATGCATCTCCCCGTTGAGCGGGTGAAAACATCCGGCGGTGGGAGGGGGCAGCCAGTAGCAGGCCGCGATGGGAACTAACCTCCCTAGCGTCACCCGCGATCCTAGGGAGGCTCCTTCCCGTCGTGGCCTGCTATTGGCTGCCCCCCCCCCACTCCACACTGAGATGCAGCATCAGCCGCGCTGGCATCAGAAGCGACGCAGGTGCCATGGAGCAAGGTTATGTACTATCTGTGTGAGGGGCCAGGCATATGGGGGGCATTATAGGCCTTGGAAAACCCCTTTAACCATTAATTGGCCAGCCCCTTTAAAATGGAAAATGTGGTAAGAAAATGAATGACCCTGATAAGTGTGTGTACAGGATGCGGTGATGCATTTATACACTAACTATGTCCGTGCTCTGGTAGTTGTTTGTCATCTAGTTACCTAAAAGCCAACTCCCAGCAGTGACATTTCAATATATTTGTAGGCAAGTCCGTGACCCTCGTGCAAACTTTGAGCAATCTATTAGTGTCCTAAAACATGCTAAATATGTGCGGCCGGACATTGTCACTAAAACATCCATCATGCTGGGTTTAGGAGAGTCGGATGAACAAGTCTATGACACCATGACAGGTGAGTGACTAGTAGGTGTCCTCCCACTGGACATGTGTTGGGAATAAGCATGGAGCTGATTACGTGTGTTTGGAAACTTCTTAACAGCCTTACGTGAAGCAGAAGTCGACTGTCTGACCCTTGGACAGTACATGCAGCCAACAAAGCGTCATCTTAAGGTAAGGGGACCTTCCCAGAATGCAGTGGGATTTTACACATATAGCAGATGGAAACTGTCCGTCGCTGGAACTGCCTGCCTGATCCGGCAATCCGGATGCAAACTGATGCTATTCTCAGACGGATCCGGATGCGGATCCGTCTGACAAATGCATTGCAATACCGGATCCGTCTTTCCGATTGTCATCTGGAAAAACGGATCCGGTATTTATCTTTTTCACATTTTTAAAGTTCTGCGCATGCACAGAATGCAAAACCGGATCCATTTTTCCAGAACACTTGGGTCTGGATCCGGCATTAATGCATTTCAATGGAAAATAATGCCGGATCCGGCATTCTGGCAAGTGTTCAGGACATTTGGCCGGAGAGAAAACTGCAGCATGCTGCGGTATTTTCTCCGGCCAAAAAACGTAAGAGGGACTGAACTGATGCATCCTGAACGGAATGCTCTCCATTCAGAATGCATTAGGATAAAACTGATCAGTTTTTTTCCGGTATTGAGCCCCGAGGACGGAACTCAATGCCGGAAAATAAAAACGCTACATATTACATGACCATTTTATGGGTCTTCTGCAGGTTGAAGAATATGTCGCACCTGAAAAGTTTAAGCACTGGGAGAAAATGGGCAACGAGCTAGGATTCCTGTACACAGCCAGTGGTCCTCTGGTCCGATCATCTTACAAAGCCGGTATGCTGTGTTATTATTATTTATTTTCTTAGATTTTACTTCCTTAATTGTTTTATTGGACATACTACCTAACATAAATTTAAGTTTTGTATTTGTGCCATCTGTCTTTAAGAAAATGGTCAGGATTGAAGGGGTTGTCAGTCTTGGACAATCCCTCTTTGTTAAACAGGTCCCCCGACCACAGTTTAAATCATAGGATGTACCACTGCTAAGGTCACAGTGATGAGCTATGATCTGCAGGTGAAATTAGCACTAACGGGATCATTTACTAAGCTGAAAAACGCCTAAATTATCTGCGACTTCGGCCCGTTCACACCAGGTCCAAAATTGTGGGTGTAGCGGGAAGGGGGCTGGCCAGCAGGCCGCTGTTATTCATCATTTTCTACACGAAAATGGTCTAAATGTAAAACAGATATATTAAGACCAGCGTCTAAAACGCCAGTCTTAATAAATGTGCCCCTAAGTGTTCATTTCTCCTACAGTGCCACCACAGGAGGAATTAAAGAGATATGTGAAGGTGTGTGAAGATATTCCCTATCCACAGGAACAGTGACCCAGTACCCCGTGGAGGCCCCCAAAATGAGCAGAACGGCCGGTTGGATATGCACGCTGCCGCTCATTTCTTTGGGAGTTCGGACATAGCAGAGCGCTGTTTTCTGTTATGTCCAAAACTCCCATGGAAATGAATTCAGAAGGCTACTCTGTTCATTACAGGGGGCTCCACATGGTAGTGGTTCCCCTTTTTTGTGATGATTGGGAGTCCTAGTAATCGGAAGGACGTCCACCGATCTAATAACTGTGAATAGGGGATAACTTCACACAAACGGAATACCCTACTCCACCCAATGACTGGCTTTAGTGGTGACATTCCGCTTGTGGCCACATCACCGCTGGAGCGGGACATGTGGCCATGCCCAGAGCCAGCTGCATATAAACAGTGTGCGGACCATAAGATAGAGAAAGCGGAGGACCGGAGTGACGTGGAGCAGTTAAGTAGGAATCGTCTGTTTCAGGGGGCAGGCTGCAGGCACTTGTTAAAAAAAATGATATTACCTGAAAACCCCTGTAAGTATTACAGTAGATGGTGCCAGTTGACATGAAGGACAGGCTACATCCTCTAGCGCAGTAGACAGTGGGGGACATTTGCACAGAAAACTAGTGTACATGCCTCGCTTCACATTAATTATGTGGTTTAGACACTTTTGACAAACCTCACTAGACAAGGGAGCAAAGGAATTTTGTCTTGTATTAAAAGAGGTATGGACTCGCGGGACAGGGATGTAATATTACCACTATATAAAGCGTTGGTGCGGCCTCAAATGGAATACGCAGTTCAGTTCTGGGCACCAGTCCTTAAAAAGTGTGCCCTGGAGTTAGAAAAAGTACAGAGGAGAGCGACTAAACTGATAAGGGGCCTGGAGGGTCTTAGTTATGAACAAAGATTAAATGTTTAGCCTTGAAAAAAGACGCCTAAGGGGGGGACATGATTAACCTGTACAAATATATAAATGGGCCATACAAAAAATATCAAGGGAAGCTATTCTGTCTTAAACCCCCTCAAAAAACAAGGGGCCAGTCCCTACACCTGGAGAAAAAAAGATTCAGTCATAAGAGGCGACAAGCATTCTTTACAGTAAGGGCTGTGAATCTCTGAAATAAACTGCCGCAGGAGCTGGTCACAGCGAATACAGTAGATGGCTTCAAAAAAGGTTTAGATGACTTTACTTCAAAATAACATTGAGGCTTATGACAATGTATAAAAATCATGTTCTACGCACCCTTTCCCTTTGGCCCAACGCCTTTTTAAAAAGAAGATGGACATTGATCCAGGGATTTGTTTTCCGTGGATCGATATAGCAGGATTACAGGTTGGACTTGATGGACTTTTGTCTTTTTCCAACCTTAACAACTATGTAAGATGTACCAGCTTTATTATACAGAATGGCACATCTTTTGCCTGTCTGATCTAACTTTATGCTGTCTACATATTAGGCTAAAAACAGAAGGCTACTCTCTCTCTCTGACAGATTTCCATCGTTTTATTTTGGTCACTGAATATAAAGTATGGGCTTATGAAAGTAAATCGTTTGGAGTCACTACAAAAATACCTAAAAAGTCCTGTGGAAAAGACTCATTTACCGAATTATCAGGCCTAGCAGTTACTGGTTTGAGGGCTGCAGTTCGTAAATCCTCATAATGGCACTTCTTGCCGATATTCATAGGCACATTTTGGGCCTCATTTATCAAAATTGTGTAACCAAAAATCTTTGGCTTCTCACCCATAGCCAATCACAGTGCAGCTTACATTTTTCCAGGGCTGCATTGCAATTGTTCACTGTGGACAAAAAGAGCAGATGTTCTCTTTACGGAAGATCACATAACCCTTATTGTGTCTTTTTTCATATTAGGTGAATTCTTCTTGAAGAATCTGGTGGAGAAGAAGAAAAGAAAGGCCATATAAAGAAGAGCATGGCAGTGGTATATGGACTTACTAGTAGAAAGCCATGTTATGCCATGTGGTATAATAGGTGATCGGTGTCGTGGCCATGGGGTATTACTGAAAGTTGTCCATTGCTTCAGGCTGTAAAAAAAACCTTTAGATTTGAACAAGTTTTTCACCATGAAAAAGTTGCAGATTTTGGCATACAGCATGATTGTGCAAAAATGTTCAGCTTTGTGATTTTACGCCATTCCTGCAACTTTTATAAAGTCACCAAAAAGGCACTAGTGGGGGCTTTGCGTAAAATAAAATGGAGTAACATCTGTAGACAAAAGGGTTATTCCTATCTAGAACATTTATTTTATATGGATAGCAGCGGGACCCCTACCTATCTCCAGAACAGGCCACCCTCCATTTAATGCTATAGGAGTACTGAAAATGGCCGAGTGCTGGCATGGCGTCTTTCGGAACTCCCATAGTTGTGAAGGCAGAGGTGGCACCAACTGCGTGGCCTGCTCCCCATTCACCGCTATGGGGCTTCTGAAAATAGCCAAGCACGCACGCTCAGCCAGTTTTAGAAGTCCTATAGCAATAAATGGAGAGGACACTGTGCAAGTGTGGTGTGCTTTGCATTCACTCCAGGGCCCCCATCTGGAGATGGGGGACCTGCTCCTATCTGACAGCTATGGCATAGCCTATCAATATGCCATGTAGGTTACAGATGGGACAACCCCTTTAAGGGAATTTATCATTCTCCTCCCCATGCCAGTTTTCTGGCGTAAAAAAAGTCACAAACCCTGTGTTTGCAACTTTTTAAATGCTACATGTGATGAAAACAGAAAGCTACGACAGCTAGGAGGCTACCATAGATTTCAGGCTGGTGTGTAGCCTGTGCCAAATCCATGATTAGGCCCATCCTCCAGCTGCACAGGGGAAATCAAGACTGGCAAAGAAAATGCTGGTTCTGATAAATGTTCCCCTGCGTGTGACGTTGGATAAATCTGGTGCAAATCACAAACGTAAAGAAAAATCCCCTCACAATAAATTGCCTTCTTAAGGCCCCTTTCACACGCGCGGGTGCAATGCCTGATGCGAACGCATTGCGCCCGCACTGAATCCGGACCCATTCATTTCAATGGGGCTGTGCACATGAGCGTTGTTTTTCACGCATCACTTGTGCGTTGCGTGAAAATCGTAGCATGCTCTATATTCTATTTTCACGCAGCCCTGGCCCCAAAGAAGTGAATGGGGCTGCGTGAAAATCACATCCGCAAGCAAGTGCGGATGCGATTTTCACTGATGGTTGCTAAGAGGTGTTGTTTGTGCAATTGCACCCGCGCAAAAAAAAAAACTGAACGCAATCGCAGGCAAAACTGACTGAACTTGCTTGCGAAATCGCACATTTTTAACTGAACGCATCCGGACCTAATCTGTCACATTCGTCTGCAATGGGCCAGATTGTTAATTTTGCACTTTAAAAGTAGAAAATGCAATGAGGAGGAAAACCACAGGTGGAGCCGCACGTTTGAAAACTGGAGTCGTCGCTGCCATCAACCAGTCAGGTCAAATCTACTGCTTTGCAAGATGCGCTGGAACACAGAAATGCGGACTATGACCGAATGCCTCAGCGGCTGCTCTGTCTGCACTCAACATTTCTAGCTTCTATCCAACTTCAGTCTCCATCTACAATTCTATCTTTTGGGCTGAAAATCTATCATTTCAGTGAGGTCATCTACTGTACAGACCGATTCCCCTTTCCAACCCACTTGAGGTATTGGATTCCATCATTTTGTATTTTAATTTCCTTGCATATATTTAAGAACATTCACCACAGATATTCTTGACTATTTAATAAACTTTGATCCCTTTAATAATTGACAGAGGATTTTCTTTTTCTTTTCTATATTCAAATTTTAGGAGACCAAAAGTGTAATGTACGTGTCTTTGGGTTTACGTACTGTATATACACTTGTCAAGTATAATATGGGTGCTAATGAGTTTTTCTTTAGAATGCGATTGCCATAGGCAACATTTTCTGCAGAAGTCTCCCCACAGTGTGGATCAGCAAGGAGAAAACCGGTAATAATAGTATTTGATTACTATAGAATACCTATTCCTTCAAAAATACTAGGCCATCCCCATGCTTCAATCTGAATCACCACCACAAGTGTCTGAAAATAAACTGGATATAAAGCAGTGTTCTTTTCCCGCCACCCTTAGGGCTCATGCACACGACAGTTGCTCGTTTTACAGTCTGCAAATTGCAGATCCGCAAAACACGGATAACGGCCGTGTGCGTTTAGCATTTTGCAGAACGGAATGTCCGACTCATAATAGGATAAGTCCTAATAGGTCCATAATTTGGACAAGAATACCACATGATCTGTATTTTTGTGGATGCCACACAACAGACATATAGCTGCAGACAGCACATCTTTTGCGGCCCCATTAAAGTGAATGGGTCTGCATCCAACCTGCGGATCGGATGGGGATAAAAGCAACGGTCACTTGCATGAGCCCTTTTAGTGGAGGAGTTTGAAGCAACCCCAAGCAGCAGCCTCATTTATCACCGAAGACCAAACAATGTACATTTCTACCGGATGGATGGAATAGCCCCAGCGATATAAATGCCTACAGTGATGTCAGCGGGTAGACGCGAGCCTGCAGTGGTGTCAGCGGGTAGACGCGAGCCTGCAGTGGTGTCAGCGGGTAGACGCGAGCCTGCAGTGGTGTCAGCGGGTAGACGCGAGCCTGCAGTGGTGTCAGCGGGTAGACGCGAGCCTGCAGTGGTGTCAGCGGGTAGACGCGAGCCTGCAGTGGTGTCAGCGGGTAGACGCGAGCCTGCAGTCACGTCAGCTGTTAGACGTGGGCGGCATGCACTTGGCAGTATTATGGCCCTGTGCTTCCATGAGCCATTACATACCACACATTGAGGTACAGAAGGACTTACCGTACCTCCATATGCTTCCGATTTTATGCAGAATTTTTTTCCCCAAAAATGTGACAGTGCATGAGATATTACAAGCTATGCTCCCCTAGATGCATTTCTGTCGCTGGGTGTGCCGCCATACATACTCCTGTATAATGCTCACCTTGAAGCATATTGTTTCCCATTACTGTAATACTTGAGACAGAAAAGACAATGACAATTATTGCTGCAAATTCTTTATTTTAGAAATTATTTTGACATAAAAAAATTTGACTTAACCATGATCCCATAGACACTAGAGAGAATTACTTCTATGACCCCCATCATATTGTTAGTGAAGCAAAACCATGGTTACTCAACATGACTGTCAGCTCCTAAACACCCCCCAAACTTCAGTGAGCATTGTATGAGGTAACGATTACCGATCGTCTATAGGTCATTGATATCACCATACCCCATTCCTCCACTGGGCTCCTGAAAATAGGCAATAAAAAGGCATTAAGACTCCCCCTGAAGGGCTCTCCATAATGTGTGGGTTCTCGATGCATCTTACTACCAGTTTGTGGGAGCACGATGAGGGAACCGGGAATATACAAATCGCATCATCGGAATCAGCCATCGTTACACTATACAGATTAGATTGGGGGCTGGTTATGATCCAAAAAAGTAGTGCTTCACTTTACAAGAACAATGACCAATATGGCAGCAAGACAGGAAAAAAGTGTTAACATTGCCGTAACCAGAAAACCTGCAGGATGGTTACGAGGGACATCTTGCCGACAACCCCATAGTAAAGGCTGTAGCTGTCGGGCAGTGTTTCTGTAGGAACCAGTCTGCCTCCAGTGACAGCAGCAAAGAATAGACCGGCTAGCCGCTCGATACTGGTGCAGGACACGCACTGCGGCTCGTAACAGCCAAACAAGGTCCAGCTCAGATGCAGTTTGGAAAATGAAAGGCGCAATGTGCTGTTTTACCCTTGCACTAGTTTTGCTGCCCCCACATTGTATTTAACGGGGTATTCCCATTTTTTATAGTGATGGAATATCATGAGGATATCAGTAGAGGTCCATCCACCTGAAAGTGAAGGGGATGCATCACTGGTGTACCGGCTGTGTGCGTCCTGCCAACCTGCAGTGCAGCCCCATACAAATACATGGGATCTGCTGTAGTACCTTTCACAGTCAGGAGTGCTACCATGCAGGAAAGAACAGTGAAGGGGGCATATTTTGGAATCAGTGCTGCCAGAGGTCAGACCCCTACCGATCATAGCATGATAACATATCCTAGCTATATTCCATCACTGTACAAGATGGGAATACCCCTTTAATAAGTGTAAAGAATGGGGACTAATGTATTAATTTCATTTATAGTCCTGTTTACCAAACCATCAGTCACTGTAAAACTGATTTATTGATTACTCAATGATTGGGATCTTGGATTTATAGTCACAACTTTTTCCCAGTTTTTTTTTCACCCAGTCTTTGGAAAGTTTGGTTTTAAGCTAATGGTCTGGAATATCCCATAAAATGTTTCATTGTGCGAATGAGCAGCTATTGTGTATTCAATTTAATCTGAAGAAGGGATAATACATAAAATATATGGTTCAAAAAAAGTTTAACTGTCCAGTGGCTTAGTCACCAAGGTCGATACATATCAAATACTGCAAAGATCTTCATGATCAGACCGCAGACCTGTCGCATTCCTGCTCCCCAAACACTGTGAATGGGGGCAGGAGCAGACCCAGCACGATAAATGGTGAAAACCGATTAGAAAAATATAAAACCTCCGAAAATAGATCTGATACAAAGTGTCCCTTATAAATAACCGTATACAAGAAGAATTGCACTAAATCCAGTCCTGCTGGCCCAATGTGAAACAGGGGCCCGGATACAGTTACTGCGGGGGCCCTCTTTCTATACATGAGCCATTACACATCAAAGAATTAAGAGTTACATTCTGTAGGTCTATAATAAAAAAAATATATCAAAAATGCTTGTTTGGTCTTTAGAGATCACGACGTGAGGATTTTTGGAAGTGTAATGGACAAAGTGAATTATATACAAATAAATTATCTACTGGTTGCATCAAGTAATTAACCAAGTGCCACGTACCTAGAAGGAGAAAGAATAGGTCTGGTAAGCTGGCCATACGTTCAGCCGACAGCTATCCCTGCCTACTCCACCCACTTGTATTATGAATGGGAAGTAGGGAAAAGCTGCTGCAGACATTTCTACATTTCTAGCAGCTAGGCTCCAAATGATTGGGCATGTTGAAATTCAACTGCCTGATCCTTCTTTCTCCTGCAATCAAGAGAGAGAGACAGGAATCCCCCATACATATTGAGAGGATCATTAATGTGTATGGCCAGCTTAAGGGGGTCAGCATACTGAAGGTGTAGTAGCCAGCGGACAGATAAAAGGACGTGTTCATATACTGTTGCAGTTGAGTTCATGTAAAGCTATGGTCAGCACAGGATTTAGACTCTGGCTTTCTTGTGAGGCACATCGCCAAGGTTAATCTTGGGCATGTCAGCCGTCGGTGTGAAAGGGATCCTCTTGGACGCCACCTTTTTCCCAATGGTCTCAACCTGGAAATAAAAAGGGAATCATAAGAAAGAAGAAGTTACTGAATAAGAATTATTAGGACACTTGGGTCAACATCTGGATGCAAACCCTGATGGGTCCTCAATAGACTTCTACAAATGATTGACTGCTAATGAAAAAGTAAGGACAAACGAAGAATCACGCATGGTCTGAAATACTTTTCTCACACTGACCATCCAGAACAAACAATGCAGTCCTATCGATATATAGAGATGTCGATGTTCCTCCTGCTAGAGAACTCGACGTCTAGTTGCCTCATGGACATGACCATATCAGTTTTGCGGTCCGACGATTTTGTACTTTTTCCCCATCTCAGTGGTCCTTTCAGTGCCACTACATGTTTTGATGTACCATTTTTTGTTCTTTTTTCTGTATTATTGAAAATATGCACATTTGTGCTAATAAAAATCTACAGTTAAAAGAAAAAAAAAAAAGATCCTGGCTGTGTGTATGCCACCACTTTTCCAAAGTTCTGTAGAAATGTCCTATCCTTGTCCGCAAAATAGACTACAATATGGTACTTTTTTTTGTGTCCGCATCTTTTGTGGCCCCATTGAAATGAATGCGCCCTCGTCTAGGGATTTGATGTGGATCAAAAATACGGTCGTGTGCATGGGGCATTATGTAGATGGTCAGCTTGACGTTAAAGGGGTTATCCTGGAAATAATATTGATGACCTATCCTCAGGATAGCGCATCAAAATCAGATCGGTGGGGGTCTGACACCCAGAACCCCCGCTGATTAGGTGTTTGAAGAGGCCATGCACTCCGAGTGCCGCGGCCTCTTCCTAGGCCATGTGACTTCACGGTACATCAGTCACATGGCCTAGCTGCAGCAATACCAAGTACAGCCGCTATACTATGTATGGCGCTGTGCTTGGTAATCTGGGAGTCCGCAGTACTCACCAGTAGGGTTGAGATTGCTGTATCCAAACCAGGATTCTTTTTAAAAAAAACTTAAGACTATCAGTTCCGTCCTACTGTAAAATGTATTGTTTCTGAGGATCTCTTTCTGAAGTTTCAGCAAATATTGCGAGATGTACTTCGTCTCACCTCTTTCGTGTAATTTCGTTTATTCACATAGATTACTGTATCAAAATACGAAGCTGAACCTTGCTTTGTTAATGAGGCATGGACTCGAGCTCGGTTTAATATTTTGATACAGTAATTTATGCAAATAAACGAACTGACACGTGATAGAGGCGAGACGAAGCAAGGCTCACAATATTTGCTGAAACTTTGGAAAGACCGCCGCAGAGGCAATACGTTTTACAGAAGGACGGAGCCGATACTCTCAAAGTTCTTAAAAGAATCAGGTTTTGATACAGCAATCTGAACCCGATTCGCTCAACCCTACTCACCAGCTCCAGCGAGCGCTACGGCTCCCTGATCAGCAGGGGTGCCGGGACTCTGACCACGGCCGCTGTGATAATAATGACCTTATCCTGAGGATAGGCCATCATTATCATTTCCTGGGTATCCCCTTTAAAATAGCCAATGTATATTGGTGTATGCTGAATTTTACTGCAGTTCTGCGATTTGACCCACAGATGGCAGCACACACAAAATAAGTTTCCACATCTTTCCCACTAACGGCTCAGACACACAGCATGAATGCACCAGTGTTATATATTTTGGATAATACTGTACAAGGTTTGCATTTTATAATGTAATGGTTAAGTATATATGTTGTAATCACTTTAAGGAATGGAAAAAAAAAGTTATTTTTTTTTGCATGGATGACGTAGTGGAGGTTAGATCATCATTAAGGGTCAGTTTTCTGACTGTTGGGATGAGTCATGCTGGGAGAAAAGAACAGATAAGTGACCAAAGGGAACAGCCAAAATGATGTCCATATTGCAGAATGTCTGCCTGGTCACACCCGTGTAACCGTCTACGCTGCCCATGGGATGAATTCCTCATGTCTCACTTTTTACATTTTTTCTAGAAAAGCCGTGTGTAGTACGAGTTTGTAGATGGGAAATTTACTATACACTATAGGAGCATTACGACACAGACACAACTAGAGTAGTAGTGACCCATTACATTAGTTCTACAGCAGACATTTTAGGTGGAGTGTACTCCCTATGACTCAAAAGGAAATGGTGGGCTATGTCTACAAGAAGGGATCATGCTAATTTTAAAGCTGACATCATGCACTGATGATTTATGTAGCTTAAAGGGGTATTCCAGTTGTTTCAAGTTACTATTCACAGGATAGGGAATAACTATTAGATCGGAGGGGGTCCTACCATGACAAGAGTGGGGGCCCCGTAACCCCTGCCCGTTCACACATGCGCTCGGCTATCTCTGGAAATCCCATAGAAATGAATGGGCTGAAGTGGTACGGGGCCCCCGTTCTCGTGACTGGAGAAGGACCCCAACCGATCTAATAGTTATGCCCTATCCTGTGGATAGGGCAGGGATCAGCAACCTTCGGCACTCCAGCTGTTGTGAAACTACAATTCCCTGCATGCTCCATTCATTTCTATGTAAGTTCTTAGAAAAGCAGATCAAGTATGCATGCTGGGAGTTGTAGTTTCACAACAGCTGGAGTGCCGGAGGTTGCCTACCCCTGGGATAGGTGATAACTTGAAACAACTGAAATACTCCTTTAAGGTCTCTAGAGTATTGCTGACTGAACCCACCATTTTCAGAGGGACCACCGAATAACGTAATGTGTATGGGGAGCTCCCAGCTTCCCCCCCCCAACAGTTGATGTTGGAATAAAAGAGGATTAAATTGAATTTCAATGGCCTTTTTCCAACACCATGAATTTCAATGCCCTAAGAGACAAGATGCTGCGGGAGGCGTCTGGTAGAGGCTTTCTCCTCTCTCCCCTGTTCATCTGACAGCCATCTAATGCATATGGCCACCTTTCTATAAGCAGTAGAACTGGATAAAGTGGGTCTTCAGCTAAACCTATTAGGCTGCATAACCATGGTATTAATATGATTACCGGTACTTGCCATTACATCCTGTTCTTCATAGGTTAAACAGCCTTAATCGTAATTTTATAGGGGGGTTGTCTCACCAAGACAATCCTTTTCCATATGCCTATTAAAGTATATGGACATAGTGGGGTATCCCTTGCTTAGGGCAGAGTGCCGCTATGTATCAGTGTCTCCAGCTATGGCACATTACGTCTACATCCATTTACCTATATGTATAGCTGGCTGCAACTTTCCCTGGCATTATTGGCTGTAAAGGAGAAGCTGACTTTAACGGGAATCTGTCACTTTATACCTTCATATAAATCCTCCTGACAAAGTAGACATGCACTTGTCAGCACATTCTAACGTTCTTGCTCCCATCTCAATCAATTCCCCCAATTTGGAGAAATCAGCCTTATAAAAATATGCAAATTAGCCCCTTGGTGCAACGAGGGTGATGCACTTGCACACGAGGCTCGGCCCATCTTTTCCGGCTGTGCCCCCACCAGGTTTGACTGGCAGGGCCAAGCAGAGAAGCTGCACCCAAGCCTGGCCCTGAAGTCTCACGGCATCGTGTTTGGTGCACGTTCTGTACATGGCTGGAGTTCACCAAGCAGATTAGAACGTGACAAGTGCATATCTGCCATGTCAGTTGGATTTATATCAAGGTATGAGGTGACACATTCCCTTTAAAAAGGGGAATAAAAAAAAACATAAAAATTAAAACATTACTGAAAATATTTAAATATTACTTTATTATAAATAAACTACCAAAATACCTTTCATTAGTTATAATGTCTCGTTTTGTCTTTGGAGCAATTATCAGGGGAAATAAAATGGCCGCCGTTCTATTAGTACACACAAAACGTATAGCACCCTAAAAACACAAATAAAGTAAATACAATTGTGCCATACTCACTATAAAAATGTACTAATGCTACGTTATAAATGTGAGATTCTTGGCAAATACATTTTGTACAAAATTATCTGTGCCTGTCCGCCAGCGTCAAGGCAATCTCTTTAGGACAGGACAAAAATGTATTTGCCAAGAATCTCACTTTTCTAAGATACAGTAGCATTAGTACATTTCATATAGCGAGTAGGCAGTATTGTATTTACTTTGTTATTGGTGTTTGCAAAAAGCTGTTGCATCTTGTTTGTTTTTAGTTCACGAGGAGACATGAAGGGAGGGGGTGGGGGGGTGAGGCTGATGAGCAGCAGCACTTGTACGCCGTCTCCATTACCACAGTCTGTCCTGTCCATCCTCTTGTCTCCTCATGAGCTCCATTCCCACAGAGATTCAGCTAAAGATCTTTTCAGCTGTATTCAGGATCATAGGAGAGGAGGATGAGGCAGCTAGTTAGATCAGTGTTGTCAAGTAACTTGTCCTCATGTGTGATTAAGACAGGTTTTGTGTGTACTAATAGGACGGCAACCATTTTATTTCCCCTAATGATTGATCCCCAGACAAAATGAGCCATTATAACTAATGAAAGGTATTTGGGAAAATATTTACAATAAAAAGTAATATTTAAGTATTTTCATTTTCCTAATTCTCAGAGAACCCCTTTAATGGTTTTGCCATCTCATTATAGGTTCGATTGCAGCCTGTTAGCTGACTACACATATTTTTGGGGGGCTATAAGAAACCCAACGGCATTGATTGTTCCTGTGATGGTCATTTATCTTATGGTAAAGAATGCAATCCCATCGATATACCTGAAATCCAATGTTCTGCAGCTCCCCATGAAGGTCATCTAGAACCCTGCGGCCATCAAATATGAATGCAGGCTTTAACATCTTAGAATGAATGCGATGGAAATCCAATTCCTACCACAAGAGAAAAATGGCTGTCAGCTTTCATAGAGGACGAGGCATTAAACAAATAAGCTATGTAACGTATGTGCAAGCCTTCAGGACTAAATGTAACCGTACCAATATGAACTGCATGTTACTCCCACTATAAGATCAGAAATTTACATTTCTTTTCTCACCTTGAACATGTCCCATTCTGTGCAGATGACCATAGCATGAGCTCCTTCACAGGCCTCGTATGGATCTGTGGAAATGTGGACCAGCTTCTCCACTGGGGAGGGGGAGGGGAGAAAAAAAAAAAAAAAAAAAAAGACATACATTCAGATTAATGATCAATAGCTAGGTTAACAAAAATCTACAGAACACTACACAAATCTGGAAACAATTCAGTGTAATGTCCCACGTAGTGATTAAATGAGGTCAGGAAGGAGACCGAAAAGATCAAAGCCCTTCAATGACTGAAAATAAACAGAAATCTGCGCGCTGGCTAATATCTCCCATATGCATGGCTCCTGTGTTTAAGAGTCACCTACCTCGGTCATCAGCGGCCACTCCTGGCTGGGATAAGTCCATGACTATCTGTGCTCTTGGTACCTTGGGATCATATATGTGCAGCTTGGCACCTTCATCCATTAGGTATTTACTAATGTAGATGCTGGAGGACTCTCTGTGGAAGAGGAAAGGAACGGCTTCAGGTAATGGGCAATTCCTATGACACAAGCTGGATCCAGTCTTTGTGTAGACCAGGGATGGCCAACCTTAGGCTTTCCAGCTGTTTGCAAAACTACAACTCCCATCATGCCCAGACTGCTATCAGCTTACAGCAGGGCATTGTGGGAGTTGTAGGTTTACAACAGCTGGAGGAGCCGCAGGTTGGCCATGCCTGTTGTAGACCAAAATAAAGGGCTCGCTCCACCCAATGCAAAATTATATTTTCAATATCTCGTCAATATCGGTGGGCAACTGACCTTGAAAACCAATATTCTGAACCAATATCAAATATGTCAAGTGATGGCAACTGATACATCAGTCTTTAGAAATGTAGGTGTCACATTGGCATGGACAGGTATACAGTATATTAGCAGATGTAGAGGCAGATAATAGCAGCTACATCATGGTGTTCATCTTCTGGATGGATACAGCATTGGCTACACAGACCGTCCCGACAGATTTGTAAACCTCTCACCGCATTAGCATCAGGGGCCTAGTAGCATCAATTACCTTGTGTCACCGGTGTCCTTCTTGAATGCAAAACCTAATACAGCAATTTTTTTGTCTGCTACAGTGTTGAAGAGCGAATCGATGATCCTTGAGGTAAACCTACGTCTCTGATAGTCATTCATGTCAATGACCTGGAATGAGAACAATTGTGAAGTAGGTTGTAGTGTAGATATTAATGTGTGAAAGACCTTGGTCCATCATGGGGTTCAGGAGGACAATACATAGAGATCAGGATACATATGATGACAAATCGCTGCAGGTCTCGGAAAACGAACCAAATGTGAATGTTCTGTAACTTCCCACAATCCCATTTTATTATCCTGTATTAAGCCTCATCCACACGACCGTATCCGTTTTGCTGTCTGCAAAATACGGATGTGGGCCATGTGCCGTCCACATTTTTTTGCAGACCCATTGATTTCAAGGAGTCCGTGGTCTGCATTTGGTGGACAACAATGGACATACAGATGCAGAAACCACATATATGATCAGTATGCTTTCTGCATCCATATAAACGTTCCAAAAAAGATAGAACATGTCCTGTACTTGGCTGCAAAACGTGGCCAATGGACCCAATGAATTCATGGGTCTGCAAATATGTAGATGCAGCACGGACAGCATTCGTATTTTTCAGAAACGCAATTTGTGGACAGCTAAATACGTAGTCGTGTGCATGAGACCTTTGGCTCAGTATTTTGTAAGAACATGGCCAGTAGACAGCAACAGCTGATCCATGTGCATTGTATTCCATGGGCACAGAAGGACATTGAATGACCAGACCTGGTCCATCTTTTGTGCATAATCAAGTCAGAATGATCCGTATCAATACTAGGACTCATAGCAAAAGTGGCTAATGCACATGGCATGTGGCCAACATACAAGACAATTTGTTTGCACGCCAAGTCAAGGACTATAAAACTGCTGAATGTTAATATAAGCTGCTGGCACAAAACCAGGGGAGATCCATACCTGCTGCCAGTATTTTGCAACTTCGTGCAAATTTAAAACTTCACACAAATAAACCAGATTCAGGACATCTTTCTGAAAGCAGCTGCCACCAAAACCTAGACGTAAAAAAGGAATATTACACAAGTTTATGCAAAGAGCAATATTGCAATTCTTTACTTCATTACAGTATACAGGTACAACACATTGTTACCCACACAGGAAAATCCCTTTAAATATTGATGGCCTAACTTCTTCTTCGGCATGTAATGTCACGGTTAGATTAATAAAATACAAGTTATACAGAATCTTTTCCCACAAAATGATATGTCAGTTCACCCAGCTCCTCATGCCCTATAACATTCTGCATGTAGAATGTAACGGTTTTCCTTGAGGCTGGGTTCACAGCAGAGCGTACTGAACGTACGCTCTGTATGCGCGATTGTACGGGTGTTTACAAGTGCACCGCGGAGACAAGCGAACGCCCATTGTCGCGCGTTCCCGGAAGTCTATGTACAGGAACGCGCGACACTACGCCCCAAAGAAGCTCCTGAACTTCTTGGGGCGACGGGCGTTTTACAGCGCGATCGTACGCGCTGTAAAACACTCAGGTGAGAACCATGCCGATAGGGAAGCATTGGTTTCTCCTTGTTGAGCGTTTTAGAGCGTAGGAACGCGCTGTAAAACGCTCAGGTCTGAACCGGCTGTCTGATGCAAGTCTAAGGGTGGTCTTCAGCTCTGCTGAATGAAGCTGATGGTATGGTGTTCTACTTCACTTAGCTGGGGGGGGGTCCACAGTAAATGGCCTGTCAGTCTCTATGATGTGCTAAGTTTTCTATAACTGGAGGAACTCTTTAAAATTATCACAATAGTGTAAGGTGACCCTACAAGAGACACCCGAGACGACTACTTCATACTAGAATAGCTTGCTTCATGGGGCAGGTCTACATTCTAAGCTTCAACATGCTCCACAACACCACAATGAGGTCATTATTAACTACCAGAAAACCTATAGTACAGAACCACTCATACCATATAGACGTTCTTAGGATCATATTTACCGACGCTGGCTTTAAGGAACTTGTTTCCAATTCTCTGGTCCATTCCAATAGCTCTGGCCACTTCTTCTACATCAGCGCCAGTTGCCTCACATAAGGCACTGATGGAGTTAATACTGCTAATCCTCTGAGCAAGGAACGCATTAGCAGCCTAAAAAAAAAAGAAAAAAAAAAAAAAAAAGGTAGGAACATGATGGCACATACGTCTACATGATGCTCCTATGCTATTCTCATGTACTTATGAACACCTACCAGTTTAGAAAGCTCAGAAGACCAAGTGTTGGTTGTTATAATCTTCTCTGAAGGAACCCAGTGTTCATATACAGCACACAGAGCACGCACGGCTTTCTGTCCCTCAGGGGTCTCATCTCCTCCGATTAAGACCCTGTCAGGGTTTTTAAGATCCTTAATAGCTGTGCCTTCCGCAAGGAACTCTGGGTTAGACAGCACCTTGGGTGGAAAGAGGATCAAACAATTAGTACAGAGAACATGCAAGGAGTCTTGCAATTTTGCATCAATTTTTTTTTATTGTGATCTATATCTCCATAGTTACAGACTACAAACAAATCCTGTGTGTAGTCGGATCCCTTTGTAATATGTAATACTACTCCTATACATGAGATCAAAATCGGTGTGATCCATGGGTTATCACATCTATAGGGCTGTCGTAACACTACTCAGCCAGATATCAAAGGAAACGAGGATTTCAACATGTTAAATTAATTAGCAGCTTAAAGGGAACCTGTCAGCGGCAAAAACCACCCCAAACCGCCAGCAGTACCTTCAAGTAGCTGGCAGTGTGTTTCTAATGAGGATTTTCTTCCTGCAGTCAGATGCGGTAAAAGCAGGGGGGGAAAAAAAAACGCACTGCCAGCTACTTGAAGGTACTGCTGGCGGTTTGGGGTGGTTTTTGCCGCTGACAGGTTCCCTTTAACTTCCTCTCCATATTGAATTAAACATGGACACTCAGGTCTTCTGACCATGTCCAGTCCTTGCACATGTGTTAGTTGATCAAGATATGGACAAGGTTGCCAGCCTCTGTTTTCAGTCAGTGAATGGAGACCTATAAGTACCTGGAGATTGAGATTGGGTTTTGTGTTGGCATCAAAGATCCGGCGGATGCTCTCTGCAGCCCTCACGGGCACCGTGCTCTTCTCAGTCACAATCTTGTATCCATTTGAGTTCTGCACAATCCTTCGGGCGCATGCTTCAATGTATTTAAGATCTGCAGCTCGGCCTTTTCCCATACCATATGTTTTTGTCGGGGTGTTAACCTGCCCAAGGAGAGATCATCGTGAAGGTCAATTCTAAAATTATGCAAAAGTCAAATTTAGAAGAAGAAAATGGCTTCATTTACAGGGGAACAGGTCTGACGGCATTCTAACATATTAAACCTACACAAAGGCCTCTCTGTCAAACTCGACAGCTACAATTACCACTTGTACAATATCAAGACTAGACTAAAACAAGCAAGTGGAAGTAATGTATCAAAATATCATTTATTATAAAATATAAAGTATGGGGAAACAACAGGATGGTATACAGTATACAGAAAAGCAAAGGGCCATGCGACACCAATCCATACACCTATCAACCTATGCAAGATAAAACACAGGGTGGTAAAGCCAATGAACCGGGGCATTAGCTCTGGGACAACCGAAATGACACAAAAATGATCGCCACAATGGGGCTATGTGCAGTAGGTACAGAAGATCGTACCTGGTTGACCATGAGCTATCCCACACATCCCAAAATACATAGGCAACAACACTGACCAGTATGACAGTAAACCCTCAATTAGAGTCAGTATCTAGATCTCAAAAAGTGGCAAGATAAACCTGAATATACAGGACCCACTATGGATATATATATAGAAGTGCCCTATGGGGATGCCAGGCTGTACTAGACGCAGGACGTACCTGAAGACATGGTGAATGGATGGATAACAGACCCTGAGCGCGAGACCTCGACGCGCGTTTCACCTCAGCGGCTTCGTCAGGAGGTCATTCTAACATATATCAGTTGTCCTGCAGACCATCTGTGGAGATATTGCTACAGGGCAGCCTGACACACAGAGCCGTGAAGCGGATCGCTGGGCTTTCAGAGTCCGTCCTCATCTTTATAAAATGTTGTAGAAGGTACAGGTGGCGGTATACGGATTTATGTGTCCGCAGCATGGATGTGCCTTCTTCCTAATCCAAGAACCGCTATACGCACACACAGTGACGCCATTATAAACACCCCTTGTTTTAGATTTGTGCAGAGCGCCATTAAATAAGACAACTTACAGAAAGGAAGACGAGATCAGCCTCTTGTATTGCTGCATCAATGTCAGTGGAGTAAAACAGGTTCTTGCCTCGGCAGGACTCGACCACCTCTTTCAGTCCGGGCTGCACATAATAGAAAAATCCCATCAAAATCCCATCATACACAAAATCCCATCATACACAAACATGACAAAGAACAGAAGCAGGCAACAAACCGTGCTGAAGGGAGGTCAGTGCAGGGACCTGGTTGAAAGGTCATTCAGGCAAAGATTTAAAGGGGGACATTTGCCAAATCGGGCAGGCCAGTCTATTGGTGGAAAATGTGGCAAGTGCTTTTGCACGGGTGATTTTGTGAGCTGCACCTCCCTGCGCTACTTTCAGAAGTGGATTGAGAAGCTGGTCAGGTTTTCAGAGTAGAACACATTGAAGTCACATTTACAAAGTGCAAATTCGCTACTCCATGCGTTACACTTGCGCCGAATTTATAAAAAAACGAAAGCCATGTTCATAAAGTTGGTGCAGGTGAGCAAAGCAAAACCAGTCTAAAAAATGACTTCAAATACAACTACAATGATAAATTCTCCCCTAAAACCCCAGAGTGCAGCTAAGAAGAGGGGGTGAGGCAACAGCCTCCGTCACCCCCAGGATCGGATTCAGGGGTGACTTGTATGAAGATTTATAGGGGGCGTCATATTCAAGGATAATGAACCATCTGGATCAAGCCTGAGTGCACATACAGGAGATGTTCTGTGCCGGAGCCAGACAATGGCGATGACCAAGTTCTGCGCCGATCTGGACAGATAAACCCAGCATGCAGCATTTTATATTTGACGTCATCACTGATGCCACCGGACACAAAACTAAAACTATGAGATCAGTTTTGTCATCAGTTTCGCTCTGGCACTTTTGTACTATGGAGGGAGTCATGTCAGAGAGCTGGATGTCTGTGAAGGGTAGAAGAGATGTAGTAGATATTAAAGAGAAGAGAAGACGTCATCGGCGCAGGCGCACTGAGGGAGTGCTGAGGAGGCGAGCCTCCTTATCTCAGAGCGCCTGCACCGAATCAACACAGGCGCGCGATTTTTGAAATGCTGACAGGGCCGGCCGGAGGAGGAGATCGCGGCTGGCCCTGTCAATCAACAGAAGGAGGGGGCGGTTTTCTGCGGCTGCTACCAGCAAGTAGACGCCCTACTTGCTGGTAGACAGGTAATTAGCATATTATAAAAGTAAGTTTTTTGCTAAATCTACTGAACGAAAATTATTAATAACATAATGTATAGCAATATGGCAGGAAAGGGATTATAAATACCCCAACAAAAAAAAAATGAGTTTAGTGGGGTGACAGAAGCCCTTTAAATCAAGAGAATGCATATATAGGTGACTTTTACGTGTACCATTACTACTGCAGCAATCGTATCTCTCTCTCCCCATTTCAGACATCTGACTATACAATGAACCCATTGTCCTGCTGTCTGGTCGCAATGTGAAGTCTCTTTTACAGGGAGGAGATTCACTTCCTGTATTCTCCCTTTATGTGAGCGATGACGGCCCCACAAGTGCCAGCTCAGCAGTGGAAGCCGTGTACGCCTGCCCCTAGAGGTCAGTGTGAAAACTGCAAGCTATTACACACAAGCTCTACTGGTTAGCATGCCTTAAAAAGAGTTCTTAAATTCGCATATTAAAGCCTCATGTACATAAGCAAGTTGAATTGCAAACTTTTTGTGGATTTTTTTTTTTTGGGCGTTTTACCTAAAGGTTCCCATACCTTTATAGCCAAACCTGCTGAATTCCGCCTATCTTATCTGTATTTAGGTGCGCTGACTCTTCCCCCGTGGTAAGGAGAAGAAGGATCTCTCATTTTGAATGTCAACATGTCCAATCCTTTGTCATTTTAAGGAGGCAAGTTGTTACTAAAGGTGTCTGGCAATGGATTTCACCCCTCTCCACATTGGAAAAACACATGCATGCTCGACTGAACCGAGCATATGGGTGTATGGGGAGGAATAGCTCTTCGGAGGAAATGCTCATTCAGCCAACAGCTATTGAAGACGTATGGCCAGCTCTAGTGCTCATGGTCCGGGTTACAGATGGACAGTCCTAGGGTCGATAGGTATTTTGCTGGATGTTAATCATTATCACAGCACATTTCGTGTGGGCGCTGTTACAGTAGTGAGTAGGATATAGGTCAGGACAGAATCAGTTCATTTCTCTCTTTACGGTCCACCCATATCAGGTACGGTGCAGATTTTCTGTTGCGGAATTGCATGCAGAATATTTGCGGCGCCTAGGCCACGTTACTGATGTATTGTGATGTCACTGGTAGAGGAAAAGGCCTAAGCCCTTATGGAGTTCTGCAGCTTCTTCAAAAAGCTGTCCTGGTAGTCAGAGCCCTGCCAGTCTGATACTAATGACCTGTCCTGAGGATACGGCATCAGTATCAAATTCTCGAATAACCCCTTTAAAAAGGGTTTTCTGGGATTCTAATATTGATGGCATACCCACCAGATAGGCCATCAATATCTCATTGGCGGGGGATCTAACACCCTGTACCCCCACCGATTAGCTGTTCCTGGTGCCAGAAATACAAAGACCCATCAGTGGACACAGCTGGTAACTGCAGCATTGCCCCCATTTAAGAGAATGGGAACAGTACTGCAGTTTACCAGATCTGTCTGCTACACAATGGACAGGGCTGTGCAATTCTGGCACTGACTTCCAGTACAGGCGCTACAAGTTAACAACAGATTGGCAGGGGATGTGGGTGTCAGACTCCCACCAATTAGATATAAATGGCTTATCCTAAGGACAGGGCATCAATATTAAAAGCCCAAATAGTCACATATTTGGACTTCAAATAGTAGGTTTTCAGTTGTCTAGTGTGGTCCATTTGCCTTTCCCTCCCTGAACATACCTTTGTTAAGAAGCTAAACACTGGACATAAATGAAGACCCACCTCACCAAAACCTATGAGGTGACCCCACATGTTGCCCACTAAAGCCTGTGATCTCTGATCACCATCAAGTTTCAGAATGGAAGGGCCCCGTAAATGAAAACCTAACACAACATTGAAGTATAGAGTATATACCATACACACACACATACACACACACAATAGTGGAAAGACAGGAAACTATAAAAACAAGGGATAAAGTTCACCCAGTGAAAAGGTCACATACGCCTCCACCTGAAGCATACACAGCACGTACAGACCGAAATTCAATAGGTCGCTGGGATCTGCTGTATGCAGGGCCGATCCTACACGGGGTGCAGTGGGTGCCCCGCACCCCAGCGCTGCGGCCCTGGTGACAAGTGGGGGCGGCCGCGGCCGGCGGCAGGGCAGAGCAGGAGATGAGCGCCTCCATTGCGGAAGCGCTCATCTCCATAGTCATCTGTATTGCCGTCCTCAGGACGGCAATACAGATGCCTGTGCTGCGGCAGAGGAGGGAGAGGTGTGTCCCCTCCTGTTCCTCTGATAGGCTGCCGGCTTAGTGCTGGCAGCCTATCAGAGGCCGGTGATGGCGCAATGACGTCATCGCGTCGCCTGAGCCGTATAGCGAGGGACACAGACGGAAGAGGCGGCCTGCATCGCATCGCATTGCTGGAGGTAAGTATAAGTGTATTATTTTTTTTAATTTTTTTATATAGGTACAATACTGGGCTGGCACATGATAAGGGGGGCTACTGGGCTGGCACATAAGGGGGGACTACTGGGCTGGGCTGGCACATAAGGGGGGACTACTGGGCTGGGCTGGCACATGATAAGGGGGGCTACTGGGCTGGCACATGATAAGGGGGGACTACTGGGCTGGCACATGATAAGGGGGGACTACTGGGCTGGCACATGATATGGGGGGCTACTGGCACATGATATGGGGGGCTACTGGCACATGATATGGGGGCACTCTGGCTACTGGCACATGATGGTGGGGGGGGGGGGGGGGCTCTGGCTACTGGCACATGATATGGGGGGCTACTGGCACATGATAAGGGGGGACTACTGGGCTGGCACATGATATGGGGGGCTACTGGCACATGATATGGGGGGCTACTGGCACATGATATGGGGGGCTACTGGCACATGATGGTGGGGGGGGGGGGGCTCTGGCTACTGGCACATGATATGGGGGGCTACTGGCACATGATAAGGGGGGCTACTGGCACATAGGGGGGCTACTGGCACATGATAAGGGGGCTACTGGCACATGATAAGGGGGCTACTGGCACATGATAAGGGGGGCTACTGGCACATGATAAGGAGGGCTACTGGCACATGATAAGGAGGGCTACTGGCACATGATAAGGAGGGCTACTGGCACATAAGGGGGGCTACTGGCACATGATATGGGGGGGCTCTGGCTACTGGCATATGATATGGGGGGGCTCTGGCTACTGGCACATGATGGTGGGGGGGCTCTTATTTCTGGCACATGATTGGGGGCACTCTGGCTACTGGCACATGATATGGGGGGCTCTGGCTACTGACACATGATATGGGGGGGCTCTGGCTACTGACATGATATGGGGGGGCTCTGGCTACTGGCACATGATGGTGGGGGGGCTCTTATTACTGGCACATGATTGGGGGCATCTATGGGGGCACATCTTACTGCAGATTATTGGGGGGCACTATAGGGGCATCTACTGAGGCTAAAAAAGAAGATATTTTATAAGGGGGCTCTGTATAGGGGCATTTTATACTGGGACACATTATGGTGGGTACTATGGGGAAGGGGGGGGCACTATGGGGGTCATCTACGGGGGCACTGAGAAGGGGTATTTTATATTGGCACATTATGGGAACATTAGCTCAACTGGGGGCATTACAAATGTTTTGCATATTATAAGGAGAATTATTACTACTGGGGGGGCATTATGGTGGGCTTTATTACTCCCCCATGGTATGACCCCCTAGTAGCAGCACCAGCCTCTCCCTGCTCTTTTATCCCTCTGCCCTTTCTCCAAATCCTTATTATGAAATCTTTCTCATTAGGTTAAAGCACAACATCAGCTCCGCCGAGCCCCCGGCCAAAGTGTTGAAGTGGCGTCCGAGATCCCCAAGGGCCAAGTCAAGTAACTGTAAGTTTTTATGGGGGTTCTACAAAAGAGCTATCGTGGGGCAAAGTTCATATTCGTGTTTACACACGTGTTTTAAAATGAATGCTTTCTCCTATTATAAACAAGTAAATAATGACGCAATGCTGTGGGGCTGGTGTGCAACTTTTTCCAGGGCTGGTTTTTATCCCCAGTCCGGCCCTGGCCGAGCGAGCCGCCGGGACTTTTTTTTTTTTGACTTTTTTTTTTTTTTTAAGCCGAGCAGCCGAGCCGCCGATTCGTGGGGCTGAAGTTGGGGGCTGAAGTTGTTGCCATAGAAACATTGTAAAGGGGAGGAGTTAGTAAGATAACCACGCCCATGTGGGGGCGCCAGAAATATTTCTGCACCCAGGCGCCTGTGACCCTAGGATCGGCCCTGGCTGTATGCACATACATATCTAACATAGGACACAAGCAAGAGGCGAGTCCTTACCTCATAAATAGGGAGGGTGTCTGAATTCCAGGCATTTATCCGAGTCTCGTTAATGTCCACCACAGTCACCTTGATATCGGGGCACATCTGAGCGATGACGCTGCATGTCGGACCCCCCACGTATCCGGCACCGATGCAGCAGATCTTCTTAATTTGAAACATTGTGATCCTGCAAAAAAGCCATTGACATGACATTCTTATTATAAAGTAACGTACCCAGAACATGTAGTATGGTGACGGCACAGAGAAATCACTATGTGGGGATAGAACCAGTCGCTCAGGCCCTGCTGTGTCCCAAAATCCAGCCTGACCAACAAAGCCAGAGGCAGGCAGTAATGCATATACACCAGGGGAATTTTCTTCAGTTTATTATTGGGGTCAATGGCTTAGGAATAAAAATTTAAAAAAAACTACAAAAAAACTGAATGGAACGGATGACTGATCTATTTTAGCATCAATACAATACACAAAAAGACGCAAGTGTGAATTTAGCCTTAAGTCTCAGACAGGGGCGTAGCTAAAGGCTCGTGGGCCCTGGTGCAAGAGTTCAGATTGGGCCCCCCTTCCCCCGTCTATAATACCGCTGTGTTCTTATGCGGCACAAGGGTCTTTGGGCCCCCTCAGGCTCCTGGGCTGGGTAGCGACGGCTACCTCTCCACCCCCTATAGCTACGCCCCTGGCCTCAGAACACATCAGAGAAGTGCGCATGGATCTGGTATATAGGCACACAGTGTAATCCTTATGGCTCCATACAAACACTGGATTTTCCCCATAAGAAATGTCACATGATTGGAGACATATGGAAGTACTATGGACATATACGAGGGATCCCATACACAAAAATGGGTGCTATTTTATGGCTCCAGACAAATCAGAGGTTGCACAGAGCTTTAATACAGTCACTGTAATTTATACTTTACATTTTTGGGCAAAAATACCCAAAACTGGACACATGAATGTCCAAGAGTGATTTTTGCGCTATACTATTACGGCCACCATTATTTTGTCTATATATATACGATGCCGCTCATATGGTAGTGACGGGCATTATACACATACAGAATTCCCATAGCACAAAGCCGGCCATACAAATTAATGTCAGCCAAAACCCCCATCGAATCGTGTATAGAGTCCTCCTGACAGCAGATGATGGGGCACAGAATGAATGGGCAGTTGGGTATCAACATGCCTGATCCTTTTGTTCTCAGGGAAGACAATCTGCTTGCAGAGGTTTCTGGCCGCGGCTTACTCTATTAAAAACACGTGCCGCGTTCAGGAGGAACAGATATCAGGAGAACAAGTGGTCGGAAGTGTTTGGCCATAAAAGAATATACAACCAGCGCTGCACATATAATCATGAATACGTCCAGGAAGCATAGTCAGACCAAGTCATGTTCTAATCATGCATTCTACTTCCAAAAAGCATGAAACCTCAGATTTTTTTTATTTATTCCATTCACTCCATTTCTATAGGCGACTTCACCTCCAGATGGGATTCCTTAGGTCCTGAAGCCATATGATCTCTTTAGAGGAAAGCAATGACACTAGACTAATAGTGAAGCACCGGGAGCTCAGGATTAAGAACAAGCAGGATTTTGAGAACCGTGTTTCGCTCTAGTTTCTTGAAGACTCGGAAAAGAGCGAAACTCGAGTTGGGCAGTTCCCAAAACTTTAATTTGATATGTGCCGATATTGCTTTTACTTTGCGAGTATAATAAATCGTGCTCGTTCTTAAAGGGAATCTGCCACCTCCAACAACACCCCTCCCAAACTAGAGTAAGGCTGGGGTCACATCACCGTTTGGCTTTCCGTTCTTCTGATTCGTCAAAAAAATGGATCTATTATTTTGAGCATCAGTTTGTGTCAGTCCCACCAGAGATCCGTTATTTTTGATGGGAGAAAAAGTCCTGCATGCAGTACTTTTTTTCAGTCTAAAATAACACATCTTAGACGGAAGTAGCTCAAATGGATGCTAAATGTGCATAACTGATGCACAGGATCCGTTTTTTTTACAGGATCTGTATTTTTTTCTCTATTTTTCTGTTCTTCTGACAGATCAGAAGAACGGAAAAATAACAGTGATGTGAAATCCCCTTAGTCTAGTTGAGGGGGGGGGGGGGGTTGTTCGAGCTGACGGATTCCCTTTAGGCTACGGCTACACGGCGACAGTTGTCACGCAACAATTTTTATAATGATAGTCAATGGTGTCGCACTGCTGCCACTGTGATACGGCAGTTGCACAAAACTCCATCCAAGTTGGATTCTTGTGCGACTGTCGTGTCACAGTATGTCGCAGTGCGACACCATTGACTATCACTGCAAAAAATGTTGCGCAACATTGGTGCGACACATGTCGCAATGTAATTGTACTCTTTTAGTCATGCAACACATGTCGCCGTGTAGCCCTAGCCTTAATCTTCCGGTGCTTCACTATTAGGCCTCATGCACACGACCGTTGTTTTATTCCGTGTCCGTTGTGCCGTTTTTCATGATTTTCTGCGGACCCATTGACTTTCAATGGGTCCGTTGAAAACTCGGCTAATGCACCGTTTGTCATCCGCGTCAGTGATCCGTGGTTCCAGTCCGTCAAAAAAATATAACCTGTCCTATTTTTTTTGTGGAAAACGGTTCGCGGACCTATTCAAGTCAATGGGACCGCTAAAAAACACGGAGGCACACAAGATTGTCATCCGCGTCTGCGTCCGTTTTTTTCCTATCATTTTCATGGCAAAGCTGTCTTAGATTTTTTTTTTACTTTCCTTCATGTCTGGTGATCCTCCAAAAATAAAGGAAGACACACGGAAACAAATCACGGAACAACGGAACCCCATTTTGCGGAACGGAACACAACAACGGTCGTGTGCATGAGGCCTTAGTCGTGCAACACATGTCGCCGTGTAGCCCGGGCCTTAATCTTCCGGTGCTTCACTATTAGTCTTGGGTCATTGCATTCCTCTAAAGGGACTTTGTGGTTTCAGGACCTACAGAATCCATCTGGAGGTGAAGTCATCTACAGCAACGGAGTAGTTCGTTAACGGCATAACAAAAAAAAAAAAAAAATTCGGAGGTTTCCTGATTTTTGGAAGTGGATTCCAGGACTGGCAAATGGATTGGTCTAACCATGCTTTTTGGAATTATCTTCATGATTACATGAGCAGCGCTGGTTGTATTTTATAGGTTTTTTTTTGGAAAGAGACCCGCGTCTGTTTTGCTGCTCTCACTTGGATACTGGCTTTTGTAAGGCCCCGTTCTTTTATATTAGGAAGTAATACATAGCCAGAGCGAAGTTCAACAAGATCAAATCACTGTGAGGTTTTACAAACGGTGAAAGGCTTCCTCAGCTCTGCTACATCTACGTTACTAATTCAATACTAAAAAATTTAATTCACATCTTGTACTAGACGTGGTAAATAACCTCATACGGTTCATTAATCCTAGAGGAGACGCCTGTACTGGCTTCAAGGACCCCATGCTGCCCAGTACTCAATACTCTCAGAGACCCTTGAAGAGTAATGTGCCCCCCAGACCGGTCTATACATTACGTTCACCACCATCTGTATCACAGTGCGAGTTCAGCAGAAGGAAACGTACGTCATAAGAAGGAGGGGGGACCCTGGGGAACACACAGGAGGTTGAGTAATCAGTAGTCGCTGATGAATTACATATGGAGGGCTAGAATATGGAAGTGAAGGCCTCCTAACACCGAGCAGTCACCTAGGAATGTGAACATAGCTGATACAATGCAAGCCATTGATGGGGGGGGGGGGGGGGCATCAGTGGCTTCAGATGTGAAGCGGGTGAAACGTGTACACTAAATAATGGGGGGCTGACTGCTCAGTCCAATCCAATCTATGCCCATAAACTCCATGCCATTCCCCATTTCTTAGTTATATCTCCTTCTGGGAAAGCTGGGTGCCAACTAACATTAGACGTGTCAGAGGACAGAATTATAAGTCTTATCCTCTGGGGTGCACCACCAATGAGGCCAGGCGAGGCGATCGCCTCAGGCAGCACCAGGTAGGGGCAAGAGAGGGGCCGTTTTAGGTGCACCCCTGATTATCCCGTAATCTGTAATCTAAAGGCTGTATTACACCCACAGATTATCTGACCAATGTCTGTCCAATCAGACCAATAGTTGGTGTGTATAACAGAAGATCTACGCGTGTGAACAGCCATCTGACCAACGGTTGGTCAGAAATCTGTCAGATAATCTGTTGGTGTAATACAGCCCTAAGAAGGCTGACGGGGGCTGTAATGGAGGGCACGCCAAGTCTCATCCAGCTTTCCCAGTGACCGATATAACAGCTGACACAACCTATATTTACAGCAAAGTAATAAATCTGTGTACAAGTACAATAAACTAGTATCCGGTATCCCCACTACTAAGATGGGACAGCCATAAATGAGACCATGAACACAGCCGTACGGTCAGGAGACCCCCAGACTCGTCTCTGCAGGTAGTCAATGGACCCTTTCATCTGCTCTCTGAATAGGGAGCATTCAATGCAATACTAGGACCTCATCCAGTGTAATCGTCACCAGACGAGGGTGCGGACACAGTCCCAGCACACTGTGAAGGCTACATGGATCAGAAGATTGGAGAACTACTAGTCACAGCATTGCCCGTCACATCTTGTTTTCATATATTAGAAGAATGAGTCAAGGTTGTAGAAGTGTATATGTGACATTAGAGAGCATGCCTCATGACTACCCCCTCCATGGTCTATGGTGACCCTACGTGGGCGAGGAGACATGATGAAGCAGGCCAGCACTTTGATCCTGGAAACTACAGTTAGCTTATTAGCCTTGATATGGGTTGCATCAGATCATACCTGGCAGGCATCTGTGGTCAGGGTCATGTCAGTGGGCACAGGGGTAAGAGTGCCCGCCGGGTCATAGCTGCACAGCAGAGGAGGGCGGTGAGGGCAGCACTTACCTCCATGTCTATATACTCCGCTATATGGGAGGAAAGATTATTAAACATAATAAAGTATGTTATAGCCATCTAATGACTTTTTAACCAATTTGTAACCTGGAGAGGTCTGTGATGCTCTACAGATGCCTGCGCCCCTTCCACTTCTGGTTCAGGGATGTGATGAAGGGTTCTGACTTCAGGAAACCAACATTGGATACAAAAAGGGCGTAAATCTGCCCCGAGGACCCACCAATTCCATTCTGTCTAGACTGGTAGAAATCTGTTCTGGAGATAAGCAGCACCAGAGGTTTTGGCTTAGAACGTGTAGTGACCATGTTACAAGGACAAGACTGTTCCTCAACAGGAACATAATGAGAATTGTTAGGGCATGTTCACACAACTCATTTTTGGCACGGATGTCATTGCAGAAATCTGCGCTAAAACCAGCTCCCTTTCTTTTCAATAGAAGGTTGAGCCACAATTCACGCAACTAAGGACTTTGCACGTGTGGTTTTCCAGTCCGCGCCAGGAACCTACAGGAACATTTTTGATGCACTTACCATGCAGACACCTTGGAAAGCCGTGTTGGGAACCTGCTCATGGTTTAGTTGTGTGAACATACCATTACTGATACTCATTTATAGTCATCACCTCGGCCACCTTCATCACTTAGTTTCTGACAATCCATTGAGGCAGCAGGGGGCTCAACCAGGGGGTGCCCCTCCCCAATGCCAATTGCTTAACCTAACCCCTTTGCCACAATGAAAGCGCTCATTGCCCATGGTCCTTCCACTGCCCCCCTCTTGCCCCTACCTGGTGCTGCCTGAGGCGATCGCCTCACCTGGCTTCATTGGTGGTGCACCCCTGCTACCACCGCAGCCTGGTACACAAGGTCCTGATGCCACCATGTCAGGAACTTGTGTGCAGTTCCACCTGGAATTGAATTCATTTGAGTGTCCCGGTCTCAGGTCTTCTCTCTGGAGGTCTGGTCTGGTTTTAGAGGCCCTGTCTGGGGTTATTTGGTCCAAGATTTGAATGAGTTTAGAAGCCTAGGATCTGAAAAAGGTTAGGGTTCTGGGTCCTCATTCATTTTGGGGTGTGGAATGACTTAATCTAGGGGTCTGATGTTTTACCTCCTTTTACCATTAACAAGAAGATGCCTTTACTGGAGTACAGCTTGGACCTTCACAAAGGTAAGTGCTTTCTTACTAACTACCCCTGACCTTAGGTACCAGGTCCCTGATCTGAATACTGAGCATGTTTCACAGAGTGAAGGACCCTGCAAGTCCCCATTTCCTGGTCCTCAAGTCATCTCCATGTGAAAGTGATCAGCATATGGATTCAATTAAAGGAGCCTCCAGGAAGAAAGTCCTGATCTACAACAGATGGAGAGGAGAACCTGAGGAGCACCCTCAGTACATCCAACACCATGTAGCAGAGCTGGAGGGGTCTGCGGCTGAGCAGCAGGGTGTCCTATGTACCCAGCACAGCCCACACTTACCTGGAGACACAGAAGAAGAGTCCAGAGGTGGCAAATCTTACCTAGTGCTGGAGCCCAGGGACTGGAAATGCATATACCCCCGGCAGGTCCTCCCAAAGGGGGAGGAGAGGGGCTGGAGGCAGGACGGGGGCTGTGCGGAGGGAGGAGAGGGGCTGGAGGCAGGACGGGGGCTGTGCGGAGGGAGGAGAGGGGGCTGTGCGGAGGGAGGACGGGGGCTGTGCGGAGGGAGGAGAGGGGGCTGTGCGGAGGGAGGAGAGGGGGCTGTGCGGAGGGAGGAGAGGGGGCTGTGCGGAGGGAGGATTGGGGGCTGTGCGGAGGGAGGAGAGGGGGCTGTGCGGAGGGAGGAGAGGGGGCTGTGCGGAGGGAGGAGAGGGGCTGGAGGCAGGACGGGGGCTGTGCGGGGGGAGGAGAGGGGCTGGAGGCAGGACGGGTGCTGTGCGGAGGGAGGAGAGGGGCTGTGCGGCTGGAGGAGAGGGGCTGGAGGCAGGACGGGGGCTGTGCGGAGGGAGGAAAGGGGCTGGAGGCAGGACGGGGGGAGGAGGATGAGGTGCTCTGCACTGAGGCTGAAGAAGGGGGGTTGTCATCAAACTTGTCAGTGCAGGAGAAGATGGAGAGGAGCGACCTACTGATGAATGGCCGGGATCTGGAGGGGGCGACAGAGAGCTCTTGCTCCGGATATAGATGTCAGATCCCTCCCATTACACGGAGCAGGTCACCCCACATACAGTCAGGCAGGACCGCTGCTAGACTGCAAGCTCCTGGGCCGAGTTCGTTATAGGCTCCAATTCCCTGTCATGTGCAGGATAAATGATGACGAGAAACAGTCATCAGGTCATCCATTTCTAACCAAATATGTAGATGGCATTTTTCTATTCATTTTCCCCTGTAGAAAATGCAATCGCTTTAAAATGCTGCGTAAAGCAGTCTGCGTTAAAAAAAATGCCACAAATTAGAAAAAAAAACACCAATAAAAAATGCCCGTCTGCCCTGCATTTGGTATTTTCCATAGAATTCCTCTTAACTTCCGGAGAGGCTGTAGATTTTCAGCAAAAAAGGCACCAAAAACACAGGCACAGAAAGTGATGAAAAATACCGCAACATACCTGTGTGTGAATCCACCCTGTAAGGGCTCATGCACACGACCGTATGTATTTTGCGGTCCGCAAAAAATACGGATGACTTCAATGTGTATTCTGTATTTTGCGGAACAGAACAGCTGGCCCCTGATAGAACAGTCCTATCCTTGTCCGTAATGCGGTCAATAATAGGACATGTTCTATTTTTTGTGATACGGAACGCACACGGAGTAACTTAGTTTTTTTTCCGCTGACCCATTGAAGTAAATGGTTCCTCATACGGTCCACAAAAAAAAACGGAACGAACACGGAAAGAAAATACGTTTGTGTGCATGAGCCCTAAGGCTGCCCTCACACGCTGTGGGTTTTGTTCTAGAATGAACGTGCTGAAATCCATGTGCTCACCGCCCCTTCCAAACGGATGGAACTCATTTTTAGTGGCAGAAAATTCTACTACAAAATCCGCAGTGTGTGAAGGCATCCCTATGTTGTTGTTTTTTTTTTTTTAACACAACCCCTAAAATGCCTCCTCATACTCCCGGGTCCCTCACAGAGGTTGTACTTACCTGGCTCCCCGACACCCGCGTTGCTTCTGACGGCTGCCGTTGCATTTCCCTGTCGCGCAGATGACAACATTCTCAGGGCAGCCAATAGCAGGCCTCCCTAGCATCACCCGCGAAGCTAGGGAGGCCCATTCCTATCGCGTCTGACGGTCCTGCTATTGGCTGCCCCCGATGCCAGATGTTTTCATCCGCACAACGGCAGCCGTCACAAGCGACACCGGTACTGGGAAGCCAGGTAAGTACAACCTCTGTGAGGGACCCGGGAGTATGGGGAGGCATTTTAGGGGTGGGATAACCCCTTTAAAGGGAACCTGTCACCTGGATTTTCAGTATAGAGCTGAGGACATGGGTTGCTAGATGGCCGCTAGCACATCCGCCATACCCAGTCCCCATACCCATGTCCTCAGCTCTATACAAAAAATCCCGGTGACAGGTTCCCTTTAAAGGGGTTCTCCGCTTTTGTTTTTTACTGATGATCTATTCCTTTGGATAGGTCATCAGCATCTGATCGGCAAAGGTCCAACACCCGATACCCCCAGCGATCAGCTATTTGAGAAGGCAGCGGCGCTCACAGAAGCCAACCAGAAGTCACGAGGCTTGGGTGCATCTCAGTCCCATTGAAGTGAATGTGGGCTAAACTGTACCCAGGCCACATGACCTAGAGTCGTGTCATCACTGGCCGGCGGGAAGCTACTGCGAGGGCCGCTGCCTTCCCAAACAGCTGATCGGTGGGGGTCCCGGGTGTTGGAACCCCACGGATCAGATACCGATGACCTAGGATAGATCATCAGTATGATAAGGTGGAGAACCCCTTTAATTGAAGTGTATTTCATTATTTAAAGAGATCATCGTCTCCAAAATTTTCTAATTGAAGTTAATTAATCTTCAAAATAAGCATGCCGCCACATAGGGTAGGAACACCAAAGCATAACCGTGTGTTTCTTGTGGAAATTTGGTCTTCTGATCGTGAGAAATGCCTCTTTTTATGTTTACGCAAATACCGTTTTCAGTGCACTGTGGGCGGGGCCACTCTGTTCGGTGCACCTGACTTCCCCCTTAGTAATCCCTTCTGGCAGTGAGACTTGTCCGTCATTCTCAACTTTGAAGTGGTGGCACTGCTTGCCTCAATGTCCACGTCCACATGCGTGTCTACGAGGGTCAGCTCCGCTCTCTGACAGGCTCTCCCATCAAGAATTTCCATGCCGGGCGTCACGTCTTGTTTTTTCTATGAATGTCCTCCCTCATGTTCAGCATCATCTGTCAGAGCTTGGGAGGGGAAGGGAGTCACGTCTTGACCTTTTATTTAAATCATTCAGCGTCACTGTTTTTGGGTGGAGATGTCCTATAAGGGTACATCAACATGGGGCATGACATTCACTCATTTGTTACAAGTGCTTTAGGGTGTGGATTTTTTAGTCATGTTTTACTTGCTTTTTTTCTGACCACTGGGGGAGATTTATCAAAACTGGTGTAAAGGAAAACGGACAGTTGCCCATAGCAACCAATCAGATTCCACCTTTCACTTTCTAATGGAGCTCTGAAAAATGAAAGGTGGAATCCTATTGGTTGCTATAGGCAACTATGTCAGTTTTCCTTTACACCAGCTTTGATAAATCTCCCCCAGTGTGGCAGAAGCCACAATATATTCTGCACCATAGCCACAATTTTGAAGAGCCCATACACACATTTTTTGGCGCTGTTTTTAGAGATGAGCAAACTTCATGTTATGAAATTCGTTCACGCTTCGTTTGGTGGTAAAAGCAGAATTGCGTTATGGATTCCGTTACCACAGACCATAACGCAGTTCTATGACGGAATTCCGTTATTCATTCCGTCATAATAGAAGTCTATGGCCTGCATAGCTGATCCGTCCCGTTTCCGTTATGCAGGGGAGTCGTAGTTTCATCACAGCTGGAGTGCCGGAGGTTAGCCATCACTGCTATAGGGCCTCACGCACAAGACCGTGGTTTGGGTCCGCACCAGAGATGCATTTTTTTGCGGATCAGATGTGGACCCACACTCCGTGTGCGGTCTGCATCCGCACGTACGTTCCGCGGCCCCACAACGGACTGAGCACTGGATGATCCTTCCACAAAATGGTCGGTATCCTTGTTTTGCAGATCAGCAATTTGCAGACCACAAAACAGATATGGTCATGTGCATGAGGCCTGATCCAGAGCCAGAATACAGACAGATTTCAATACACTCGTGTGAAAGCGGCCTATGGCGGGGTTTACATGCTGCAATTTCTCCTTTCCACCCCCCCCCCCCCCCCCCCCCAAAAAAAAACAGCAATCGAAAGATGCAGTGTTGGCTGGATTCACACATATTTATAGCGCTTTTGTCATTTTTGCTGTATTTCTTTTTATTTTTTGTGCCTATTGTTAGAGATGTGTGAATTTTATTCTATATTTTTTGTATCTCTAGGACTGTAACTGGTTAATCTTAAGTTGTTACAAACTTCTTATCTCAGGAGCCTCCCCCCTCCCCTTTCTGCTGTTAGTCGAGCTCTGTCTATGCAATGCTATGAAGGAGAAGAAAGGGGGGGGGGGGGGCAGAGAACTGTGGGCAGTGTGTGTCTTCTATCTCCCCACAGATGCTTTGAAGAAGCTATTACTCACTGCCTATAGAAGAACACCTCTTTGCAGTGTCATATATGACGTGTGCAGTATTATTGTTAGGATAGACACCATTACAACATGGCGACGATAACCAGATGTTTACATTAGTTCACATTCCAAAGTAGTGCACAGTGCACAGATGCTAGAGTGTTATCTCTTCTTCTCTTATCTCTTCTTCCTTTTGAGGCAATGAAATAATGCCTGGGCCTCAGAAAGTACTGCCCTTTTCTGAAGATGTATATACCGCTTACTTTCTGTAATAAAGTAGAGATTGCATTGACCATCTATGTGTCAGCATCTAGTCTCTCAGCCACGTGTGGATATTAACCCCTGGGGGGTACTTTGATTCGGAGCACCAGAGTGCATCTTAAAGGCTTTAATTAAAAGCCGCTTTGTCACTATAAAATGCCAATTCCAGATGTTAGCTAAAAGTCTATGGGAATTCTGACATAGGACACGTGCATTTTCTTTTCTAGGTGTGTTTTGTGTGTTTATGGCATTTTTTTTTTTTAAATGCAGCATGTTATAGCAATGGTTTTATTAAGCCATTTGTTCACACTCCTTTCAAAAAGAAAAAAGACACCTAAAAAAAAAAACACTATTCACATGCGTTGAAAAACATGTTTTAAGGAGGCCTATAGGGGTTTTCTGGGCAATTCAAATTCAAAGCGGTTAAAAAAAAAAATAGGGAAGAAACAGGAGTTTTCTAGCAGTGGTGTTTTTTGTTCCTTGAGCTTTTTCCAATTTTTTTTCTTTTCTGTCAATTTTTAACTGCTTGAAAAAACTTAGGTGCCAGAGTGTGTTGTTTTTTGTTATTTAAAGAGGACCTTTCACTACTGTACAAAATAAAAACTAACTAGATCAGTGGGCAGAGCGGCGCCCAGGGGTCCCCCTGCACTTACTAGTATGTCTGGGCGCCGCTCCGTTTGCCCGGTATAGGCTCTGGTGTCTGCGCTCCCTCTGACTGATTTCTTGTATGAGGCGTGTCCCTTGCTGCAGCGCTGGCCAATCGCAACGCACAGCTCATAGCTCACACCTCTTTAATGGCATTTTTTTACCAATATATTTTCCTCATGAATCTCTACAGAGGAAGTGACCTTATAGGAGGGCATTATATACTTACTTTTCTCTATAGAAAACTAGGCATGCCAAAAAAACACCATTAAAAAACAAAATGTGCGACATGGGCAAGATTCCTCAAAAAACACAGGCCACACAAGCTAGGCTTTTTTTTGGTCCACCCAAAAATGCCCAACACAAAGCTATACGTAGCAGCGCCCTTAGCTTGCCTTTACACATGGCAGATTTTATTGCAGAAAATTCCTGAAACGAAATCTGCAACATATGAAGGTTCCCTAAGGCGGCCTGCACACGTTGCGGAATACGTGCAGTTTTTCAACGTGGATTCCGGTGTGGAAAAAACACAGTTTAGTACAGCACCAGCAAATGAGATGACACAAACCTCATGTACACTTTGCGGATTTGTTAATGGGTGGAAATTGACCTGCTGTGCGGATTTCCAAATTATGTTTGCGGTTTTAGCTGTGGATTTCACCATTTTCTCTGCAAAATGTGCAGATTAGATGCAAAACTGCACAAAATTTGCAGATTATGGTGCAGAAAGGCACATAAATCCACACGGAAATTCGTGCGGATCTTAAGTGCGTTCTCCCGCACTCATGTGCAGGTAGCATAAGGGTAAATTCACACATGCCACAGTTGTTGCAGAAATTTCTGCAACTAAGGCCCCTTTCACATGGGCGAGTTTTCCGCGCGGATGCGATGCGTGAGTTGAACGCATTGCACCCGCACTGAATCTTGACCCATTCATTTCTATGGGGCTGTGCACACGAGCGGTGATTTTCACGCATCACTTGTGCGTTGCGTGAAAACCGCAGCATGCTCCTCTTTGTGCGTTTTTCATGTAACGCAGGCCCCATAGAAATGAATGCCGGCTGCGCGAACAAGTAGATTAAGGTGAGTTAATTAAAATAAAAATAAAAATCTTAACCCCTCCAGCCCTATTTTACTATGCATTCTGTACTCAGAATGCTATTATTTTCCCTTATAACCATGTTATAAGGGAAAATAATACAATCTACACACCTAACCCAAACCTGAACTTCTGTGAAGAAGTTCGGGTCTGGGTACCACAGTCGGTTTTTTATCACGCGCGTGCAAAACACATTGCACCCGTGCGATAAAAACTGAACATTGGAACGCAATCGCAGTCAAAACTGACTGCAATTGCGTACCTACTCGCGCGGGTTTGCCGCAATGCACCGGGACGCATCCGGACACGCCCGTGTGAAAAAGGCCTAAGGGCTCATGCACACGACCATATGTATTTTCCAGTCCGCAAAAAACTGATCCGCAAAAAATACGGATGACGTCCGTGTGCATTACGTATTTTGCAGAACGGAACAGCTGGCCCCTGAAAGAACAGTCGTATCCTTGTCCGTAATGCGTTCAATAATAGGACATGTTCTATCTTTGAACAGAACAGAAATACGGAAACAGAAGGCATACGGAGTACCTTCCGTTTTTTTTGCGGATCCATTGAAATGAATGGTTCCGTATAAGGAACGCAAAAAACGGAACTTAAATGGAAAAAAAAAATGTTTGTGTGCAAGAGGCCTGAATGAGGTTTAAAAGTCAAGCGCATGGATTTCTGCCCACCCATTGAGAAGTATGGAACAGTCAGACATTTCTAAACATGAAATTCCACCCCAAGATTAAACACACGATATATTCCTCTTTCATATTTACAAAGCTCCATGGACTCCTTCGTCCATCGCTCCAGAAATCCACCCCAGCTGCGACACTTCAGTGTATAGATGATGTATAGACATTATCTGGTAAAGCACCAGCACAACCAGTCTGACCACCCGCCCGTGTGATTAATAATCTCATTATATACAGTGTAGGTGACACACACTACATTGAACACCTCCAGTCCAAATATACGGATTCAGCAACCTGCACGAAGAGCTGGAACAGTCCTTCCCTAAGGCCCCTTTCACACAAGCGATACGGATTGTGTCAGGATCTGTTCAGGAAAAAAATGATGGTTTTGCACTCAAGTTTGTCTGTAAAGGCGTTCAGTGGTTCCGTTTTTTTTTTTTTTCAAGTGGATGCTATTGCTATATAGTTTTGATGCGCTTTACAAACAATACAGGGAAGGACTCCCCTTTATAACGGAAACGGGACGGATCAGTTTTCCAGCCCATAGACTTCTATTATGACGGAAAGAATAACGGAATGCCTCTAAAGGCATTCCGTCATAGAATTGCGTTATGGTCCGTGGTAACGGAATCCATAACGCAATTCACCTTTAACCAACAAATGAAGTGTAAATGAATTTCATAAGCGGAAATTTGCTCACCTCTACTCACGCAGTGTCTTTCTTGGGGTTGCTATTTCAGTGTTGAGGAGTGTATATGACATTTCGGTCCTTCATCTGCACACTGTAATGAAATCACGGAGAGACGCGTTGACCGCTTGTTATCACATCTAATATTCGCTCCGGAATAGAAAATCTCTTCTGCTCTCAGGAAGCCTTTGAAATGTAAGTTTACATGAACACTTATCTAGGCAGTCCGATTAGCGATAGAGGAGGCTTTTGACTATCTAAACCCTAGTGATAGAGACCTTATTCAGACCTCTTGGCTATATCCTGGATTCTTCATTTTGATATACAGTCCATTAAATTATAACAAGATATGTTATATATCTTACAAGGCAATATTTCCCTTAACCATTTCCTGACGCAACGATTTAGCGTTTTTGCATTTTCGCTCCCTGCCTTCCCAGAGCCATAACATTTTTATTTTTCTGTCAACATAGCCGTTGAGAGCTTGTTTTTTGCAGAAGAAGTTACACTTTCTAACTCCACTATTTAATATTGTATAGGATGTATTAGGAAGTAAGGAGAAAATTCAAAATATGGTGGAACTAGGGAAAAAAAAATGCAATCCTGCCACAGTTTTCCTTTTTCCTGACTTGTGCTCTTCATTCTCAGAGTCATTTTTAATCCGGCGATACCACATATGTATAGTTGCTTGCATTTTCATCACCATATTCTGACCTCCATAACTTTTTGTTAGTTATGTCTACAGAGATGTGTGGGGGCTCATTTTTTGCAGAACGATCTGTAGTTTTTGTAATACTATTTTGGGGTATGTATGACTATTCATTAAAAATTTTTTGGAGATAAAGTGATGAAAAAACAATGAATCATCCATTTTTATTTTTTTTCACCATACGGGATAACTTTTGTTTATATTTTAATAGTGCGGGCGTTTCGCATGCGGCAATGCCCATGATTTTTTTTTTCTTATTATTTATTTATTTTGAGGAAAGGGGGGTGATTTGAATTTTCATATATTTCAAAACATTTTTTTTTTACTTTTTAAGTTTGTTAGGTCCCCAAGTGGATGACAACTTGCAATCAACAGACTGCAACTTGTACAGAATAATGGAATTTGCTCCATTATTCTGTACAGAAATCACTATATCCCAGTTCAGTGTTGCCACCTGCTGGCCTGAACTGGGATATACGGATAATGAGCCTATAAGCCGAGTACAAACTCCGGCTCATTATTAGAACAGGGCGCTTTCCCTAATTTCCGATGGGGGTAGGCGTGTCTGACCCAGAAGCGCGATTCTGGGCTTTATTCTTCTCAGACGCAGCGGTGACATTTGACCATGGCATCTGAGAGATTAAATATCTATGGTTGGCGTTCTCGTCGACCACGGACATTAGCCACGGGCTCCATCTTGAAAGACCAAATATTCTCTGTACATGTATGGCGGGAAGTTTTTTTTTCATATTGATGACCTAGTCATCAGTATCAGATCGGCAGAGGTCGAACACCTGGTACCCCCCCACTGGGTTCTATTCACTGTAGAAATTGCAGTGGTACATTTTTTTTATTTTTTATTTTTTATACTGGCACAGATTAGGGGGCACTTTTTTTCTATTGGCACACATTATAAGGGGAATTATTACTACTGACAGGAGCATCAAAGCAGTCCATGCTCTGATGCTCTCCTTTGCCCTGCGCTAAATCGCTCAGGGCAAAGGTATTTTTTGGAGATCCAGTGACGTACTGGGGCTCTCCATGGGGCTGCCAGGAAGCCCGGTGACGTCACCTGCAACTGTTGGGCGGGATTTAGCGCTGCTCTAGCCAGTAAAACGGCTAGGGCAGCGCTAAAGCCTGCCCATCAGAGCTGCCTGGGTGAAAATAAGGGTATGTCTCGGTTCAGCTCTGAACCCAGACAACCCCTTTAAATACTACTGAGAAACTATGGGGACCATGATTATTAGTATAGGCCCTATGGGAGCATTTTTACATCTTGGGGCACTGTTACCGTTAAGTGCACTCTGGCATAGAATCAATGGGGAGCACTATTATTATTGTGCACCCTGGCACAATATCAGCTTATCACAATTATTTTTGGGGACACTATGTTTATGGCACTATTAGTGTCGGTGGCACTATTTGCTGGGCGCAGTTATTTTTGAGGGCAAGACATCATCATGACAGTATGGTCTTTTTACAGGTATCACCATGACCTCAGCAAATTCGCTTTTTAAGCAAAAAAAAAACAAAAACGTACATGACCAAAGTGTAATCACCGTTTATTAAGTCAATAGAAAGTGCATAGTACAAGCCCTTGACTCTGAATTCTTTGTCATCTACATGGCACAACCCTCAGGTTTGGCATAGTTACGGAAAGTGATCGGAATCAACGATCAGAGACTGGTTACAGGGATACATTGATTATGACACGGTAGGACAGCTGCTACATAGGATGAACAGATATAGTTGGATGTGGAGGGCAAACGACCAGTCGTCGGCTTACACAGCAAGAAATTAAATTGTCCCCACACTTCAGATCTGAGACACTGGAACAGCTTCCGACCCATGGTGCAGCATAACAGGGCCGTGTTCCTCTGATGGGCTCAGCCTTGGCCACAAATGAAGGATTCTTGGTGGCTTCACCTTACGTATGAAATTAATATAAGCCAAAATGACCGATACCGACCTGTATTCCGACATAGCATTTCTGGTAAAACAGTTACCACTCTCTATTGCAGTCTATAGGAATTACAAGAGACAGCCGCAGCTCTCCACTTTACATTCTGGCATGGCACTAGCTCGGCTGTTTTCATAACTCCCATAGGCTAGAATGACTCAATTAAAAGGGTTTTCCAGGATTTTACTATTGTTGGCCTGTTCTTAGGATGAGCTATGAGTATCTTATTGGTGGTGGTCTGACAGCCTGGCAATCAGTTGTTCTGCACTGGTGCTGTAAATACGGAAATACACAGCTCCGTCTATTGTGTAGTGGACCGAGCTGGGAAACTGCAGGGCAAAGTTGCAGTTACCAGTTCTGACCACTACATAATGGATGGAGCTGTGTAATTCCAGCACTACTTCAGAACAGCTGATCGGCAGGGGTGTAGGGTTTCAGACCCCTGACCATCTGCCAATGATGGTCTATCCTCAATATTATGATCCTGAAATACCCCAATACATGGCTGTAATGCAGCCTCATTTTATATTAAAGAGGTATTCCAGCTTTTAGAAACTGATGATCTATCCTCCAGATCGCAGTGGACAGATCCAGAAGCAGACAGAGGCTACTTTCACCCTTGCGCTTTCCCTTTCCGCTATTGAGATCCGTCATAGGCTCTCAATAGCACGGGGAAAACGCTTCTGTTTGTCCCTATTCATTGTCAATGGGGACAAAACTGAACTGAACGAAAACGAAGTGCACCAAAATGCATTCAGTTCCGTTTGGTTGCGCCCCCATCACGGACAGAATAACACTGCAAGCAGCGTTTTTCTGTCCGCGATGTGGTGCGGAGCAAGACGGATCCATCCTGACACCTAATGTAAGTCAATGTGGACGGATCCGTTTTCTTTGACACAATAGAAAACTGATCCGTCCCCCATTGACTTTCAATAGAGTTCATGACGGATCAGTCTTGGCTATTTTAAAGATAATACAACCGGATCCGTTCATAACGGATGCAGACGGTTGTATCATAACAGAAAAGTTTTTGCTGATCCATGAATGCTGGTGTGAAAGTAGCCAGAGCTGGCACGACCACTACACAATAGATGGGACTTTACTATCCACAACCAACAAAATCATGAGAACAGACTATTCTTTGGTAGATCACAAAATGTTCATCAGACGTCTATTGAATTTCATATACAGATGGCAATCTACAATATATTTTATAATATAACAGAACCATTAGTAACGCCGCTCACTCCAGAAGCTTATAGATGTAGTTGGCGACAGTTTTCACGGGTTAATGTAAACGTATGCAAAATACATGGAGGGCTGTCAGTGACATACATGACATGGTCCACACTAGAGGAAAGAGAAACAGATGATGGAAATAGTTGAGTTATATATTTTAGGGTTACTTTAAACCTGGAGAATATATAGGAAATACATGTAGTCAGGGGAGACACAAGGCTGGTTTCACAAAAATCACAATCCAAAAGCATATGCTGTTATTATGGGTTAATACACCCACAGTCAGGCCATGATTTACGGGTGTAATACTGGCATGTGAAAATGTGAAACCGGCCTCCTGCTGCCACTGTTCCAGAAGTACAAAGGCCTGTCAGGAAAGAGATGACCATAGACATTACTTTTTGGCAGGTAGAACCCTAGACTTCTAAATGAGGTGTGCATGAAGTTCTGGGTAGATGCCCAATTTTGTTCCCCTAAAAAATGCAATCTGCAAGGTTGACAGTTTGAACAACCTTTGGCCAGCAGTTACCACATGTCTACAGCTTGGCACCTCCTGATGAGATGCCTGTCCCATCCTATTGCTGCGTGTTTTGGGGTATTAGGCCATTGCTGTCGTTACTGTATAGATTTCCCAACGTCTGGTCATGGTAATTAGATTTAGCATTTTCATTCTCCTTTCTGAACAACCATTTTGTGTTCTTGGAATGTCATAATGTGGAAGTACCAACACTTCTTCAGATGTCTTGAAGACACAGTGAGATAGTGACCTTACAGTGTTGTGGAACCTCTTCATGTACAGGTTGTTCAACATCCCATAGTTTGGCACTTTAGCTAGCAGTATTTAGGTGCTATTATTAAAATCATTTAGTATTTATACCCAAAGTAGGGTGTAACAGGTCAAAGACATTTGTATATGATAGGAAATAATAGCAGCTGGACTATACATCTTCAAGAAGATCTAACAAGATGAAGTATAGTTGAATGCTAAATACTAAACTGGTGGAGTCGCTAAGTGACTTGAGGGTTCGTGGAACGTCCAAGCTTTCCGTCAGCCCGAGTCAGTAAAGAAGGGCTGGAGTTACATGTATTGCATTAGGACAAATGCTGTGGTCATTTAGGAAATAAGTAACCTTCTACCATACGGGAATTCATTTGAAGAAGATGGATTCATGTGAAAAAAATAAACAAACATTGATGTATATGATATTTTAGGACAGAACTCATTGTGTGATGCATCTTAAAAGTTATATTAAGGCTGAAAGTCCAGACAAAGCTATTAATCAAAGTCTACATTTACAAGAAAAAAAAATTACTGCAAGAACATCTGGAACAAGACAACATGCTCCAAAGATCCTCGATCCACCAGGTATCTCAGGATATGGAATGCCCAATACCGATAGGGTGGTCGGCGTTAATAGAAAGGAAAGAAAGAAGAAGAATCATCCACTTCAGAGTAGTCTGGCCATTCTGGATTCATTTGGTCGTGCAAATATTCTGTGGAAATTCCAGGAGTTACTAGTCTACTGGTGGTGCTGGAGGTTCATGGCTATGATCCTGCAAATAAAAGAACAGTTTTACTCCTATTATACACCACATACATGTACATTTTGGAAACAAGGATGTATATACCAGGCAACTGCTATGGGGTCAGTCCTGGGTGGTCCCACCCATCTCCTTTGTTGTAGAACCTGTGTAGGACTCTCCTCCAGAGGAACGGCTTTTTTTTTAGCAATGGGAAGCCTATTCTGACCCTTTGGTATGCCCCCTCCCCTCTTGCGGTGTGTATGGATGCATGTTCCTGCTGCTACAACATAACTCAATTCAGCCTCTGCAGAATTTGAGCTGCGAGGGTACGGCCAGACGTTCAGGTTTCCCTTATGCAGGTCTAGAAGCCAAAACCAGGAGTGAATAAATAAAAAAAGAGAAGCCATAAACACTACATGTCCCAAAAAAAGTCGCCACCTGGATTTGACTAAGCAAATAGTTATGAGCCTCCTATTGGATAATTACTGCATGGGCGATTATCTTTCAACTGGCAAGAAGTTATTAAACCCCAACTGGTGCAACGAGTTGCTTCTCATTTCTTAAACAACCATGTCGAAATACACATCTCGTGGTCGTGGAAAAGATGTTAGTCAGTTTGAGAAGGGTCAAATCATTGGCATGCTTCAAGCAGAGAAAACATCTAAGGAGATTGCAGAAACTACTAAAATTGGGTTAAGAATTGTCCAAAGCATTATTAAAAACTGGAAGTATGGGGGGGGGGGGGGGATCATATTCAAGGAAGAAATGTGGCAGGAAAAAAAACCTGAATGATCGTGATCGGCGATCACTTGAACGTTTGGTGAAATCAAATCGAAGAAAAACAACAGTAGAACTCAGGGCTATGTTTAATAGTGAAAGTAAGAGCATGTCCACATGCACAATGCGAAGGGAACTCAAGGGGATTGGGACTGAACAGCTGTGTAGCTGTAAGAAAACCACTAATCAGTGAGGCAAACCTGAAACAAAAAGGATTCAGTTTTCTACGGAGCATAAAGATTGGACTCTGGAGCAATAGAAGAAGGTCATGTAGTCTGATGAGCCCAGATTTACCCTCTTCCAGAGTGATGGGTGCATCAGGGTAAGAAGAGAGGCAGATGCAGTGATACACCCATCATGCCTAGTGCCTACTGTACAAGCCTGTGGGGCAGTGCTATGATCTGGGGTTGCTGCAGTTGGTCAGGTCTAGGTTCAACAACAGTATGTGCTCCAAGAATGAGGTCAGCTGACTACCTGAACATACTGAATGACCAGGTTATTCCATCAATGGATGTTTTCTTCCCTGATGGCACGGGCATATTGCAAGATGACAATGCCAGGATTTATCGGGCTCAAATTGTGAAAGAGTGGTTCAGGGAGCACGAGACATCATTGTCACACATGGATTGGCCACCACAGAGTCCAGACCTTAACCCCATTGAGAATCTCTCTTTTTTTTTTTTTTTTGGTGGCAACTTTTTTTTGGGACAGGCAGTGTATCTCCTTTATACTTTCCATCTCGTTTTGATCCACTTCTGATTTTGGGTTTCCAAACTTAGCAGCAAACCTGTAGGTGTGTCCATAACCCTTATTTTAGTTACATGACTGCCCATACCCCTGAAGACGCCAAGTACTTGGCGAAACATGTCGGGGGGCAGAGTGCGATATGTGATTTTAGCCAGTGTGTGCAGTGCGGAGCATGAATACATGAATACATGACATGACCGACATACTCTATACACTAGGAGAATGCTCAATATTTAAAAGTAGTGCCCTGTGGAATTAACAGAGTGCAACAACTGACTGTGATAATTGCTACAGTGTCACAGTGGAAACTATTAGGCAAACAGTCAGGGAGCCCTCCAGTGGTTAAGAGCATATATACAAACTACTATATCTATATATGCAACAGTGCAGGCACCACTGATAATTTTAAAAGTGTGAGTTCTAGTTAATAATTTTTTATAGGAAGAAATAAAAGTTAGATTTTAATATTAGTTATCCTGAAGCACGTGTTAACCTAGAGACTACTAATGGTCTTAGTGACCAATTGAAAAAGGGAGTCCATAACCCTTAGGCCCCTTTCACACGGGCGAGTATTCCGCGTGGATGCGATGCGCGAGTTGAACGCATTGCACCCGCACTGAATACCGACCCATTCATTTCTATGGGGCTGTTCATATGAGCGGTGATTTTCACGCATCACTTGTGCGTTGCGTGAAAAATCGCAGCATGCTCTATATTCTGCGTTTTTCACGCAACGCAGGCCCCATAGAAGTGAATGGGGTTGCGTGAAAATCGCAAGCATCCAATGCTGGATAGGAATTGTACGGTTACTCCTCAAAAAGAGGTTCTGCAGCAGCTAAAGTATGTAATGTAAGGAATAATGTACCCAAAGTATAAGTCAAAAAGAGTTATAAAACCAGATCACCTGCAGATGTGCACTTTTATATAGTCACTTTCAAATTCTAATAATTTACAGAAAGGGGACGTTATGCCATATTTGAGCACTGAATTGCGACATGAGCATTGTTTATCCCCTTAAGTTCATGCCCTATTTTGGGTCCTTTAGGATGCAGGGATTTTTTGTTTTGTTTTACATGACAGTGTTAGGTTGTGAATAGAGATGAGCAAATTTCATATTTTGAAATTAGTTTGCGGTTCGTTTGGTGGTAAAAGCAGAATTGCGTTATGGATTCTGTTACCACGGACCAATCCTAGGACGGAATGCATAACGGAATGCCGTTAGAGGCATTCAGTCATAATAGAAGTCTATGTGCTGCATAACGGATCCGCCCCGTTTCCGTTATGCTGGGGAGGACTCTAGATGCCTCTAAAGGCATTCCGTCATACAATTGCGTTATGGTCCGTGGTAATGCAATTCTGCTTTTACCACCAAACGAAGCGCAAACGAATTTCATAACATGAAATCCCTGGTTGTGAACTCCAACACTGTAATCTGGTCACTGTATCTGGCGTACATGCCTGCGGGCTTGTTTATATGGGACAGTGTTGGAGTAAATACAACTTGTTGACTAAGTTAACATTAACTTTTTAGCAAACTTGTATTGTTTACGGTGACCTTAGGGGACCTGCTGCCATGGTAACCCATAGGCACCCCATGATCAGACACCAATGGGCTGACAAAAGAAGCCTACTCCAGATATCACAGCTCCTATGCTTGTACCATCACTGCTACTTACAGGGAATGTGTCCTCAGAAAATAACCAATTGTTTAAATATTTATTTATTTTTTAGAAATTTGTGATTTTTTACATTTTCACATTATATTGAAAAAAATATAAAAAAAAAATCCTAAAACCCTGCAGTTTTCGCACTGGCCACTATGCCTAAAATATGTCAAGACTTCCTGTACTTTGAGAGCAGCCACATGGGGCACAGACGCATTGGATAAACCTCTGGGCCTATGGGAGGCATGCTCTGTGACCTGAGCAGAGGTCCGGAGGGAGTAGTATAAGCTGTGATATCACTTACTGTAAATGGTGGATCCTGTGTTATCTATACAGAAGTGTTACTTGTCATTGTAATACAGCCTTTGATGATAATGTGATGACTACTGAAACGTTAGGGTGGTATTACACTGCTCTATCTTTGTGCAGTGCGAGCGCCAATGGATGATAACTTCCAATCGGAGCTCGTTTACACTAGCCTGATTACATGGGTCGATGCAAACTTTGAATGTGGGAGGAACGATTGCTACTGCTGTTCCTTATTCATTATCGGCAGCACATCCCTGATTACACAGGGAGATGTGCTGCCGACGATCGGGCGTCTTTCATCCTGAGGAAAGATGATCACCACCAGATGAATGAGCGTTTGCTCATTCACTGATCGATCAGCTGTACGCAGCATCTGTACTCTCCGACCACATTGTTCTCCACTAAGTCACACCGACAATGGCACGGAGAGAAAATCAGGCCCTGCAGGTGATGCTCCCCGTCATTAACAAGATCCTCCCTATTTTCGCAGGAGTGGCAAGGATGGTGCGTGTAACTCATCAGCTGCTGGTGAGATCTAGGAGAGAACGATGGAGAGGTATCATGGTCTAAACACAGCCAGATGTCCCAATGGCTGCCATCACGGCCGGATATGGGGCATTTTACAGCTGCCCTATCAGCTCATCTTTAATGTAAATTATATAAGAGTCATCATTTTCCCATTTCTGATCAGCAGCCATCTTGTCTGAAGATTTTGTTCAGCCGCAGCCACATCAGAGCGCCCACTGATTACTGTAACCTGAGCTTCTGTGCCTAATGAAAAATCCAATCCTGGCTCTGAATAAAAAAAAAAAAAAAAAAAAAATCACCAAACAGTGGCGGGTGTACAATCTGATGCTATAATGCTGCATCTTATAATGGGCAGAAATCAAACCCCACTCAGGAAATTAATCCTCTTAAAAGAACACTCCAGGGTCTTCTTCCTGCATACCCTGGTCAGATGCTTCCTCTGCTTCAAAAGCATGGAGGTCTCCACTGCAAAATGCAAGAGACCGCTGCGGCTGAGCAAAGAAAGAGCACAGTGGTTGTCGTATAATGACAACCCCTCGTGTTACCCCTGCATCGGTCTTTGTTAGCAGAATTTAAAGCAGGAAGCGTCATACAGCAGTCAGCATAAGGCTACTTTCACATATGCGATAAAGGTTTCCGGCAGAGGAACAGCCTGTCGAAGTTCACTGTATCCAGCATAAATGTACCCCATCGATCATAATGGGATCCGCCTGGTCTTCTGCATGAGCGCCGGGACAAAAAATAAAAAAAATGCACCAGTTTTTGTCTGGTCGAAACCTGGCGCTCATGCTAGAAACCATGCGGATCCTATTATAAGCAATGGGGTTTTTCTTTAGTAATTTTGCTGCAGATTTGATCTTTTCTCTTGCAAAAGCTGAATTGCAAAACAAATGCACTGCATATAGGGCCTGCAGCAGATATGAAAATCCGCAGCTTGTCCCACATGAATGAGGGTTTTGCAAAACACTATTCACTACAAAGATACCAGGGCACATTTATCAAGCTCGCCTGTTTTTAGGCGTAAAATTAGACCAGTGTATTTACCTGTCTTTCTTTTGCCTGCTATTAAAAAAGTCTCACAGCACTAGCTGAATTAGACTCGGCGTATTGCTATTAGGGCTCTTTCACACAAGCGGATCCTGTGCGGGTAATCCGCTGCGTGAAAGGGAGCCAAGCCCTGTTCCGGACAACAGAGACACGGAGCATTAATATGATTGATAATGCTCCGTGCCTGTCTGTGACAACTTTATCTCGCTGTGATTTTGCAGTAAAAAAGATCACAGAGAGGCACGGAGCATTATTCATCATGTTAATGCTCCGTGCTTCTGCAGTCTGCATCGGGTCTTGGCACTCTTTTACGGAGCGGATGCCACGCACGGCATCCGCTCATGTGAAACAGCCCTTAAGCACTTTTCAGAATGCAAATCACCAGGACAATTTTTCTGGAGACACAGAGGCACCAAGGAACTAAAGGAGATTCAGATTCTGAAGTCTGCAGAACTATGAATGCAGCTCTGGGCTACAATACAGGCCATAGGTCAGTACAAGAGAAGTAATATAGTTAGAATTATTTTTTTTTTTTTTATGTAGTTTAATCCATCAGACCACCAAAATAATTTCAAATGAGATTTAGCACTTACATTATGTGGAGTAGCAGGTTTTCCAGTCGCCCTTGATCCACGGAGACTTCTGGGTCTCAGCAGGTATATGGTAAAACCGATAACAAGCCAGGCCATGACAATCATTGCAATGCTAATTCCGCCATCACTGGAAGGATTGGGTCCAGGTACTGGTGAGTAGATATACCGAATACATTAGTTCTCCTTATTTGCTACTTCCTGAATAGTAATACGCCGTGGAATATGTCGGTGCTATATAAACCTTATTATAAACAGCGGTCATCTGGAATTGCTTTTTTCCCCCCATCTGTTTTAAAGGGTCTCATAAAAGACAACCCCTGCCCCTCCTGGGGCACATGGACGTTGTAGAGTGTGTTCGCTGCTTGGTCAAAGTAAAAAATATATATATTTGTACTGTGTTTTTTTACCCCCAGTAAATAGAAGATGAAAAAAAGACTGATATTCCTCGTGGTTGATACCTTTTAATGGCTAACTGAAAAGATGATAAAACTGCAAGCTTTCGAGGCTACTTGGGCCTCTTCGTCAGACGTCTCCCCTCCACTCATATTGATCTGCTTTACATCACTTGTCTCATCTACCTCATTATTCCCATGTACTTTGGTGTAAAAAAAATAAAAAAATAAAAAAGACGCCTGATGAAGAGGCCCAGGTAGCCTCGAAAGCTTGCAATTTTATCATCATCTTTTCAGTTAGCCATTAAATGGTATCAACCAGTGAGGAATCTCAATCTTTTTTCATCTTCCCTCCTTGGGACCTCCTTTTATGAGCCAAAACAAAGACACGCTCCTGTTCTGACGGACACGAGCCTTCCTTGTAGCAGATCGGAATGGCCGCTGCTGGGAAAATGCCTGACTAGGGGTGCAGGACCAATGGCTGATCGCTGCAGCTTTCTGAAAGGTGTTGTCTGAGGAGACACCCCCTTTAAATGGGTCAGTAAAACATAAACCATGCTTATTTTGTTGTGTTCAGAAACCTCAAGCCATGGCTTGAGAAGTCATTAAAAAGCATGACACAAGGGGGGGCAGAGCCTAGGGGCGCATGGAGTAGGACGCACGCTGCACCAGCTCCGGCAAGAATCCTTTCTTTTATAACTACTGCGGTGGCGATTTACCTTAAGATTATCTGGAGGAGCGGGGGACATACCCAGGAAGCGGTCCGGTGCAGTAAAACATCATCATGCCTGCGAAGAGAGGCAAAACCCCGAGCCGTCAGGAGAGAGAGACCCGTTCTCAAGATGGCACTGAGGAGGAGGAATGGCCTGACCTGAGGGCCGCGGTGAGTCAGGGAGCTGCAGCGCGGCTAGAGCGCTTCGCTCACAAGTCCCATCAGTCCCCCAGTCATGTATGGCGAGAAGGAGATGACACCCTGGCACAAGTGGAGGAAGGCTTAGGGGAGCAAGATGGCCCCTGTAATGATGACCAGCATTCCCCAGTTCAGCATGAGGGGGGGGGGGGGGGGGGGGGGGGCGAGTTCTAGCCTGTGCAGCACTGAAAAAGGGTCTGCAAGTGATCACTGCCCCTGAACCTACCTTGAAAGACGTGATGGCAGCTATTGCTAGTTGTAATGTCACCCTCCAGACTATGAATATTAACATTGGAAGCCTAAAAGCTGACATATCCATTATCCGCCATGACCTGCATAAGGTGGCTGAACGCACCTCAGAGGTAGAGAGGAGGGTCTCGGATCTGGAAGATGGGGCTGTTACCCTACAGAGAGAGAGCCGGGCTGCGTCAAAGGATATAGCGGCGCTTTATGCAAAAACTGACGACCTTGAAAACCACTCTCGCCGCAATAATATTAGGCTGGTGGGCATTCCTGAGAAGTCTGAAGGCCCAGAGGCTACTGAATTCATTGAAAAATGGCTTGCGGAAAAATTCTGTGATAGAGGACTCTCAGCACTTTATGCGGTTGAACGAGCACATAGGGTCCCCACCAGGCCCTTGCCGCCAGGGCGTCCGCCACGCCCAATACTTGCTAAAATCCTGCACTACCGAGACAGGGATACTATACTGAGGGCTGCAAGGTCTCATCCTGATTTAAAAATTAATGGAGTTCAGGTGTCTCTGTTCCCAGATTATTCGTCGGATGTACAAAAGAAGAGAGCTCGCTTTGTGGAGATTAAAAGGAGGCTGAGGGAATTGCAAGTACAGTATTCCATGATGTTCCCGGCAAGGCTCAGGGTGGTGGCGTTTGGATCCGCTGTGTTCTTTGAGTACTCGGATGCTGCGGTCAAGTGGCTGGATCAAAATGAGCGTCGCCTTAGGATCCCATCAACAGACACCTGAGACTGATGGACATTCCTGTTCCTGATTGAAGTTTGGATGTCCCCTGGACTGTCCACCCACCGTTGTGGACATTTTACTTCTGTCTTTAGCCGGTTGCTGGAGACATTTTGTGGGTAGAGCATACGCCCTCGGTTGCTCCCCACCTTCTTCAATGTGCCTGCGTATGGTATCGTGCTGGATGCTGTGCTGCTTCAGGCGCTGTTGGGCCTGGTTCACAATGTTGGCCCCAAGTTCATTACTGAATCTAATTATGCTGTATATGTTCATTGCCTGGGGAGGGATAGTTGGGTGGGGGGTGGGAGGGGGGAAAGGGGGTAGTGGGGGCTAATACTGTCAAATGTGCTATTGTTAACAATTCTAAAATGCTGGAACGTACAGTCCTTTTATACCTTGTTGAGGGAAATGGAGAAGGGATGGGAGACTGTATTCTGGTGATTAACATTGTTTTTCCTTGCAGCTGCTGGGAGGTGGAGATGTGTGGATCCCAATTGTACTTTTCTTTATGTACGCATTCTTATGGGACCTGTTACGAGAATACTTAGCTGGAATGTGAGGGGAATGGCGGATGCTACGAAGAGACACGGTCTGTTTCGTTACCCATCTAGATATCAGCCGGCAATAATATGCTTGCAAGAAACGCATATGACCAAACAATCTATACATGTTCTGCAAAAGCCGTGGTTGGGCTGTTCGGTGCATTCCGTCTTCTCCTCGCATTCCAGGGGGGTTAGTATCCTAGTTCATAAGAATATCATATTTGAATGCCTCAGGGTATGTGTCGATGAAGAGGGAAGGTTTATAGGAGTGCATTGTGTGGTCCAAGGGATGAGAATGGTGTTGGCGACAATCTATATACCCCCACCATTTTCCTCAGTGCCTTTAAGGAAGCTTATGGAGTTTATGGCAGAATTTTCTGAACTTCCAATGTTAATAGTGGGAGATTTTAATAATGTACTTGACAGTTCGCTTGATAGATGCCAGATTACATCTAGCGGTAGTAATACGGGTGAAACCCCGTTTGCAAGAATACTGAGGGAAGTAGGTCTGATGGATGTATGGAGAGAGACCCACCCCCTGGACAGGAAGTACTCGTGTTGCTCCTCGACATATGGCTCCCTGTCGCGCATAGATCTGGGTCTGGTGAATGCTCATATGTTTCCGTTTGTACAGAACTCAGAGTATCTGGCCAGGACCTTATCAGACCACTCCTTATTTAGCATCGCCCTTGATATTTCTGAGACAGCCAGGCCGGGGGTTAGATACTGGCGACTAAATGCCTTTTGGTTAAAACTGATGGGTGACCCGTCCGATACGCTTCAATCCCTTAGGGAATATTTTCGTATAAATGAAGGGACTGCGTCTCCGAAAGTTGTTTGGGAAGCGATGAAGGCCTTCCTCAGGGGCTCCCTTATCAAAACAGTCAGTCGGATTAAATCTAAATCTAAAGAGCTTGATCTGCAGAAACATGATAATATGAAGCTAGCGGAGGAAGCCTTTGTGTTGAATCCATCTAACCTAACAAGCAATGCCTTAAAGACTAGGCAGGAGGAGCTGAGGTGTCACCTCTTGGAATTAGCAGAGAGGAAACGACTGTTTTACAAGCAGCAGTTTTTTACTGAAGGGGAGAGTGTAGGCCATATGCTCTCTGTTATCGCAAAAGCGCAGCAAGGATCACAATGTATATCTGGCCTGTTAGATGCTGGCAGCGTCCTGAGGCACGATACTGAAAACATTTTGAATATACTGAATAATTTTTATTCCTCTCTGTATGCTTCTAAGCTGACATGTTCGGATGAGGAGATTGACGCCTTTTTGACTACATTGAATCTCCCTAAGCTCTCTAGGGAAGATGTATGCGGTTAGAGGAGCCGATTGAGTTAGAAGAATTGAGGGCGGCACTAGCTGCTATGGCTAACGACAAGGCGCCAGGTTTAGATGGGCTCCCGGCGGAAGTATATAAGTCCTTTGCGGAAGTGTTGCTCCCGGAACTTCTGAAGGTATTCAAATATTTCAAGGAGAGGGGGGAGCTACCTCCATCTATGCAGGAAGCGTTAGTAGTCATTCCTAAGCCGGACAAGGATCACTCTCTCCCTGACTCATATAGACCGATATCGTTACTCTCCACTGATGTTAAGTTGCTTGCAAAGGTATTGGCCATGCGTCTGTCTAAAGTGATTCTGTCTGTCTATCATACACTCTGACCAGACTGGCTTCATGCCTCAGAAATCAACGTCAATTAATATTAGAAGAGTGTTTGCCAGTATTCAACTTCCAGCTGAAAATGTTGGAGATAGAGCTATCCTTTCTTTAGACGCGGCCAAGGCCTTTGACAGCATTGAGTGGCAATTCCTGTGGAAAGTTATGGCATATATGGGGTTTGGAGATGAGTATATATCCTGGGTCCGGGTGCTATACTCTAAACCCAAAGCATGTGTCAGGGCGAATGGAGGGGTGTCCCCCAAGTTCTGTTTGGGCCGGGGTACTAGACAGGGGTGCCCGATGTCGCCTCTGCCATTTGCAGTTGCGATTGAGCAGTTAGCCGCAGCGATTCGTAAGTCACTGGACATTCGGGGGTTCCAATATGGAACAGTTAATAACAAAGTAGCGATGTATGCAGATGACACTTTGCTTTTTCTGGGGGACATTGGTCCATCTTTGGAAGCGGCTATGAAAATCATTGATTGCTTTGGTGCCCTGTCGGGTCGGACTATTAACTGGAGTAAATCGGCAATTATGCTGCTTCACGGGCAAGTGCAATCGCAGACAGTGCGAGACAGAAATATTCCATGTGTAGCGACCTTTAAGTATTTGGGTATCCATATATCCCCTAGAATCCGGGACTTTGTGCGCCTTAACTTTGACCCGCTGGTTATTAAATTTCGTAATAAAGCTAAGGCATGGTGTAAATTATACCTGTCGGTGGCGTGAAGAGCCAATCTCATTAAAACGGTGTTGATGCCTCAGCTACTCTATATTCTGCATAACTCCCCGGTCTGGCTATCAAAGTCCAAATTTGATCCAATCAATGCTACTTTCAGGGAGCTCATATGGCGGAAGGGGCAACCGAGAATTAAGCTTGAAACGTTGCAATATCCTAAGACGGAAGGGGGCCTTGCAGTGCCAAACCCCTGGGTGTACTTCCTGGCTGCACAATGCCAACATTTTAAAGGGTGGATAGAACTGGAGTCGAGCGAGGTGACGTGGAAGCTGTTTACTCATTGCTTGTCATCTAACGACTTATTGCTGATCCTTGAGACTAGAGGGGCCGGGAAGAGTGGTCTGATGGGGGATTTGGGATACTTGATGCACTCAGTGTGGAACAGGGTTAAAGGGTTTCTATCACTTCGTTTCACCTATTTAGCTTTCAGACACTAGCGGTCCGCTAGTGTCTGCTCTATCTAACCATCCTAATATAAGAGCTTATTGTCCTGCCGTTTAGCTAAAAAAATAACTTATATAGATATGCAAATGAGCCTCTAGGTGCTATGGGGGCGTGATTAGCACCTAGAGGCTCCGTCTACCTTAACAAACTGCCGCCGCCCAGCGCGTCCTTCCAGCCCGCCCATCTCCTCCGGAATGCGATGCTCCTCGTATTCGGCGCATGCGCAGTGAATGTCTGATCGCTTCCCTGCTCAGACATCTCCACTGCGCCTGCGCCGATGACGTCATAGTGCTCCGAGGAACAGGCGCAGTGGAGATGTCTGAGCAGGGAAGCGATCAGACATTCACTGCGCATGCGCCGATGACGTCATAGTGCTCCGAGGAACAGGCGCAGTGGAGATGTCTGAGCAGGGAAGCGATCAGACATTCACTGCGCATGCGCCGAATACGAGGAGCATCGCATTCCGGAGGAGATGGGCGGGCTGGAAGGACGCGCTGGGCGGCGGCAGTTTGTTAAGGTAGACGGAGCCTCTAGGTGCTAATCACGCCCCCATAGCACCTAGAGGCTCATTTGCATATCTATATAAGTTATTTTTTTAGCTAAACGGCAGGACAATAAGCTCTTATATTAGGATGGTTAGATAGAGCAGACACTAGCGGATCGCTAGTGTCTGAAAGCTAAATAGGTGAAACAAAGTGATAGAAACCCTTTAAGCTCCTGAGGGGGGTTGTTGGCAATACGGAATACACTCCTTTGTGGGATAATCCCGTGCTGCCGGAATTCCTCTCTGTCTGATTTTGGGGCATGGAAAAGGAAGGGTATTCTGAGGTTGGGCCACCTTCTGGAAGAAAAGAAGTTCATGTCCTTTACCAGATTTCAGGAGATGTATGAACTGCCTAGAACTCACTTTTATAAGTATCTTCAGGTGAGACACGCATACAACTCCACATTTAGAGGTACGACTGTGGTGGCAGGGAGAGATGCTGCATTGCACCAGATTCTGTCCAGGGGGGCGAGGAGAGGTATGATCTCTTGTATATACAAGCTGTTGCTTGATAAGTTTCTACTGTCTCAATTTAGCTAAATGTTCAGCCATGGGCATTAATCTCCCTAGGAAGACCTTATCTAGCCTTTCATCCTCTTACCCCTTTCACTGGTCTACAACTCATATTAAATATCTAGGCGTTAATTTAACGCCCTCCCCTAGTCAGCTGTTCCATTCAAACTATTTGCCCCTATTGTCGGACATTAAAACACAATTAGAGAACCTCAAAATTCCCTTTCTGTCCTGGATAGGTAGGAAAAACCTTTTGAAAACGTACGTCCTCCCTAAGCTATTGTATCTTTTCCAGACCCTTCCGATTTCCCTTCCAGCTTCCTACCTTTCTCAGATCCAGAAACTTTTTTTCTTCCTTTGTGTGGGGGAGATTGAAACCGAGACTTTCTTACAGCCGTTTGTCCCAGCCTATTACCAGGGGAGGGTTTGGCCTCCCAGACATCAGAAGTTATTATTTGGCCAATCTGATAAGACTCCATTCAGAAATTCTCAACCCTCATTCTCTCAAGCTAGGCTGCCAGATAGCTAATATTTCGTGGGAACCTGGGGAACGGATTAAACTCTGGGAGTCCTCGCCCTCTATGGTTGGGGGTGACAACCTAACTAGTCCCTCATTTGTTGGGATCTGTAGGGAATGGAAGAAATTTGCGTCTCTACTGTCGCACCAATCCGCCTAATTCCATATCATCTGAATCCAGGTTATGTGGATGTTTTCAACATATGGTCTGGCCTTGGTAACGTTGCTGTAGGAGATGTGTTGAAGGGCGATAAGGTCCCAGACTTAGAGTCCTTGAAAAAATCTTTCGGGGCGTGCAATTGGTCTCACTTGCATTACTTACATTTCAGGAAAATTTGCGTAGCCTACTTAAACATCGCCCCTAAGGAGGAGTACATTCCATCTTGGTATGATGTCATTCTCCAGTCCCTTAACCCTAGAAGTAAACTACTTTCAAACATATATAACAAGACTTTGGACCTGGGGGATTCGGGAAGACCTCATTACATTACCCAGTGGGAATCTGAACTTAATATGCAATTCTCAGATGGAGATGTGAAGAGGATCCTGAGCCACTCTCATGGTTTCTCCCGTTGCATATCCATACAAGAGAACGCGTTCAAGATAGTTACAAGGTGGTACCGCACACCGGATGTATTAAGTAGAATGTTCCCTGAGGTATCTGAGAATTGTTGGAGGTGTTTGACAGGTAAAAGGTACAGCTTTGCATGTTTGGTGGTCCTGCCCGGGTATCCGCCCTTTTTGGGATGATGTGGCTAGTGAAATAAGGAAAATATGCCCGGCCAGTACAACCCTAACACCCACAGCTGTTCTTCTAAACTTTTCTGATCTCAATTGCCCCCTTAGCAAACACTCCCTATTATCACACCTTATTTCAGTTGCGAAACTTTGAATCCCATTAAAGTGGCTCTCGGTTCGACCTCCTACGGTGCAGATGTGGAGGGAGAAGGTGCACGAGATCTGTAGATTTGAGGAGCTGTCTAGTTAGGAGACGTTGTCACATGACAAGTATCTGACAATTTGGGCTAAGTGGCTGGGTAAATCCTAGGAGTACTTGTTTTAAAATCTCTATCCCTCTTAGGTTAACATGGTCACCCTTGTTCCCTTCTAAGTGCCTACATAATTTGTTGTGGTTTTCACTTGTGGTATTGTAAGTATTTGTACTTCATATGCGCGCTATAATGTCGAGTTTTTCTATGTAAATGCTCTGCTTTATGATCCTTGGACATGTTGTCCTTTATGTTTATGAGTGTATATTTCGATTTATTATGCTTAATAAAAAGAAATTTGAAAGAAGATAAGTTTCTACTGTCACATCCGCTTGCGGCTAAGGGTAAATGGGAGAAAGATGACCAATGGTCTGACATACTGGAGGCGATACCTCTCTCTTCCTTGAGTGAAGGACGTAAACTCTCGCAGCTGTTCATTGTCCATAGGGTCTACAAGACACCGTTTTTTTTGTTTCGCATAGGGTTTAGACCCACGGATGAATGTCCAAGGTGCTCTATGGATTCTGCAGATTTGTTACATATGATGTGGACGTGCGAGAAGCTAGGGAGATACTGGGAGATGGTATCTCAGACAATACAGGACGTTTACAAGGTACGGATACCGCCTGACCCTAAAGTGTGTGTGTTGGGATATGTCTCTGAATTGGCCTCTAGTCAGGTACATAAAATAGCTATAGGTAGAGTGTTATATGTTGCTAGAAAGTTAATCGCCCTACATTGGATACAGACAGCGCCGCCAACCCTAGGCAAATTCTTAAGTACTGTTGACACGATGTTAAGCTATGAGCGGATGGTGTACCAGAAGCGTGGCTGCACAGCAAAATTTGAAAAATTATGGGAACCGTGGCTGTCGTTTCGACGTCTGAATAGAAATGTCTAACAGTATGCCTTTGTATTGTGCAGGTTAGGGTGGGGTGGGGTTAAAAATTTGATTATTACACATGGTTTGATATCCTGATTGTTGTCAGCCTTGGATATTATGTCTATGTCATCTTTGGTTGTGATATGTTAAAATGTATATTTACATTGTAAAATGTTCAATAAAAAAAAAAAGATCTGATTAAAAAAAAAAGCATGAGACAAGCAGCAATTTGTACACATTCTCAGACGCACCTACCTACACGACAACACGCATGCGAGGTATCATTTGCCACATACTGTCAGATGTGTGCTGACTGTAGGCATTTTTGGAGCGGAATCTATAAAGATGGGGGAAGAACTGAATGTCAGGTCAATAATCCCTTCATGGGCTACAGTTCCTAAGGCTCTTTCACACTAGCGTTAATGTTCTCCGGTATTGAGATCCATCATGAGGTGTGGAGCAATACGGATCCGTCATGACCCACAATGCAAGTCAATGGAGACAGATCCGTTTTTTCTGACACAATAGAAAACGGATCCGTCCCCTATTGACTTTCAAAGGAGTTCATGACGGATCCGTCTTGGCAATGTTAAAGATAATACAACCGGATCTGTTCATAGCGGATGCAGATGGTTGTATTATCAGTAACGGAAGCATTTTTGCTGAACCCTGCCGGATCCAGTAAGAATGCTAGTGTGAGAGTAGCCTTAGTCAGCTCTAAAATGCAAGGATGAAATGCGAGATGTAAGAAGGGACAGACACAATGGTGAATTTTGTAGCATAATAATCCACATTAGGCTCAGAATGCTCATTTTAACCCCTTAATGAACAGCCAATTTTTCCATGTTTAAGCAGCCATTAACCCCCCCCCCCCCCCCAACTGACATGACTGTATTACACCCAGTTTTATGCAGAAGAAGCTGCATTTTTTTTTGGGTGCTGTTTGAAGAAACAAATTACTTTGTAACTGATGTGCCTTTTTTTTTTTACTTTATTGCTAATTCTGTACATGTTTCACACTGAATAGCCTGTTAAATGGGTTGTTGAGATTAATCTGGTTGTGTGGATACCTAAAAAAAAGTTGTTTTTTGCTTTGACGTAAGGTGTACACAATAAAATATATTTTAGTTAAAATAGTTATTTTTGTTTGCGTTTTTGATTTATTTATTTTATACTTCTAATGTATTAGCATATACTGTATGTCAAAACATTATACTCTGTGTCTCTATGGCACAGGCTATGGTTGGGACAACACTAGTGTGCCCTAACGGCAGAATTACTGAATATAAAGTCCTGGGGTCTTTTGTAGGTCCCCAGGTCTGACAGCAAAGGGGTTATCCAACCTCCGATCAGATCACTAGGACCCAATCAGAGAGGGAAATCCCCTTTGATCACAGACTGCGGCAATCACAGGGTTAACTGTTAGGAATGGAGAAACTGCCGATCCGGGCTGTAGAGCAAACAGGCAGCTCTAAGAACCAGAGCGGTGAGTTACAGCTCATTCCTAGAGCAGGAGTCCTCAGAGGAGCAATGACAAAAGACAGTGGGTAGTCATTAAGGGGTTAACATATGGCATAGGGATAGCATCGTGGCCTGTTCTTTTATAGAACCTTTGAGCTTGGTTTCCCTTGTATGGAGCAGATTTCATTGATGATGTAGCGTTGTGCTACAACCTTGTTACTTGCCAGCATGTTTAGGGTTAATCAATTCATCACAACCTGTAGAGAACCCACTGGGCAGGGGATACTGGTAAAGAGTTAATAACCTCAAGGCAACTATAGATTACTTCATTCGCCCGGTACCATCCACCCACATCTGAGCAAGAAGCCTGAATTTACAGTCAGCTCACGGGTACGTCAGTGCTGTCACTAACAAGGAGTTCCCCCCCATGAGATGTCTAAGCAGGAAGGAAAACCAGAACATCTTGTTTGTTCTTCATTCTGGTAAAAAGTGTCACATTCCTAAGCACACCTTACATATACTTCATATAAGTCTGTGACCAACATCGTCCTCACTCACCAGCCACGACACATGGATGGGTACACTTGCCCTCCAAACTATGGCTCAGAAGTGAACTATGCAGCTGAGTAAGGGCGGGTTCACATATGGCTTTTTTGGAAATAAAATACAGGCTTAGAGAGTTACTAATGCATCCAGAATCTGTCTAAAAAGTGACGCAAATTGGCACAAGTATTGTTTCTACACTTTCTCTCTAGGCCGGGTACTGGCTTTCCTTAAAGAGACCAGTCCAGTATGGTGACGTATTGGCAATGCTCCATGGGAAAACAATAGGCAAAGAGGAACCTCCCAAGGAACAGAACCATATCACTAGTGCCACCTTGTGGAAGTGGCTCCCTACGAGTCAAAATTTTACTTGTTAATAAGCTTTGGCAAGCACCCCGAAACAGCTGTCTACGGGTGGATATTTGGCTTGGTTATTTTCCCTTGTCATGTCCCAAGGCTTGTTAAAAAGTCAGATTTTGATTCATAGGGAGCCACTCTCATAGGGAGACACTAGTGAGGTGGTTCTCTTTCCTTAGGAGATACTTCTCTGCTTTAAAAGGGGATGGGGCTTACCTTAGTGGGGAAAGGGGACATTGTCTACGATGTGCCGTTTTGCAGCCAAATTGCATCACAATTCTGGTGTAAAATCTGTCTCAAAGTAAGGTAACCAATAGTTGGTACAGAATCAGAGAAAAGTATCTATCCCTGCACCAGATTTATCAACCAGCCTGAGCCCCATCTACAAACTTAGGGAATCTGGGTCACAGTTTTTTGAGCCAAAAGCAAAAGATAATTCAAAAGGAAGGGAAAATATAAACCATCGTTATCCTATGAAGAGGCTTTTGCCTTTGTCACCAGGATGACAGTGGAAACAGTGGAGGACAGTGGAAAGACATACAGTGCCTTGCAAAAGTATTCACCCCCCTTGGCTTTTTTCGTATTTGGTTACATTACAGCCTTAAGTTCAATGTTTTGTTAATCTGAATTTTATGTGATGGATCCGAACACAATGGTCTAAGTTGGTGAAGTGAAATGAGAAAAATATATAAATAAAACTATTGTTTAGAAATAGAAAACAAAAAAATTGTCATGTGCGTATGTATTCACCCCCTTTGTTAGGAAGCCCATAGAAAGCTCTGGTGCAACCAATTACCTTCAGAAGTCACATGATTAGTTAAATGATGTCCACCAGTGTGCAATCTAAGTGTCACATGATCTGTCATTACATATACACAAATTTTTTAAAAGGCCCCAGAGGCTGCAACACCTAAGCAAGATGCATCACTAGCCAAACACTGCCATGAAGACCAAGGAACTCTCCAAACAAGTAAAGGACAATGTTGTTGAGAAGTACAAGTCAGGTTGAGGTTATAAATAAATATCCAAATCTTTGATGATCACCAGGAGCACCATCATATCTATCATAACCAAATGGAAAGAACATGGCACAACAGCAAACCTGCCAAGAGACGGCCGCCCACCAAAACCCACGGACCGTGCAAGGAGGGCATTAATCAGTGAGGCAGCACAGAGACCTAAGGTAACCCTAGAGGAGCTGCAGAGTTCCACAGCAGAGACTGGAGTATCTGTACATAGGACTGCAATAAGCCAGACGCTCCATAGAGTTGGGCTATATGGCAGAGGGCCAGAAGAAAGCCATTACTTTCAGCTAAAAACAAAAAGGCACGTTGTGAGTTTGCGAAAAGGCATGTGGGAGACTCCCAAAATGTATGGAGGAAAGTGTTCTGGTCTTATAAGACTAAAAATTGAACTTTTTGGCCAAAGAAAACGCTATGTCTGGTGCAAACCCAACACATCACATCAACCAAAGAACACCATCCCCACAGTGAAACATGGTGGTGGCTGCATCATGCTGTGGGGATGTTTTTCAGCAGCCGGGAATGGGAAACTGGTCAGAGTTGGGGGAAACATGGATGGTGATAAATACAGGGATAATCTTGAGCAAAACCTGTATCACTCTGTGCGTGATTTGAGGCTAGGACGGAGGTTCACCTTCCAGCAGGACAATGACCCCAAACACACGGCTAAAGCAACACTTGAGTGGTTTAAGGGGAAGCATGTAAATGTGTGGGAATGGCCTAGTCAAAGCCCAGATCTCAATCAAACAGAAAATCTGTGGTCAGACTTAAAGATTGCTGTTCACAAGCGCAAACCATCCAACTGGAAAGGAGCTGGAGCAGTTTTGCAAGGAGGAATGGGAAAGAATCCCAGTGGTAAGATGTGGCAACTGCTCACAGAGACTTATCCAAAGTGACTTGGAGCTGTGATTGCCGCAAAAGGTGGCTCTACAAAGTACTGACTTTAGGGGGTGAATAGTTATCACATTGACCTTTTCTGTTATTTTGTCCTATTTGTTTGCTTCACAATAAATAAATAAATAAAAAACATCTTCAAAGTTGTGGTCATGTTCTGTAAATAAAATTATGCAAATCCTCAAACAATCCATGTTAATTCCAGGTTGTGAGGCACCAAAATACGAAAAAAGTCAAGGGGGGGGGGGGGGGGGGGGGTGAATACTTTTGCAAGGCACTGTATGTTCAGTGACACAGGATCAGGGACTGTTTTTTATCACTGTGAAGTTGGCTGTAAATCCAGCTTTTCCCGTGAAGAAATGACATGATCAAATGGGGTGAACTGAGGTGTATATGGGCAAAAAAAAAAAAAAAAAAAAAGCCATAAAATTAATTTGCTAGTACCTTTAGGAATTGCTTAAAGGGGTATTCCCTTCACAGACAATGGGGGCATATCGCTAGGATATGCCCCCATTGTCTGGTAAGTGCGGGTCCCACACCTACGCTGAGAACAGAGCGGAGAGAGTGGTGGCTGGAAAAGCCAGGATACAAGTGAATGGGAGCGTACAGTGCTTGCGCAGCCACCGCTCCCATTCATTTCTATGGGGCTGACGGAAATAGCCGAGCCAGCGCTCGGCTATTTTTGTCAGCCTTATAGAAATGAATGGAGGGCGGCTGCGCATGCGCCCTCCACCACTTTTCCACGCTCCATTCTCGGTGTAGGTGCGGGTCCCAGAGGTGACATCCTAGCAATATGCCCCCATTGTCTGTGATGGAAATACCCCTTTCATAAGCAATTCCTTAATATACTTCTATTACTTTATTCATTCATTCAAGGACCTCAAATAATTTTCGATAAAAGCAGAGTGTTATTATAAAATATCAATGAAGCCTTACTTACCTGTCCGATCCCTCTCCAGCCTGGCGCTCCCCACTGGTCTTTGTTCTGTGCTGCATTGTAGTGGTGACTAACAAACCCACATGATGGCTGCATGCAGCCAATCACTGGCCTTGGTGGTCTCATGGGGTAGTCAGGCATGTCATCACTTCTGTGTGATGACGTGTCCGAATATCACACATGACCGAGAGGCCAGTACTGGCGGCTACAATCACGTGGGCAGGAACAAAGACCGTCCGACACAGCAGGGGATGGGACAGGTGAGCAAGGCTTCTTTTATAAACACTCCCTGCTTTTATCTACATTTTGGGGGTCTCGTTCCCATAACTACCAATCACAGCACAGATTTCCTTTCTTACAGTGCTCCTTAAAGGCAAAGATGCGCTGTGATGCGTTTCTATGAGCAAAAAACTCAAGAAATCTCCCTCGTTATTTCAGATACAAAAATGGCAATTATGTAGAGAAATCTGGTAAATGTACTCACGTTCCTGCAAGCATTCTGTGTCGGTGCAATAAGACTGGGACTGCCTTAGCTGTACAAGAGGGGTAAATATAAAATACTGAGTTTTAGTAAATGAAGGCTGAAGTAATGTTAAAGGGGTTATCCCATGACTAATGTAAAAAATTAAATTCAGGACATCATATAGTACATGGTAGTCTCTTTCTAACAAAGCCCTGTACCTCACATGGATCCAGAGATCTCCCCATTCATTGCTCTGCTAGATTTATATCAAGCTGACAGCTCAATGGGAGGGTCTTTTCGGCTGCAGCTAAGGGGGCGTGTCCATGCTCTGCCTATCACAGCTCAAGAGGCAGTTGAAGGATGAAACTGAGCATGTGCGGCCTTCTCAGAGAGCAGGACAAAGGAATAACATAAACAGCAGCAGGAGGCACTATACAGATATATTTTATTGAATAACTCAGTTGCTATGCTACATGCAATTACAAAACTATTCAGATCCAGGTGCTGGTTTTAAAACTGTAAAATATTTTTAGTGGGACAACCCCTTTAACATAGTTACAAATGGAGTAGAAAATAGTGCTACATTGTACCAGTGCACCACCTGAAACTGAGCTCCAGCTCTGAAGTCTTAGGCCTCTTTCACACGACCGTATGGCTTTTTCAGTGTTTTGCAGTCCGTTTTTCCCGGATCTGTTGTTCCGTTTTTTTTTTGTTTCTGTTCTGTTTTTCCGTATGGCATATACAGTAATTACATAGAAAAAAATTGGGCATAACATTTTCAATAGACGGTTCGGAACATATACAGAAGACATACAGATGCATTTCCGTATGTGTTCTGTTTTTTTTGCGGACCCACGGAACGTGATTTGCGGGCAATAATAGGACATGTTCTATCTTTCAATGGAACGAAAATACGGAAGCGGAATGCATACGGAGTACATTCAGTTTTCTTTGCAGAACCATTGAAATGAATGGTTCTGTTTACGGGCCATTTTTTGCCTTCCGTATACGGTACCATTCATTTCAATGGTTCCAAAAAAAAACGGAATGTACTTCGTATGCATTCAGTTTCCATAATTCCGTTCCGTTGAAAGATAGAACATGTCCTATTATTGCCCGCAAATCACGTTCCGCGGCTCCATGTAAGTCAATGGGTCCGCAAAAAAAACAGAACACATACGGAAATGCATCTGTATGTCTTCCGTATCCGTTTCGTTTTTTGCGGAACCATCTATTGAAAATGTCATGCCCAGCCCAATTTTTTCTATGCAATTACAGTATACTATACATGCCATAAGCAAAAACGGAACAGAAACAAAAAACGGAACAACGGATCCGTGAAAAACGGACCGCAAAACACTGAAAAAGCCATACGGTCGTGTGAAAGAGGCCTAAATGAAAGGGCTTGTCCCAAGTGGACAATGATTTTCCATATTCTGTATAATGCTAATAATCTCTTATTGTCCTTACCAAATTAATCAGTCTTCGCATTGCATGATCATGGGAGCAAATGCACTCACATGGATCAAAATTGCCGTCTGCCATGTTCACGGCTAGTGTGCCTGCAGCAACCTGTCAATGTAAAAAATAGGTTCATCTCAGAAGAGGACAGGAAACAGAACACAACCCTCTACCGGTGAATCACAGAAACCTGCCACCATGGACGTACAGTCTCGTGCAGCATATCTATATAGGTTATATCCGTATGCTTAGTCCCTCCCACATGACTCGAGCTGAATAAATGAAATACAAGTTCTACTGAATCTTTTCCCCATAAAACTATATAATCAATCTGCTCAGCTCCTCCTGCTCTATAACATGCTGCCTGCAGATTGCACTGTATTTTCACGGTTCTCTTTAACTGTATGCAACTAAACCTTTGCATTACATGCAAGTTCTTATGCTCTGGCTCCTAGAAGGAGGTCTCAAATACGGGACTCTCCTCTATAACATCCACTTGTCCTGACACATTATATGTCTTTATGAGAAAACCCCTTTAAAAGGGTCTTTCTGGGGATATGAACCATTAAGGGAAGGTTCCCCGGCCAGCACTGCCTCCCTAAAGATTCATACTCATCTGCTCCCTGCCACACTGGTCCTGTACCTCCAACTTCTGTTGCCCAGCTTGCTGTCTTCTGGCTGGGGCATGAACATGTGCGCTGCTGCAGCCAATGACTGGCTTCAGTGGTAACATGTCAGTTGGAAAATGGAGTACCAGGGAGCTGGTAAGTATGAAAGTGATGTAGTCTAGGGCTCTTCCCTTAGGACCCCATTTAGATTACAGTATGGCCTCCGTGCCAGTGTTGCAGACAGCAAACAGTAGTGCTGAAAAACACTGGCACCAGCCGTGAGAACTGCGGATCGCGGTGCGGACCTACTGACTTGAATGGGTCTGCGATCGGCAATATACGGCAAAAGATAGGACATGTCCTATCTTTTGCAGTGCGGAGGCACAGATAGGAAGTCAATTGAAACCCATGAGGGCCCTTCCGTGGGCTTCTGGGTCCATGCCGACGCACTGCTAAAGATAGAACAGATCTTTTGACTTATGTTGCAGATAGCGGACGCATTCAAGTCAATGAGTCCACACTGCGAACCGGAGTTCAGACAGCCAGTGCCCATGTTTTGTGGACCTGCCGTTTGCAGTCCACAATACGGGCACGACGGCCGTGTGGTCATCTGAATGGGGCCTAGCAGTTTACATTCCTGTAAAATCCCTTTCAGACCATACATGTCGATTAAGCAATTTGCTAAAGGTCACCTGTCCCGTCTTCCTTCTCCCCTAGTATCACCTTTCTCCTGAGGAATTCTGAAATAAAATCTGAAAAAGAAATTTCCCTCTATGACCGTTGTGTGATTGGTCTGCTGCTATGGAGTATGGGATCATCACATGATGCTGCTGAAGTCCAGCTTTTATTGTTTGCTCATTCACTGTGGTCAATTTTCATGCAAAAAAAAATAAAATAAAAATCAAGCCTTTTTCAGAATATTGCTGCAAATTCACTATTAGAAGTGGTAAGGACGCACTCTGCAGACCAAGATGATGCAGCTTGCTGCTGGAACAGATTACTTATGTAGATGACCATGATAATGTTAAACATTTAAGTATGCTGAAAAACAAGATTCAGTGCCATATAACTATATCAACCGTTTACACATGGCCCTAGGGCTTTACATGCTATACCTAGTGCTTTGCAAATCCTGACTACAGAATCTGTGACCTGTCAGCGCCCTCTAGTGGTCACTCTTATATGCAGAGCAGCTCCAGTCTAAACAGCTGTATATGGAGCGCAGCATTTAGATGCTCTGCAGCAGCAGAATACTGAACCTCAGCCCACGGATGAATATAGTAGAACTGTACTTTTATAATCGGCTTGTAAAATACTGGTGGCCCAGGAAATGTCAGCAGTGTTGTCAGAGCTTGTAGTGATAGTGACACTTCTGAAATCCGCGAGATTACTAGCATTCATTTCCATAATCTGCAGATTGTGTATATCTGAGGCGGTACTAGTCCTGGGTAGATGCCCGCCAGAGAATATGTAATATAAGCCTGGGCTCTCACATGGCATTTCTATATCTTTTCTCTATACACAGTCCACATGAAACACAGAAAAGAATACTTCAGGAGTTCAAATTTATTAGAAGGGTTTAATAGTTTACATAGGGATCTATAATGCATTTCATCCATATGGAGGAGTGCCTGGAAACATATATAGGGAAGGACGGGCACCACTAACAATACAAATAATATGGGTGCCATCTACATGTAAAATGCCTGGCACTGGTTTCTACAGCTTAAGCTAGTTTCACAATCGCGTTTGGTGCGGATCGGTCATGGATCTGCACAGACGGATCTGTTCAGATAATACAAACGTCTGCATCTGTTCTGAACGGATCCGTTTGTATTATCTGTAACATAGCCAAGACGGATCCGTCTTGAACACCATTGAAAGTCAATGGAGGACGGATCCGTTTTCTATTCTGTCACAGAAAACGGATCCGTCCCCATTGACTTACATTGTGTGCCAGGACGGATCAGTTTGGCTCTGTTTCGTCAGATGGACACCAAAATACTGCAAACAGCGTTTTGGTGTCCGCCTCCAAAGCGGAATGGAGACTGAACGGAGGCAAACTGATGCATTCTGAGCGGATCCTTTTCCATTCAGAATGCATTAGCGCAAAACTGATCCGTTTTGGACCGCTTGTGAGAACCCTGAACGGATCTCACAAACTGAAAGCCAAAACGCCAGTGTGAAAGTAGCTTTAGTTTGCTGTCCACTAAAATTCCTAGGTCCTTTTCCATGCCAGTATTACCCAGTGTTTTACCATTTAGTATGTACGGGTGACTTGTATTATTCCTACCCATGTGCATAACCTTACATTTGTCAGTGTTAAACCTCATCTGCCACTTCTCTGCCCAAGCCTCCAGTCTATCCAGATCCCTCTGTAGTAGTATATTGTCCTCTTCGGTGTTAATTACTTTACACAGTTTAGTCTCATCTGCAAAAAAAATGTATTTTTCTGTGCAAGCCTTCCACAAGATCATTAATAAATATATTGAAGAGAATAGGGCCCAGTACTGACCCCTGAGGTACCCTACTAGTGACGGTGACCCAATCTAAGTGTGTACCATTAATAACCACCATCTGTTTTCTTTGACTGAGCCAGTTACTTACCCACATACAGACATTCTCTCCCAATCCAAGCATTCTCATTTGATATACTAATTTTTTATGTGGTACAGTGTCAAATTCTTTGGAGAATTCAAGATATCAGCATGCATGCATGCCATCTGGATCCGGTGATTTGTCTATTTTAATCTATTAAAAAGAGAGACAGATGCACTTCTTCCAGAGTCAGACAGACCACATTTAATGGGGAGTTTATTCTGACACACTGCATTTTATCAGATATTTCTTTCTCCTCAGTGAAGAAAAAAAAAAAAAAAAAAATGTTTAAAGGGGGTTGTCCGGGCTTTTACTGTATAAGGAGACAGCATGCACTGTGCGCAAGTGCCGTTGCCCTTCTCTCTTTCTGTTCACTGCTGCTGTCTATGGCCTTTGCCAGAGAGCAGCAGCAAGTAACAGAGAAAGCGCACAGCGTCTCCTCATACAGCTGAACAGCGGGGGTGCTGGGTGTCGGACCCCCGTCAATCTAATATTAATGACCTATCCTGAGGATAGATCATCAACAATAGTAAAAGCCCGGACAACCCCTTTAATAAACTCACTTTCTCCTCATCGCCCTCTACAACTCCTCCCTCATCAATTAATGAGCCATCACTTTTAGGTTTAACCTTTTTACCATTTATATATTTGAAAAATATGTTAGAGTTAGTTTGATTCCAGCTGGCTGCCTTTATCTGTCAGTTAGATATCCTATTTTTTTCGTGCTTCTTCACTACCTTCCTGTTTTATTCATTTATTTCTCTTATGTATTGCTCCATTTATCCATTTTTTCTTTTTCTTTACCCTTTTATTCTTATAAAAAGGTATGTACCTCTCACAATTTTGTGGCTGAATTTTTATTTTTGAGGACTTTGTCCCAGTTAGTTAGGCCTATGGCCTCTCTTAGTTGGCTAAATTTAGCTTTTTTGAAGTTTGGTATTTTTGTTCCTCCCTCAAGAAACACTTTTGAGTGACAATCGGAAGGTTATTACTTTATGGTCACTATTTCCCAGGTGTCCCCCAACCTGCACATCTGTTGTTCTGTCAGGTCTATTGGTTAATACTAAGTCCAGTATGGCCGTCCCTCTAGTCGGGTCCTGAACCAGTTGGGAAAGGTAATAGTCTTTGGTTATTGCCAAGAACTTGTTTCCTTTATGAGATGTGCAGGTTTGTTTCCCAGTCAATATCTGGGTAGTCCTCCATAATAACAACCTTGTTGTGATTTGCCGCCTCGGATTTTCTGTGGACTCTGGTATATATGGTCGATTATAATAAACTCCTATCAGTAATTTATTTTTGTTGCCTCCATGTATTTCTACCCACAGTGACTCCACGTGTTATTTTCCCTCACTTATAAGTGTGGGTTTCAGACAGGACTTTACATAAAGACACACCGTCCCCCTGTGACCAGACTTATCACCTCCATGTGACGATACTGGTTGGTGCTCAGACACAGATCTGTTTAACAGCTCAAAGACATTTACGGAGGATCTTTGGATTTTCATGGTTAATCTCATGAATGTTAACACTTTACTGCTCTTTAATAAATCTAATTAGTTAGTGGATCAAATTTCCGAGCTTGCTAATTAAGTTGATCTGAAGGCTCTGCCCCTTTAAAGTGATGACTGCAGCGGAGCATTTCCACGTCGGCTCAGGCTGCTCCAATGACAAACAGATACGTGGATGACAGCACTCAGCAAATAAATCATGTGCCAAGGTCTACCGTGAAATTCACCTGAGGACAGAGAAATACACAGAAGCCAAAATTCCTGGAATAAAGAAATTGCTTCCTACTCCATTAGAACTTAATGGGGTTTTCTCATCATGGACAATGGGGGCATATCGCTAGGATATCCCCCCCCTATTGTCTTATAGGTGCGGGTCCCACCGCTGGGACCCGCACCTATATAGAGAACGGAGCCCCGAAAAGTGAAGGAGGGCGCACTGCACATACGCAGTATTATTTTCTATGGGGCCGACGAAAATAGCTGGCCGACAGCTTATACCGATATCCTGTGCATTTAAATTTTTGAAAAAATAAAAAAAGAATTTCTGTTACGGCGTTCAACACATAGGAGATTTAAAAAATATATATTTTAATAGTTTAGACATTTCGGACGTAGCGATAAGGAATATGTTTATTTATCTATTGTTTATATATTTTACATGTAAAATTGGGAAAGGGGGTGATTTATAATTCATATTTTGGTGTTTTATTTTAACTTTTTATTTAATAACTATTTCCCCCTTAGGGGCTAGAACCTGGGATCTTTTCATCCCTTGTCCTATTCACTCTGATAGAGCTCTTTTAGGTTGAATAGGACTTCACACTCTCCCTGCTGCCCTGTGCATAGTACACACTTTGCGGGCTAAGATGAGATGATACAACCCCTTTAATTATTCTCCATACACAAGCTAGGTGATAAATAACACGTCCCAGCAGTTGCTATCCAAGGAATGAGGAGTCCCCGAGTCCCCTGTCTGAATGGAGTGGTATATGGTAACAGAGGAAAGTGTGAATAGAGCCTAACCAGCGTTTAGTATGTTCTACATGCAGGGTGGGCTAGTATAAAGCAGGAGGATATAAGAAAAGTACCTTATGTAGAACAGACTGAAAACTGCAACGCAGTGGTTAACAAGCACAGACAAACAGTATCCAAAACCACACCAGTTCCCCTTTTTCTCTCTGAAAATTAACAGACTATAAAGAACATTTACATAGATAAAATGTGGTCAATTTCACCAAGTTTCACTAAGTGCCATAAGTACAACGTATACCAATGAAGAGTAAGGCCTTATTCACACAGTCAGTGTTCGGTCAGTGATTTCCATCAGTGATTTTGAGCCAAAACCAGGTGCAAACCCAGAACAGGTGCAGATCTTTCCCTTATACCTTATGTCTGTGGAAGCTCCAGTCCTGGTTTTGGCTCACAATCACTGACGTGTGAATGAGGCTTAAGGTAGCTACAGCATGTTACAACAGTGGCCTAACTGGCTAACCTACTCACCCCCCCCTATACACACCGGTGGGATGGCTTGCCATATACATTAGATAGCGGAATGCCTGAGCATGCGTGTTCTCGTGGCGGGCAGCTTACCAACCACAACAAAAATCATTCGGCATGTTGAAATTCAACAGCTAATTCTTTGCTCCCCCTAACGTATGCCATCGAGACACAGCCGAAAGGCCCCCTACATGCATGAGATGGTCAGCCATTCCTGCCAGAATCGGTGGATCTAATGTATATAACCAGCTAAAAGGGGTTTTCCAGGAAGGGTGGACATATAGGAAATCGCTGGAGCTGACCGCTCAGCCAACTGGTGAGTAGTACTCCAGTTTTTTTTTTTTTTTTTTAAATAATCCCCCACCCCTTTAACCCCTTAAGGACCGGGCTCATTTTCACCTTAAGGACCAGGCCATTTTTTGCAAATCTGACCAGTGTCACTTTAAGTGCTCATAACTTTAAAACGCTTTGACTTATCCAGGCCATTCTGAGATTGTTTTTTCGTCACATATTGTACTTCATGACACTGGTAAAATGAAGTCAAAAAAATTATTTTTTTTGCACAAAAAAATACCTAATTTACCAAAAATTTGAAAAAAATTAGCAAATTTCAAAGTTTCAGTTTCTCTACTTCTGTAATACATAGTAATACCCCAAAAAATTGTGATGACTTTACATTCCCCATATGTCTACTTCATGTTTGAATTGTTTTGGGAATGATATTTTATTTTTTGGGGATGTTATAAGGCTTAGAAGTTTAGAAGCAAATCTTGAAATTTTTCAGAAATTTACAAAAACTCAATTTTTAGCGACCAGTTCAGGTCTGAAGTCACTTTGCGAGGCTTACATAATAGAAACCACCCAAAAATGACCCCATCTAAGAAACTACACCCCTCAAGGTATTCAAAACTGATTTTGCATACATTGTTAACCCTTTAGGTGTTGCACAAGAGTTATTGGCAAATGGGGAGGAAATTTGAGAATTTCATATATTTTTGTCAAATTTTTCATTTTAACCCATTTTTTCCACTAACAAACCAAGGGTTAACAGCCAAACAAGACTGTATCTTTATTGCCCTGACTCTGCCGTTTACAGAAACACCCAATATGTGGCCGTAAACTACTGTACGGCCACACAGCGGGGCGTAGAGTGAAAGGTGCACCATATGGTTTTTGGAAGGCTGATTTTTATGGACTGGTTTTTTGACACCATGTCCCATTTGAAGCCCCCTGATGCACCCCAAGAGGAGAAACTCCCTAAAAGTGACCCCATCTAAGAAACTACACCCCTCAAGGTATTCAAAACTGATTTTACATACGTCGTTAACCCTTTAGGTGTTGCACAAGAGTTATTGGCAAATGGGGATGAAATTTGAGAATTTCATTTTTTTGCCTAATTTTCAATTTTAACCCATTTTTTCCACTAACAAAGCAAGGGTTAACAGCCAAACAAGATTGTATCTTTATTGCCCTGACTCTGCCGTTTACAGAAACACCCCATATGTGGCCGTAAACTACTGTACGGGCACACAGTAGGGCGTAGAGTGAAAGGTGCGCGGTTTGGTTTTTGGAAGCCAGATTTTGCTGGACTGGTTTTTTGACACCATGTCCCATTTGAAGCCCCCCTGATGCACCCCTAGAGTAGAAACTCCATAAAAGTGACCCCATCTAAGAAACTACACCCCTCAAGCTATTCAAAACTGATTTTACAAACTTTGTTAACCCTTTAGGTGTTGCACAAGATTTAATGGAAAATAGAGACACAATTTCAAAATTTCACATTTTTGGCAGATTTTCCATTTTAATATTTTTTTTCCAGTTACAAAGCAAGGGTTAACAGCCAAACAAAACTCAATATTTATGGCCCTAATTCTGTAGTTTACAGAAACACCCCATATGTGGTCGTAAACCGCTGTACGGGCACACGGCAGGGCGCAGAAGGAAAGGAATTCCATACGGTTTTTGGAAGGCAGGTTTTGCTGGACTGTTTTTTTTGACACCATGTCCCATTTGAAGCCCCCCTGATGCACCCCTAGAGTAGAAACTCCAAAAAAGTGACCCCATTTTAGAAACTACGGGATAGGGTGGCAGTTTTGTTGGTACTAGTTTAGGGTACATATGATTTTTGGTTGCTCTATATTACACTTTTTGTGCAGCAAGGTAACAAGAAATAGCTTTTTTGGCACGTTTTTTTTTTTTGTTATTTACAACATTCATCTGACAGGTTAGATTATGTGGTATTTTTATAGAGCAGGTTGTCGCGGACGCGGCGATACCTAATATGTATAAATTTTTTTTTATTTATGCAAGTTTTATACAATAACTTCATTTTTAAAACCAAAAAAATGTTTTAGTGTCTCCATATTCTAAGAGCCATAGTTTTTTCAGTTTTTGGGCGATTATCTTGAGTAGGGTCTCATTTTTTGCGGGATGAGATGACGGATTGATTGGCACTATTTTGGGGTGCATATGATTTTTTGATCGCTTGCTATTACACTTTTTGTGACGTAAGATGGCAAAAAATGGCTTTTTTTACACTGTTTTTATTTTTATTTTTTTACGGTGGTCATCTGAGGGGTTAGGTCATGTGATATTTTTATAGAGCCGGTCGATACGGATGCGGCGATACCTAATATGTATACTTTTTTTTTATTTATGTAAGTTTTACAGAATGAGTTCATTTTTGAAAAAAAAAAAATCATGTTTTAGTGTCTCCATAGTCTAAGAGCCATAGTTTTTTCAGCTTTTGGGCGATTATCTTGAGTAGGGTCTCATTTTTTGCGGGATGAGATGACGGTTTGATTGGTACTATTTTGGCGTACATGCGACTTTTTTGATCACTTTTATTACTTTTTTTGGGAAGTAAGGTGGGCAAAATTTCAATTTTCTCATAGTTTTTATTTTTTTATTTTTATGGCGTTCACCGTGCGGGGAAAGTAACATGACCATTTTATAGATCAGGTCGTTACGGACGCGGCGATACCTAATATGTGTAGTTTATTTTATTTTTTTAATTTTTATTCAGTGATAAATGTTTTTTTTTTTATCTTAACTTTTTTCACTTTTTTTTACATTTTTGTGACCCAGACCCACTTGGTTCTTGAAGATCCAGTGGGTCTGGTGTCTGTATAATACAGTACAGAACAATATATATTGTTCTGTACTGTATTTTACTTACACTGAACAGATCTGTGCTTTTAGCATAGATCTGTTCAGCACCATGGACAGCAGGACGCCTGAGCAGGCGTCCTGTTGCCATGGGAACCCTCCCAGTCTGCTCAGAACTTCGCAGACGGGGAAGGGTAAGGACGGGGCTGAGGGGGGCTCTCTGGGGGCTCTCTCCCTCTCCATCGGGGGGCTGCAAAGCCACAGCAGCCCCCCGATGGAGAGGGAGGGAGCTCCCTGACCGATGACAGTTAACTTTTTCCATACAGCGGTCCGTACGGACCGCGGTATGGAAAGGGTTAAACGGCTGACATCTTCACAGATGTCAGCCGTTTATACCAGGGTGCCAGCAATGTGCTGGCACCCTGGTATACCCACTAGAAGCCAACGATCGTTCATGGGGAGGCGGGCGGGGGATCGCGATCCCGCCTGCCGCACCGCCCGCCTCCCGCAACGCCCCCACCGCCTGCGACAAAATAATGATTTTAGCCACTCTAAAGTTTCTGATCCCCGCGGTCAGGGACCGCGGCGATCAGAAACTGCAAAAAGCGCAGCAAACCGCAGGTCTGAATTGACCTGCGGTTTGCTGCGATCGCCGATACGGGGGGGTCAAATGACCCCCCCCTGCATTGTTACGGGATGCCGGCTGAATGATTTCCGCCGAAATCCCGTTCCAATTAACCCCTGGGGCGCCGGAATACAGATTTTAAGTCAGGACGTACCGGTACGTCCTGGGTCCTTAAGGACTCGGGAAATAGGGCGTACCGGTACGTCCTAGGTCCTTAAGGGGTTAAAGAAGTTGTCAGTTATTTATTTAGTTAAAAGCAACCAATTAAAACTATTATTTATAATATGTAACCTATTAAATAATAATAAAGTCACACTCACTGCGCCAAACCCCCTCTGTTCCAGCACCATTGCTCCAGTCCTCCCTATGGGCACTTCTTCCGTGACTGCAGCAGTGCCATATACCCCATGGATGCAGTGGTCACGTGCAGTATACAGGCGCATCGTCACAGTGGGACAGATTGCAGCAGTGATGCTGGAATGGAGTGGGGTTGGAACTGGAAGAATAAGACATGCACAACATCTGGACAACCCTTTCCCTAAAAAAAAAAAAAAAAAAAAAAAAAGACCCGCTGGTGAGCAGCTGAAAAGTCTGTTTCAGATGATGGACAGGAAGCTTGTCCATGTTTTTAGTGGTGAACATGGATGAATTTTAAAGCAGACTGCACAAAAAAAAAAAAAAATTAGCCCTAGGCTAGGTTCACATCTCTGTTTTGTAACTCCAGTTGTCTTTTCTAGCAGAGGAACAGACTACCAGAGTTACCGTATCCAGCATAGCCACACACCCTGTGTGGTCGCACACCCCAAAGGCCGGCTCTGCTGGCAGTAAATGGGTTAACCCATAATTAATGTAAAAAATGAATATTCTGCTGCAGTTCTCTTCACAGCTCAGGAGGCAGTTGAAGGATGGGACTAAGGTACTTTCACACTGGCGTTTTGGCTTTCCGTTTGCGAGATCCGTTCAGGGCTCTCACAAGCGGTCCAAACCGGATCAGTTTTGCCCTAATGAATTCTGAATGGAAAAGGATCCGCTCAGAATGCATCAGTTTGCCTCCGTTCCGTCTCCATTCACGCTGCTTGCAGGGTTCTGCTGTCCGCTTGACGAAACTGAGCCAAACGGATCCGTCCTGACACAAAATGTAAGTCAATGGGGACGGATCCGTTCATGCGGTTGTATTATTGGAATGGATCCGTTTTTGCAGATCCATGACGGATCCACCTAAAACGCGAGTGTGAAAGTAGCCTAATCATGTGTGTCCACCTCAGTGAAGTCGACAGCGAAATAGGAAATAAAAACAATTTGAATAACTCAACTGCTATACAAAATTTTTAAAGGGAGTCTGTCACCTGTTTTTCCCCCAATATAACTAAGATTGCAGACACATCCCACGCAGACCTGTGTGTACTATGTCTGTACTCCATGTCCAGGAAAAGCACTTTTATTAAGTGGCCAAAGCAAACCAGACTGGGGAGGGGAGGGCGGCTTCAGCTGCTCATATCTTAGGATTGGTACCAGCTAGAAATATGAACCTGACCTTGTTTGTTGAAAGCCGTCAGTCCAACCTTTCAAACTATACCAGAACCACAGCATTATACCCACTAGATCAGAAGATATAGCCATTAGAAATCGAGTCTGGAGTGAAAGTTGTTTTTACTTTCACTCCCAGCAGAATAAGGGCTCATGCACACGACCGTTGTTTTCGTCCGCATCCGAGCCGCAGTATTTGCGGATTGGATGCGGACCCATTTACTTCAATGGGGCAGCAAAAGAATAGGCAGTTATATTAATGTGTTTTGCAAAACACACAACGGTCGTGTGCATGTAACCTAAAAGTGCTTTTCCTGGACATGGAATACGGACACATAGTACACACAGGTATGCGTGGAAAGCGTTTGCGATCTTCTGTGGGGCAGTGTTGTTAGTTATATTGGTGAAAATGAGGTGACCGACTCCCTTTAAATACATACAATCACACAAGTATTCAGACCCAAGTGCTGGTTTGGAATCCGCAGAATATTTTTCATGGGACAACTTCTTTAAGCAGTCCACTAACCAGTAGTATATTAGAAGTACTACAAGGGGGCAATTTCCTACTCTCAGGTTTTAACAAATATTGGCCGTCATCTAGAAATCATCAGTTGTAGGAATTCTATACTTTCAGAACGTGAACATTCGAGTATTTACTTTTCCAAAGTTCATCATGGGCACGCTATAGATCCAATGCCATATGCAAAAAGAAAAACTGATATCTTTAACAGGAAGGGAATTTTGTGGCATTTGTTACTTCACAGATGGTATCTCTACCTTCCTCTGCATCTGTACCTCAAAAATATGGCATACGCCAGTCCAATCCCACATGTGGTATACACTTGGCTCAAAATAGCTACCTGAAGCCTACACTGCCGCATGTGTGCTTTAGGGGCTACTGACACAAGTGTATGCAACTCTGCCGTTCAGCTGTTCTGAAGCAGCTCCAGAAGTGGAATTATACAGCGCCATCCATGGTGTTGTGGCCGTACCCGATTACTGCAGTGTGCCCTAGAGACCAGGCCCAGCCAGTACATGGTGGAAGGAGCTGTGTAGTGTTGGCACCAGAGCTTCTGAAAACAGCCGATTGGCAAAATGCTGGGAGCCGGACCTTCACCAATCTGATATTGATGACTAGTGCCGAGTAGGGATGAGCAAACTTCTGTTTTCAGGTTTGGCGTACAAGGTTCGGGTTATCTAAGAATTCAGTTATGGATTCTGCTACCACGGACCATAACGAAATTCTTAGTTAACCAGAACCTCGTACGCCGAACTTGAAAGCACAAGTTGGCTCATCCCTAGTGATGAGCGAATCGAGCTGCGGATCATAGATCAGAGTCGTTCTTACACTTCGTTTTAATGCTGTCTCCACGTACAGCAAAATTTGTTTCACACGAAGTCGCGCGAAACTTTGGTGAATTAATTCGGTATTCATTTCTACATCTTTAAAAACATTTCAAATTAGCAATCCGAAGTCTGGTTTGGTACTGAAGTACCAGCCAGTACCAAACCCGACTTCGGATTCTGAATTTCAAAGATATAGAAATTAATACCACCGAAGTCATTCATTCACCAATTTCATCATTCGCCTATCGATGACCTATCCCCTAAGGATCCGTTTGCTGCCCACAGGGCCAGTACATGGGCCGCTCTCATGCCTTATTTTTACAGTGCAGATTTGGTCAGTGTTTTGCATCTGTATTTTAGCACTGAAGTATTAGGCGAGGGCTACACGGCGACACTGGTCGCGGCTAGGATTGCTGAGTAGCGTAGATCCCATAGAAATGAATGGGATCGCCGCGGCAGTCGCAAGAAATCCAACACGACTGGATTTCTTGCGACTGCTGCGGCGATCCCATTCATTTCTACAGGATCACCGCTACTCAGCGATCCCGGCCACAACAGGTGTTACCATGTAGCTCTTGCACACGACCGTATGCCCTCCGAAACATACAGTCCGTGAGCGGGCCATATGTCCCGGAGCTGCATCGATCGTGCGCACGGGAGTACACAGCATCATAGATTACAATGATGCTGTGCACGTCAGGCCGCCCACGGGGCTATTGTCCCGCACTCATATGATCACTAATCTATGATGCTGTGTGCTCCCGTGTGCACGATCGGTGCTGCTCAGGGACATAAGGCCCGCTCACGGACCGTATATCTCGGCGGGCATACGGTCGTGTGCAAGGGCCCTTAAAGTTTCCCTTATATTGTCTCTGAATTCATATCGGCCGAATATGCACTGTGTGCAACAAACCTTTCACATATGAAATGTGTTCCCGGAAGTTCCCAAGTTGCATCATTCTTGTTCTTCAGACACCTCATATAGAAACGCTTTGCTAAGAATTTTTATTTCAGAAACAGGTACAGGTTTTTTGCCATATTGTCACGTCACAGAGCCGTGCAAGAGGATGGCAACATAAGGGGGAGCGGGTGCTGGATGTAACCCACGCAATAGACCAACGCAGGCATGGCACCGTTCCAGGTCTCGTGCCACTTTGACATGTATGTGAATGGATAAATAAGGCAAATAAAAGGTAATGTGAATATAGCCCTGAACAAACAGCACTAATCTTCCCAGAAAACCTTATCCAACATTAAGACATATTATTTATTCCCAAGGAGACACAAACATTCCTTACACAGCCTGAGACAAAACCACTGCGCCTCCCGCAGGAATCAAAAAGCAGCTGCACAACCCGGATCCTGACACGGCTCAGTTTCTTCCTTTACAGACCTAAGCAAGCGGATTAAGATACAGGCGTGACATATAATGAAGACATTTCTTCTGCTCCAGCCACCGACTCAAGCACAAAGAAGTTGTCAAAAGGCGGCAGTTATGCGAAGGACACGTGTAAACGTCAGGTTGGCTGAATCCGCTGATTTTTGTGGGACTTTATGTGTATGGTGGGAAAAGAAGGATTGGGCGTGTTGAATTTCAACACCAAATCCTTTTGTTCACAGCAGTTCCCTATTGAGAACACATGCATGCTCGGCCAATGACTGCATATGTATGGGGAAGCTAGGAAGGACATCTGATGGCCAGGAGCTATCGAAGGTGTATGGAGGGGGAGACAAACTGTGACCACCACCTATTGTGAATAGCGGATCCTATATTATATCTATATAGATGTTTTACAAAGAAAAAATGTGGGGGATTCAGTCAGCACAACCCTGTATGCAGGTGCACATCACTATGGCGAAATACACATACAAACGCAAAAACACAAATGCAATAGCACTCTGCAACCAGCACTCTGCCCTGCCTCTATGCTGAATGTTGAATGAGGCATTGGTGTACATTTTGGCCAAAGCGTAATAAGCCACTCACCACGTCAAGGTCGCCTCTACGAGTGGTCCCTAACACTAGTTCCTACCTGTTTATGGGCCATGACAGCCACACAAAGTCCAGGGAGCGCAGGTACAGCATGCACGCCAGGCACACTCTGCTTTTAACCCCGTCCGGTGCCATGACAGCTTTCATCGGATCCAGGGATGCAAGTACCAGCATGCATGCTGAGCCCACTATATACTTCTCCTGGAGCCAAATGGCTACTGGTAGGCGCTGTAAAAGTAGACTCAGTTTTATACTGACTTTAAAACCAGCCTCCAGGGCAGACTAACTGGTCAGGTGTGCATGACTGCATGGAGATCGCCACGCCTGCAATATATACTTGCATCCCTGGATCCGATGAAAGCTGTCACGGCACCGGACGGGGTTAAAAGCAGAGTGTGCCTGGCGTGCATGCTGTACCTGCGCTCCCTGGACTTTGTGTGGCTGTCATGGCCCATAAACAGGTAGGAACTAGTGTTAGGGACCACTCAGAGGCGACCTTGACGTGGCGAGTGGCTTATTACGCTTTGGCCAAAATGTACACCAATGCCTCATTCAACATCCAGCATAGAGGCAGGGCAGAGTGCTGGTTGCAGAGTGCTATTGCATTTGTGTTTTTGCGTTTGTATGTGTATTTCGCCATAGCGATGTGCACCTGCATACAGGGTTGTGCTGACTGAATCCCCCACATTTTTTCTTTGTAGTATATATTGGAGGCGTGGCGATCTCCATGCAGTCATGCACACCTGACCAGTTAGTCTGCCCTGGAGGCTGGTTTTAAAGTCAGTATAAAACTGAGTCTACTTTTACAGCGCCTACCAGCAGCCATTTGGCTCCAGGAGAGGTATATAGTGGGCTCGGCATGCATGTTGGTACTTGCATCCCTGGATCCGATGAAAGTTGTCACGGCACCGGACGGGGTTAAAAGCAGAGTGTGCTTGGCGTGCATGCTGTACCTGCGCTCCCTGGACTTTGTGTGGCTGTCATGGCCCATAAACAGGTAGGAACTAGTGTTAGGGACCACTTATAGAGGCGACCTTGACGTGGTGAGTGGCTTATTACGCTTTGGCCAAAATGTACACCAATGCCTCATTCAAAATCCAACATGGAGGCAGGGCGGAGTGCTGGTTGCAGTGTGCTATTGCTATATAGATGTTTATCTGTCATTATAACCCTGATTGTAATGATAATGAGACGACTGCTGAGAAGTGATCTCTACAGAACAGTGTCAGCCTTTTATGAGGCTCAGTGGACAGAGTGAAAACTGCATGATTTAAAAGAGTTTCCAAGATAGGTCATTAGTATCTGATCAGTGGGGGTCCGACACCCAGGACCCCAGCTAATCAGCTATTTGAGAAGGCACTGGCCCTCCTGTGAGCACCGCGGCCTTCTCTGTGCTCAGCGAACACAGCGCCGTCCATTGTATAGTGGCTGTGCTTGGTATAACAGCTCAGCTCTATTCACTTCTATGGGGCTAAACTGCTCCTAGGCCACATGATCGATGAACATGACCTCACCCTAGCCTAGGAAACGCAGAAAGAAGGCTGTGGTGCTCACTGCTAGTGCTGGTGCCTTCTCAGAGTGCTGATCAACAGGGACCCTGGGTGTCAGACCCCCACTGATCAGATACTGATGACCTATTCTGAGGAGAGCTCACTAGTAATGAAATCTCGGAAAACCCCTTTAAGGATTTTGTTTTTAATGCAGATAGTGACAGAAAAAAATATAAAAAATCCGTTCAGCATAAAAATATGATTTAGGCCTAGTTCACACGAACGTATGGCTTTTATAGTTTTTTGCGGTCCGTTTTCCACGGATCCGTTGTTCCGTTTTCTCTGTATGGCATATACAGTGTACAGTAATTACATAGAAAAAATTGGCATACCATTTTCAATAGATGGTTCAGCAAAAACGGAACGGATACGGAAGACATACGGATGCATTTCTGTATGTGTTCCATTTTTTGCGGACCCATTGACTTGAATCGAGCCACGGAACGTGATTTGCGGGCAATAGGACATGTTCTATCTTTCAACGGAACTGAAAAACGGAAACGGAATGCTTACGGAACACATTCCGTTTTTTATGCGGAACCATTGAAATGAATGGTTCCGTATACGGAACACAAAAAAACGGGTCGTACACTCGCAAAAATAAAAAACGATCGTGTGAACTAGGGTTACTTTCTGATAACATATCCCCGGTAGGGCTCATGCACACGACCGTTGCTCGTTTTGCGGTCCACAAAACATTGATACCGGCCATGGTTCTTTACGGTAAGAGCAGTGAGACTATGGAACTCTCTGCCTGAGGAGGTGGTGATGGTGAGTACAATAAAGGAATTCAAGAGGGGCCTGGATGTGTTTCTGGAGTGTAATAATATTACAGGCTATAGCTACTAGAGAGGGGTCGTTGATCCAGGGAGTTATTCTGATTGCCTGATTGGAGTCGGGAAGGAATTTTTTCCCCTTAAAGCCTCATTCACATGTCAGTGTTTCACGGACGTGTGCTGTACATGTTCTCCGCGGACAGCACACGTCCCCATTCATTTGAATGTGTGTATTCACACATCGGTGTTTTAGCACGGTCCGTGTCTTCAGCACGGATGCATGTCCTATCTTGGTCCGTGTTCTCGGATCCCTCACGCCCATTATAGTCAATGAGTCCGTGAAAACCACGGATGCAACACGATCATTAAGAAGAGATGCTTTGAAAATTATTTTTCAGCTGTTCAGTGTCAGAGAAACACGGACAGCAAAAAACGGACACACGGACAGCTTCACGGATGCATCACTGACAACCTGGTCACGGATTTGAGCACGGACACGGACGTGTGAATGAGGCTTAAGGGAAGGAAATTGGCTTCTACCTCACAGGTATTTTTTACCTTCCTGTGGCTCAACTTGCAGGATAACAGGCCGAACTGGATGGCCAGGTGTCTTTTTTCAGCCTTGCAAACTATGTTAAAAAACGGAACATCCGGGCCATAATAGAACAGTCCTATCCTTATCCGTAATGCAGACAAGATTAGGACATGTTCTATATTTTTGCAGATGCCATGGACCGGACAGACGCATACTGACCCGTAAACATGCAGATCAGATAGGGACAAACAATACGTTCGTGTGCATGAGCCCTTAAAGGGAGTCACCACAGACCTCCCTATTAAACACAGAATAACACAAAAATAAAGCGTTCCTATCCACTTCCCGATCTGAAGCTCTGATCCTGGATATCACGCTTTTCCAAATATGGAAATGAGATGCTTGGTGCAGCAAGGGCGTCACCGTTGCTCTCCTCATACCTGAGCTCGGCTCCTTCTAACATCCGGCACCCCCCTCCCTGCTATGACTGACAGGGCCAGGTAAGTATACACTGCCTCTGCCTTCAGGTGTGCGGTGACTCTTGCTCTGGCTTGTCTAGGGGTCCCAGTTGACCTCTACAGATAACCCCTTTCATGTTATTGCACTAATAGAAACCTTTAAGGAATGTCCTCACGTGATAGAAAACACAGCGGAAAAGTCTGCTGCGGATTTGACACAGACCCGCTCCAAAAACGACATCTATTACCTGCGGTTTTTGCAGTAGAAATGGCTGTTGCCATCAGCCTCAACCTCTCTGAAACCCGCGGTGGACAGCCACAGCATAAACGGACATGCTGCAGATCTCATCCGCTTTGCCGATACTGCACAGTGCTGCGAGTTTGCGGCACGTATATCTGTGACGGAAAATCCACTACCTGTGAACTTACCCTTACTGTCCTATTTCCTACCAATAACCACTTTTTTAGTGAAATATCAACTTTTTTTTTATTTAAAAAAAAAACGACCAACACAAGTAAAAAGTACCGCTGCAGCGGACGGAAGCTGCGGTCACATGACAGCTGCGAGGTCTACCTGGGGAGCGGTACAATTGTTTCGTACGTCTCTATCCTGTTAGATCCGGTTATGGAGAAAAATAAATACATGGGCGGCAAACCCCTGGCCTGTGACCAACATGCCGGGAGCTAGGCATAGACACCTAGATCATGCCGCCGATATGACCAATCATCAGCTCATGCGTGGTGACCACACAGTTAGCCGGGGAAGGCGTGCGGCAGATCTTCTCTCGGTAGAACTACTACAGCGCTCCGCAGGTTACCTTCAGGTTTCTCCTACATGGCATCATACGGATTATGGCTCTTGGGAGTGTCCTGATTACAGCAGATATTTCTACATCTACATGAGAAGACACGGCAGAACATCCTGAGGGCGATTCTGACGACCCACGGACAGATTCCTATAGAAGTACGGACCGATAAACCTGAATTACCTACCTGCGGCACTCCAGCTGTTGCAAAACTACAACCCCCAGCAGGGCATGGTGGGAGTTGTAGTTTTACAACAGCTGGAGAGCCGCTGGTTGGCCACCCCTAACCTCGATGGTCCTCAAACACACCACAGCGACAAAGGGGGGGGCGCGCGTACTTGTCACACGTCTCGCCTGTAAACCCCTGCACCAGCCCCAGCTGTTGTGAAACTACAATTCCCAGCATGCACACATGGTCAGCTGCACTAGTAACTCCCATAGAAACGAATAGGGCATGCTGGGAGTTGTAGTTTCTCAACAGCTGGAGTGCTAGAAGATGACCCCCTTCCGTACATCCAGGTAGCATATGTACTGTAATTAAACGACTCCTGGTCATATTAAGAATTTGCCTACTAAATCATTAAATGATATATTCTTCATCATCACCCCCAGGGAGGGGGGGGGAACAGCTGGAAGAAGTAGATGCCATCTGACGTGTAGAATGCCCAGCACACCTGGCATGGCTATAACACAAAAATTCTCCCATATACAATCACAAAAAAATAAATAAGAACCACACATAGCCCAGCACCGCCACCACATAGCCCAGCACCGCCACCACATAGCCCAGCACCGCCACCACATAGCCCAGCACCGCCACCACATAGCCCAGCACCGCCACCACATAGCCCCCCACCACTACATAGCCCAGCACCACCACATAGCCCAGCACTACATAGCCCAGCACCACCACTACATAGCCCAGCACCACCACATAGCCCAGCACCACCACTACATAGCCCAGCACTACATAGCCCAGCACGCACCACCACATAGCCCCGCACCACTACATTGCCCAGCACCACCACCACATAGCCCCCTACATAGCCCATCACTATAGTGGACTTGCATGCGCGGTAGACGCGCCCCGACCCCTCACCTCCGCGCAGTACGCAGCCGGCAGCCTCCAGTGTGCAGCACCGGCTCTGTTTTGATTCTGTTGTACACGTCATGCTCGTCCACAAACCCGGATCTCCCCGAGCGTCCCCCGCCCCTAAAGCAGCGCTTGCGCGCCCCCGATGTCTCCTGCTGAAGCACGCTCCCGTCCCTTCCACGTGACGCTTTCCGGCTGATCCAATCTTGACTGTGGAATGAATGTGCCGGTGGGAGGGGCCGAGGGCAGCCAATCAGAGGTTGCCAGAGCCGGCTGGACCGAGCTGAGATTTGATATCTGGCCACCAGGGGTCGCTGTGCATTGTACTGTGCACGATTCGGCGGAGGGTTCTATAATATAACCCTCCGCCGTATCGTGCACAGTACAATGCACAGCGACCCCTGGTGGCCAGCAACAATAACTTATATGTACAAAAGGCGGGGCATTCACCGACTTAAAGGGACAGTATTTGCTTCAATTCTTTTGCCTACTATTTATTAAAGAGTATACGTATATAGGTGAACAGGGCACTCAAGGATAGCTGCGACCGTGTATTTTAAGCAAAGATGAGCTTTATTGATAATATAAATATATTTGATGCATAAAACAATCAAGAATGCAGTAGAATAAATAGGTTATTAACAAATAAATATAATGAATATTCGACAGAGCAAAGGCTATTATTCGATTGATCAACAAATATTCAATAGTCCAATATTGTAAATCTTGGATCCAATGGTTGTGAACATCCAAAGACTTGTTTGCAATAAGTCTATTCGTTTTTTACTTTCATATTGAGACAACAGTCATATGCTTTGCAGTTATTCAAATAGTCGCGGCGGCGTCCCGCCAAAGCGACGTGAATGGCAGCAACTCACTGCTGAAAAGCTTGCAAGCGAATTAAGTCCATTACCTTTGTATCGACCAAGTGTTCGTCCGAAATAATCACAAGAGCCTTCAAGTGTACTTACTCCCAGGATCTGCCTTTAGATGTTTGTAGCAGTATTCAATCAGGAGATTAAAGCCGGCTCTCTGTTCGGTTATGGTCGATTTAATGGTAAGGTAGGTTTTTCAGTACAAAGATGGGGTGTAGCACCAGACGCGTTTCGGGGTCCAACCCCTTCCTCAGTGGTATGATACCACTGAGGAAGGGGTTGGACCCCGAAACGCGTCTGGTGCTACACCCCATCTTTGTACTGAAAAACCTACCTTACCATTAAATCGACCATAACCGAACAGAGAGCCGGCTTTAATCTCCTGATTGAATACTGCTACAAACATCTAAAGGCAGATCCTGGGAGTAAGTACACTTGAAGGCTCTTGTGATTATTTCGGACGAACACTTGGTCGATACAAAGGTAATGGACTTAATTCGCTTGCAAGCTTTTCCGCAGTGAGTTGCTGCCATTCACGTCGCTTTGGCGGGACGCCGCCGCGACTATTTGAATAACTGCAAAGCATATGACTGTTGTCTCAATATGAAAGTAAAAAACGAATAGACTTATTGCAAACAAGTCTTTGGATGTTCACAACCATTGGATCCAAGATTTACAATATTGGACTATTGAATATTTGTTGATCAATCGAATAATAGCCTTTGCTCTGTCGAATATTCATTATATTTATTTGTTAATAACCTATTTATTCTACTGCATTCTTGATTGTTTTATGCATCAAATATATTTATATTATCAATAAAGCTCATCTTTGCTTAAAATACACGGTCGCAGCTATCCTTGAGTGCCCTGTTCACCTATATACGTATATGCTTTTCTAAATTGAGTGAGTGGCCTCAATTTACAGGAGCACCTGGTGTCGTTTGAGTGTTCTTAGTGCGACATCTTACTTAATTTTATATTTATTAAAGAGGTTGTCCGTTCCCAAAACCAATGGAGTGAATGGTTGGGGGTTGCAGGTTTTTTGCCTCTTTATTTGCAGGTCACACAATTTTATTTGCAGGTACTACATGCTGGCTTTTCCTGTTCCATAGTGCAGTGCCGGCTTAGGGTACTTTTACACTAGTGTTTAAGTTTTCCGGTATTGAGTTCTGTCACAGGGGCTCAATACCGGAAAAAACGGTAAATTTTTGTCCCCATTCATTGTCAATGGGGGAAAGAACAGAACAGAACAGAATGCTCCAAAATGCATTCCGTTCCCATACCAGAGAGCAAACCGCAACATGTATTTTGCTTTCCGTCCTGGGATGCGGAGCAAGACGGATCCGGCATGACCCCTAATGCAAGTCAATGGAGACGGATCCGTTTTCTCTGAAACAACCTGCCACAATAGAAAACGGATCCGTCCGCCATTGACTTTCAGTGAAGTTCATGACGGATCCGTCTAGTGTATGTTAAAGATAATACAACCGGATCCGTTCATAACGGATGCAGAAGGTTATATTATCAGTAACGGAAGCATTTTTGCTCGACCCTGGCGGCCGCATAACGTCATTCACTACGTCACGCACCTGCTCCTCCCACTTTATGAATAAAGCAGGCGGAGCAGGCGCGTGACGTAGTGAATGACGTTACGCTGCCGCCGCCCGCCCGGCCTGCCTACAGGAGTTTTAAGTGAGTACCGTACTACATGGATTTCTCTATGCTGCAGAGGATTACTATAGTTTAAAACAGCGCCCATGCCTACACGTTACCTATGAATACTACAGTGAGCAGGGCCCGGTGTAATAGAATACAGTGACTGCAGAGGGCCCCGCTGTCATTACAACACGAGATGCCGGCCCTCCCTGCTGATACACCGTCGGCTGCGCTGTGCAGCATCGCGGTCTGCGATGTATCAGTGTAAATGGCAGTATTCGCCCCATAGGATGCACTGCCATTTCCCCCCAAAAGTGCGTCTTATAGGGCAAAAAATACGGTACTCGAGACAGGAGAGGTAAGTGTTTTATTTCACTTGCACTGGGGACATGGCTGGGAGGGGGCAATGTGTAAAGGCAATTTGTTTCATAAAAAGCCCACCACAAGCGGAATGGTGCGGAATGGAAGCACGGAACAGAACCCTATGAAAGCACTACGGAGTGCTTCCGTGGGGTTTCATCCCGTACTTCTGTTCCGCAAAAAGATAGAACATGTCCTATCTTTTTGCGGAACGGCCGGATCGCGGAACCATTCAAGTGAATGGGTCCGCAATCCGCTGCGGCTGCCCCACGGACTGTGCTCCTGCATTGCGGCCCGCATTATGCGGGCCGCAGCACGACCACGGGGCGCACACGCCCGTGGGAAAGAGGCCATAGTCTTTGTAGTTCTTATGTGACATATAGGCAGGTAAGGAATGGGAAATTAAATGCTGCAGTCAAGATTTTTTGTATATTTTTATTTTTTTTATTTTTAAGGGAAAAAGGGGAGGGAAGAAAAGGGGAAGGGAAGAGAATTTTTTATTTTTTGGGAAACATTTTTTTATTTTTATTTTTTCATGGAGGGGGAGTAGGGAGAGAAAGTGAAGGCAGAAATGGGGAAGGGAAGTTTTTTTAAGTTTTTTTGTTTTTGGGGAAGGGTTAAAATTTTCATTTTTTTTATTTTTTTTTCCTGGCAGGTGGCAGTACAGGATGGTGCTTGACGGTTCGCCTTCACACTGGCTCTTTTTCCAGAGGCTCTTTAGATTTAATTTTCCTCCAGAACATGCAGATGCTGAAAAAAGAAAATCTATCAGTTATTTGATATTTGCTACTTACATGTCAGCTCTGAGTGAAATGTGTGCACAGATCCTCCAATGTTTTTTCTTACATTAGCTGCTTATCAGTCCACTGACATTATAACATGTCTGGCCTTGTAATATGCGCCAAATTTATCATGAAGCGTTCAGTATTGTGATAAATCTGGAGCATCCAGTGACTGCCTGGACTAAGTGTAATGTGTAATATTTATCTAAAATACTACGCCTGTTCCACAGAGTATCTTATAGATGCTACCTACCATATGCCAGCGATCAGCATGATGGTGACGGAGCCGGCCACAGATATTGCTATGAGGGAAGCATTGTTGTTCTGTAGCTCCTCTAGAAGTGGCGGCTCAGGCGCTGTGATGTCAAGCACATCAGGAAGTGTAGGGCGAGGATGGTATTTTTTTGTCGCCTGTTCCGATTCGCTGATAACTAAATGAAGAAAACAATTACATTAATAGTTAATTCCATGAAGAGAACGATAATGACATTGTAGTGTATCTTATACATGAAAGAACATGAAATATATGTCAGAATATCAGAATCGTCTGCATCATGGAGGCTCAGAAGCACTGTCAAAACCAAAAGTGGCTCCAAAATACAGAAATGGCTAAAATCTTTCCATTATACAGGGAGTGCAGAATTATTAGGCAAGTTGTATTTTTGAGGATTAATTTTATTATTGAACAACAACCATGTTCTCAATGAACCCAAAAAACTCATTAATATCAAAGCTGAATATTTTTGGAAGTAGTTTTTAGTTTGTTTTTAGTTTTAGCTATTTTAGGGGGATATCTGTGTGTGCAGGTGACTATTACTGTGCATAATTATTAGGCAACTTAACAAAAAACAAATATATACCCATTTCAATTATTTATTTTACCAGTGAAACCAATATAACATCTCAACATTCACAAATATACATTTCTGACATTCAAAAACAAAACAAAAACAAATCAGTGACCAATATAGCCACCTTTCTTTGCAAGGACACTCAAAAGCCTGCCATCCATGGATTCTGTCAGTGTTTTGATCTGTTCACCATCAACATTGCGTGCAGCAGCAACCACAGCCTCCCAGACACTGTTCAGAGAGGTGTACTGTTTTCCCTCCTTGTAAATCTCACATTTGATGATGGACCACAGGTTCTCAATGGGGTTCAGATCAGGTGAACAAGGAGGCCATGTCATTAGATTTTCTTCTTTTATACCCTTTCTTGCCAGCCACGCTGTGGAGTACTTGGACGCGTGTGATGGAGCATTGTCCTGCATGAAAATCATGTTTTTCTTGAAGGATGCAGACTTCTTCCTGTACCACTGCTTGAAGAAGGTGTCTTCCAGAAACTGGCAGTAGGACTGGGAGTTGAGCTTGACTCCATCCTCAACCCGAAAAGGCCCCACAAGCTCATCTTTGATGATACCAGCCCAAACCAGTACTCCACCTCCACCTTGCTGGCGTCTGAGTCGGACTGGAGCTCTCTGCCCTTTACCAATCCAGCCACGGGCCCATCCATCTGGCCCATCAAGACTCACTCTCATTTCATCAGTCCATAAAACCTTAGAAAAATCAGTCTTGAGATATTTCTTGACCCAGTCTTGACGTTTCAGCTTGTGTGTCTTGTTCAGTGGTGGTCGTCTTTCAGCCTTTCTTACCTTGGCCATGTCTCTGAGTATTGCACACTTTGTGATTTTGGGCATTCCAGTGATGTTGCAGCTCTGAAATATGGCCAAACTGGTGGCAAGTGGCATCTTGGCAGCTGCACGCTTGACTTTTCTCAGTTCATGGGCAGTTATTTTGCGCCTTGGTTTTTCCACACGCTTCTTGCGACCCTGTTGACTATTTTGAATGAAACACTTGATTGTTCGATGATCACGCTTCAGAAGCTTTGCAATTTTAAGAGTGCTGCATCCCTCTGCAAGATATCTCACTATTTTTGACTTTTTTGAGCCTGTCAAGTCCTTCTTTTGACCCATTTTGCCAAAGGAAAGGAAGTTGCCTAATAATTATGCACACCTAATATAGGGTGTTGATGTCATTAGACCACACCCCTTCTCATTACAGAGATTCACATCACCAAATATGCTTAATTGGTAGTAGGCTTTCGAGCCTATACAGCTTGGAGTAAGACAACATGCATAAAGAGGATGATGTGGTCAAAATACTCATTTGCCTAATAATTCTGCACGCAGTGTAGGTTTTTTCCTTACAAATACTAATGTAAAATAGCCCCACATTATAGGTGACAATTCAGATTTTCAGAACTAGATCCTTTCTCACTAATTATTACCCACAAGTAGATATGAATCCCGCGTATCTAAGAAATACCACTCAGCATAGTGCCAGTAATAATATGTCCTTACCTGCCACGTTATAGGTGATCTTACTCACTGGCACCTCAGAGTCCAGGATGGTGGTACACGTGTACCGTCCGGAGTCCCCCATCTGTACGCCCTTGATCACAAGATAGGGCTCCCGGGTGATTTTGGGATTGTGTTCACGAGGCTATAGAAAAAATATAGAGAATTATCAGAGCCTCAGATATCACAACTATTTATAATATAATATATGTAATTTACATAGTCATATCATTAAGACAAAAATTTAGAAAATTGCTGATGATAATTTGCTGACATGACAGAAAGTCTGATTTTAGACCATATTGAGCAGCCTGGTGATGATATTGGGTGAAAGGACTTTCTGCTGAGTGGTTTTTGAGTAATGAAAGGAATACGTTTGGGAAGCGCTGCCTTAACATTATAATCGTATAACTCAAACTGAACAATCTCCCAATTTTACCCTGCATTGTACTTACCAGGGTGAACACGTTGTTATAGGTGTCCTCCAGCCTTGCGTACCATTCAAAAGTACAGTCCAGAATTAGTTCTTCATATTCTGGGATTTTTATATTTATCTCTAGAAAAACAGGAAAATAAAAGAAGATATTATAGAAGTAATTGTGTAGATATTCTGTCCTACATTTAGGGGTTGTCTCAATAACACGTCTCCTTCTATAAGAACTAATAGGAAATACGGCCATCATAGAGGAGACTGATAGTAACTGGTTATATTCTGCTATCTCCTCACCTCCACAGTTTACAGTCTCTGCCAGGTGAGACTTGTGATCTTTACATGGAGAGCAGGACCGTCCAGTTTTCAGATCTGAGAAAAGAAGAAAGAAATGAAATGTGAGCCGAGCATTAAAGACACTTATAATATTAGAATAAATATGATAATCATGTGCTGGTATCTATCACCCCTCTGTCACCTGCACATGGACAGGATACTGTACAGGCTGCCACAAATCACCCTTCTAGCCTGCTTATGGACTGAATCATATTAATGTAAATATCCTCCTGCTTTGGGAAGTCTGGTGTATACCAGTGAATGGTATATTTAGTGTACGGTGAGGATTTGGGGTCCTATATATTTACTAATGTACTATATGAATGTAGATATAAGAATAGAAACTTCTACTTTACCGAAACATCTGTTGGAGGTGCACAGGCAGCTGCATCTCTCCAAGTAGTCTGTGAAAAGAGGAGACATCATATAATAGTCAGCGAGTGCTGTGTAAAGTGCCTATGTAGTGCTGCTCACCTCTGTATAATAGGCACAGTACCCACAGTTTACACACACTAGTGGGAAAGGTCCATTGGCATGCATTATATAGTGTAATTCTAGTTACTCTGGCCTATGATAAAAATCTTATACTGTACCTTGATTTTTTGGAGGGCCCCCGGCGCAGACAACCTTCTCCTCGGCGCAGGTCTGACAGTTGATGTAGGTTTGCACCATTAATCCTGGGGAAATGCACTTGTGTTATAACCGTCCAATCTTATAGATGATAATAATAATAATGACAAGAAGCTGAATCTGGTATAAAATGTACTTACCACAGCTGTCTGCACCTGAGGAATGGAGAAGAAAGAAGACATTACTGACCGTTCTCATTGTCAGACTCAGAAACCTCTAATCTCTGGGTCTCCTTATTATTACATGATGTCAGTGCCTCTGTTTTCGTCACTTTGTTTTCTAGATTTCCATTGACAGAAATCTCTGAGCCGCCCCAGAACGGTCCGGGCCTCTATAGAACGCAGCAGCTCCTAGTGCAAACATTCCTGGCAGCCAATCAGGTGCTGGCTTTCATATGTCCAGTACAGGGTAGGAGATAACAGCAGTGATCTGATTGGTGGCTGTGGGGATCTCTAGTTTGGGTCTACATTACTATTACTACAAGAGGCCTGTGTGTGTAATACATTTATATGTCATATTATAGCAGGTGTTATATCTAGAAGAACTCACCTTGTTTATTTGGACACCTCCCTAAAAGTGAGAAATGAAGAAAAGCAGAATTACTAATAGAGAACAATAGAGAACAGAAATCCCCTGTATATGAGGGCTCTATCTATAACCCTGCAATAATACAAAAGAAAACTGCACGCATAGCAATTCCCAGTATAGAACATTTTATTACAATCGCTCCCTCCTGTCACTAGGCTGTAGGGAAAGGAAAACAAGTTGAAAACATCCTCTCTGACAACCTACCAGACACGTAGAAGATAAGTACAATGGTAGACAGAAGAAGATTCCACTTACGTTGGTTTGAGTCCTGGACGATAACCTTGAGCTTTTCTTTGAGTCGCTGGAAATGGAGTCCAATGATGTGAAGAAGCTGGATCTCTAAGATATATAAAGAGGACAAGAATGAGAGTCCGATCCCCTCATCTATCAGTCTGAGCCCCCAACACACTAATTCCAATTAATAAGAGAAGTAGAATTTCCACCTACGTATAAAATATTGTACTTACCCTTAAAATCTATATCCTGGATGACGTCCACAGATTTTTTATATTCAGACGCAATTTCAGATATAGCATATTTATCTGGAAGGAAAATAATGGTACAATAATTATCTATCTATCTATAGATTATATGAAATGGAGATAATAGTAATAATATAAGTACCCAGTATGCCGACTTCATCCTCAAGGTAGTTCAGGACTTTTTTCTCGGTGACTTTGGCAAACCGCTTGATGTTGACATAGGCTTCTATTGAGTCAATGTCATCGACTTGGCTTTTGATAAAGGTGTTGAATTCTTCCATAGCCATTTTCCCTCTGGAGTCGCATGGTATGCAACAGAGAGACTGTCCGATGAAGACAGATGTTACGAGCAGTAGAAGCCACATGGTCTGGATAGAACCAGACATCTTTAGTAAAATCGCTTCCTGTAGCAAATAATCACTAAGGACGCAAGAGAGCAGAACTATGTCCCACTGAGAAGACAACAGCACTGCACAGGTTATAGCATCAGGCGCCGGTTAAGAGACAATGTCTTTATGACATCATCAGAATATGCAAATGAGGCTCGGAAACAAGCAATTGGATTGGTGGAAAATGGGATTATGACATCATATGCAAATAATTCTCTGGAACGTGAGATGTTTGAGGGAGTAAATAAGTATGTTCACTTAAAAAACATTTTTTTTAAGCCACAACTAATACATATCATGACATTCTTTACAGAATATACATATCAGGCATGGGTAACAGAACATGTACCACCCGTATATTCCACTGTATGATGTTATCGGAATTTGAAAATGAGGCTCTGAAACACAAAAGTTATTGGATTGGTGGAAAATGTAATTGTGTCATCATTATATGAAATATGCAAGTTATGTTCTGCTAGTGTTGGACAATATACCGGTATCCACAATATAATGCAGTATTAAAAAACGGCAATATGACGATATCATCGTTTCTTAAGTATCGTGGTATTTAATGACATCATAGGGGTGGCCGCTTCCATTATAGGTAGGTATGGAAGACCTATAATGAAAGCTGGTGGTTAAGGACTGACTCACGTGGTCTTCTCTTAATCTTGAGGCTGGCAAACGTCAGAACGTAGCTGTCTGTGTCACAGCGACATCACCTAGCATATGGGCGCCGCGGCTGACTTCACAGCAACTGCCAGTGCGGAGCTAGGCTGATGCTCTGCCTCACTCCTGTGTCCTGCTGCCAGGCTGCTGAGTGGGGCCATCATCTGTCAGTCAATGCCAGGGGCCTTCTAGCTGCTGCCCTCAGCTTCAGCCTGCCTCACTTGTCCACCCAGGCCCTCAGCTGCCCTGGACTGATGGTGGTACATGCTGCCCAAGTAATATACTGTATATTCAGGGGCGTAGCTAGAAATGACTGGGCCCCATAGCAAAAAAAAAATTATGGGCCCCCTCCCGGATCTCCCACCCCCACATACCTCTCAGACCTCGCCACCACATCCGCAGGTTCTCATGCACTTACGACGGTTACGTGTAGGACTGAGCACAGACAGTTGGTCACTGGCAACGCATTTGTGCCAGTGTAGGAAATGTATGACTCTAAATGTCTGTGTATTTAAGTAGGACTAGTCAGAACTGACACCCAGACTGCAGGACCACTCCAGGGGTCAAGTCCTGAGAAAAAAGTGTGGGAACTCCCTCAAGATCCACTGCCACCCCTCCCCCCTCAGAAAATTCAGTGCAACATAAAACATAAACAAAAACTGGAATTTGCACTATACTGTATGTCTGTTCAGACATAATTCATCTCTTTCATATTATAAGCTCCCCTTATATATAATTTACTTACAGTTCTAAAGACTCAGGGGTGCTGACAGGCTTGGCCTCAGGGGTGCTGGCAGGCTTGGCCTCAGGGGTGCTGGCAGGCTTGGCCTCAGGGGTGCTGGCTTGGCCTCAGGGGTGCTTTGCAGGCTTGGCCTGAGGGGTGCTGGCTGGCTTGGCCTGAGGGGTGCTGGCTGGCTTGGCCGGGCAGAAGGAGTGTGGGAGACTGTGAGGCCTTTTTTCTCCAAGCTGCTCCGGAAAAAAAATATTTTTCATTATACCTCAGGTCAGACCACCAATCAGACCCCCAATGTTAATCAGACCTCAGCTAACAGCCCCAATAAGATCCCCAATGCTAATAAGACTCCAATAAGACCTCAGATAACACCTCAGCTCAGACCCCAATATGAATGACCCCCAATCAGACCTCAGATAAGAGCCCCATGCCTTATAGCAGCCCCCAGTAGCCTTATAGCAGCCCCCAGTAGCCTCATAGCAGCCCCCAGTAGCCTCTCCATCAGCCCCCAGTGCCTCTCACCAGCCCCCAGTGCCTCTTTATTAGCCCCCAGTGCCTCTCACCAGCCCCCAGTGCCTCTCACCAGCCCCCAGTGCCTCTCAATCAGTCCCCAGTGCCTCTCAATCAGTCCCCAGTGCCTCTCAATCAGCTCCCAGTGCCTCTCAATCAGCTCCCAGTGCCTCTCACCAGCAGCCCCCAGTCAATGCCTCTCCATCAGCCTCCAGTGCCTCTCAATCAGCCCCCAGTGCGCCCTCCCCCCCCTCCCCTGTATTAAAATCATTGGTGGGCAGTGCGCCCTCGCCGGTATTAAAATCATTGGTGGGCAGTGCGCCCCCTCCAGTATTATAATCACTGGTGGGCAGTGCAAGCCCTCCCCCCCAGCATTAAAATCATTAGTGGGCAGTGCGCCCTCCCCCCGGTAATAAAATCATTGGTGGGCAGTGCGCCCCCCCCCCAGTATTATAATCATTGGTGGGCAGTGCAAGCCCTCCCCCCAGTAATAAAATCATTGGTGGGCAGTGCGGTGCAAGCCCCCCCCCCAGTATTATAATCATTGTGGGGGCAGTGCGCCCTCCCCCAAAATCCCCCCCACAACATTGGTGGCAGCGGCAGTTCCAATCGGAGTCCCAGCAGTGTAATGCTGGGGCTCCGATCGGTTACCATGGCAGCCAGGACGCTACTGAAGTCCTGGCTGCCATGGTCAGTTAGTCAGCAGAATACTTCCATGCGCGGTGGCCGCCGGGCGCTCCTTCTTCTTGTAACTTACAGGTCTGTGCGGCGCATTGCTTATGCTTATAGCAATGCGCTGCACAGACCTGGGATGAGTTACAAAAAGGAGGAGCGCCCGGCGGCGACAGCGCATGTAAGTATGCTGCAGAGTAACTGGCCATGGCAGCCAGGATTTCAGTAGTGTCCTGGCTGCCATTACATTGCTGGGACTCCGATCGGAACTGCCGCTGCAACCAATGATGGGGGGGGATCGGGGAGGGGGTAAGGCCGCATACTCAGCAGGCGCTGCTATAGCGATGCTGCCCGCTGCCACATCTATCTCTCCTGGAGGGGGCCCCATGGGCCCCTCTGACTTAGAGGCCCGGTCGCAATTGCGACCCCTATAGTTACGCCACTGTGTATATTATGTATATGTACTGCAATGTGATGTTCCAATATCTGCACTGTATACTCGTGCATCACATTACTAGTACATCACATAACATGTTACATGTTATATATTACACATATAAGGCCACTGCATTTGCAGATATTGATGAGCTATATTCATGATGGGTCATCAATATCAGATCGGTGGGGGTCTGAATCTGATTAGCTGATTCATGCAGCCACTGCTCCAGAAATTATACTGTGTACGGAGCACAGCTCTGTGTATGGTATAGCGGCCATGCATTTGCACTGAAGCTCAACTCCTATTTAAGGGAATGACAGCTGAATGTCATGGATGAGATTTGCAGATAGCTGGAACTTATAAATAAACGAGCGACTGGCTTGATCCCACACTAAGGAGCTATTAGGTGAGCCCTATAAAACCCTAACAGCTCTCCCTGACTGCTATGCACATACAAGGGTCTCGATGGTAGACGATTGCATGCCCACGTACCTAAGCCTGTGTGACACCTGAAAACCCTATAATAGTGAAGGAGTCAGGGTCACCTAGAATCAAGCCAGCAAGCAAACACAATAAAGTAAAGGACTTATCTGAGCAAACAGCAGATGAAGCCTCCAGCAGTGAACACCTAATCCAGGAAGTAGTATAAACCGCAAAGTAAGGCAGTATGGGAGGGAATATAAAGGAAGACGATTATGTCTAAATAAGTGACACCTGGCAGAAGGAAAGGAGATGAGAAAGTGAAAGCAAAACAAAGAACATCATACAAGAGGTAGAGAAGAACGTCTGCCAGACCTTCTCACAGAAGTGGCGGTGACAGCAACCCTCCCTCTACGGGTGAACTCCGGACACTCAGAGCACACCTTCTCAGGATGAGACCTATGGAAAGCCATAATGAGACGAGTGGCCTTAATGTCCGCCACTGGGACCCACATCCTCTCCTCAGGACCATAACCCTCCCAATGAACGAGGTACTGGAGAGAACCGCGGATAATGCGAGAATCCACAATCCTAGAGACCTGAAATTCAAGATTACCATCAACAATAATCGGAGGAGGAGGCAAAGAGGAGGGTACAGTGGGTTGGACATAAGGTTTTAATAGGGACTTGTGAAAAACATTATGGATCTTCCAAGTTTGAGGAAGTCGGAAGGCAACGGGATTGATGACGGACAAGATCTTGTAAGGCCCAATAAACTTAGGACCCAACTTCCAGGAGGGAACCTTCAGTTTGATATTCTTTGTGGACAACCACACCAGATCACCCACATTCAGGTCCGGACCAGGCACACGTCTCTTATCCGCCACACGCTAATATCTCTCAGTCATCCTCTTCAGATTACCCTGAATCTTTTGCCAAATAAACAACAAAGGCGAGGAAAATCTCTCCTCATCAGGTAAACCAGAAGACCCCTCTCCAGAGAATGTCCCAAACTGCGGATGAAACCCATATGCACCAAAAAATGGTGACTTATCAGAGGACTCCTGGCGATGGTTATTTAAAGCAAACTCAGCAAGGACAGGTGCACTCTGCGGTCTTACTAAACCCTCAAACTGATTTTAAAATTGAGAGATTAGCCAACATATCCTACGGTGTAGGACATGTCTGAGCCCGAGCACCGCGCCAAGGTTTCTCAAGTAGCTCCGGGACCTAACACTCACCTACCTGGGCCTATGTGGGCAATACCAGGAGCCAGTGGGCAAATTACAGGAGCATGAGGCCGACTCACAAACAACTCACCAGTTACCTCCAGCATGTGACCATGCTAGCAATGGGAGGAGGGAGGAGTCTGCGAGTCCCACTCAAGACTGGCTGATAAGGCCCAGGCCTCACAGGTGCACCTAAATGTAGCCTGTAGATGGAAAGCAGGCACATTTAAATTGGAGTTTATACACCTCCAGGAATCTCTTTATATACAAACTGAAAAGAATGGCGTGGTATTAAACAAGCAGGACGTGCTCAAACCCACATACAGTTGTGCATATATATAGGGGAGCAGATCCTGCACTTGTGGCCCATTGCTAATGACGATCCCCAGCAAAAATGCATACAGTGGAGGATGACCGCAGTGAACCACAAGTACCACAATAGACATCCTACACAAGATAGCAATTATGTGGATGTGATATTCAATATAACAATATAACAAAATAATAGCAAAGACGGGTGCACTCTGCGGTCTTACTAAACCCTTTAAACTGATTTTAAAATTGAGAGATTAGCCAACATATCCTACGGTGTAGGACATGTCTGAGCCCGAGCACCGCGCCAAGGTTTCTCAAGTAGCTCGGGGACCTAACACTCACCTACCTGGGCCTATGTGGGCAATACCAGGAGCCAGTGGGCAAATTACAGGAGCATGAGTGGCTCCTCCCTCCTCCCATTGCTAGCATGGTCACATGCTGGAGGTAACTGGTGAGTTGTTTGAGAGTCGGCCTCATGCTCCTGTAATTTGCCCACTGGCACCTGGTATTGCCCACATAGGCCCAGGTAGGTGAGTGTTAGGTCCCCGAGCTACTTGAGAAACCTTGGCGCGGTGCTTGGGCTCAGACATGTCCTACACCGTAGGATATGTTGGCTAATCTCTCAATTTTAAAATCAGTTTGAGGGTTTAGTAAGACCACAGAGTGCACTTGTCTTTGCTATTATTTTGTTATATTGTTATATTGATTTTCTTGGACGCCCAACCAGTGCACTGAAATAGACAGTGCACTGTGTCAAAGAACGAGTGAGCAAACCAACACATGGGACGCCACGTGGGCCGCCAAACGAAAAGGAACTACACTACTTGACTTAGGGCTCATGCACACGACCGTTGTTTTGCGGTCCGTTTTTCCTGGATCCGTTGTTCCGTATCTATTTTTTTTCTCTGATGTAAGTCCTCTTCTGTTCCGTTATTCCACAAAACATATCCGTATGGTTTCCTTATGCAATACGTTTTTTGCAGATCGGAAACAGTAAGGCCCCTTTCACACGGGCAAGAATTCAGCGCGGGTGCAATGCGTGAGGTGAACACATTGCACCCGCACTGAATCCGGACGAATTCACTTCAATGGGGCTGTTCAGATGAGCGGTGATTTTCACGCATCACTTGTGCGTTGCGTGAAAATCGCAGCATGTTCTATATTCTGCGTTTTTCACGCAAAGCAGGCCCTATAGAAATGAACGGGGATGTGTGAAAATCGCAAGCATCCACATTCACACATGGTTGCTAAGGAGACAAGGGATGAGTTACCAGGGACCCCAATTACTTTATTATTTTCCATTATAACATGGTTATACTGGAAAATAATAGCATTCTTTAATTCTGAATGCTAAGTAAAAGGTCCATTGTGGGGTTAAAAATAAAAAAAAATGCAACTCACCTCATCCACTTGATCGCATAGTCGAGCTCGTCTTCTTTCTTCTTCTTCTTGCAGAACCTGGCTGGAAAAGGACCTTCAGTGACGTCATCGCGCTCACCACGTGGTGAGCGCGGTGATGTCAGCGCAGGTCCTGCTGAATGAAGATAGAAGAACCTTCTATCTTCATTCAGCAGGACCGGCGCTGACGTCACCGTGCTCACCACGTGGTGAGCGCGATGACGTCACCGAAGGTCCTTTTCCAGCCAGGTCCTGCAAGAAGAAGAAGAAAGAAGACGAGCTCGACTATGCGACATCCCACATCTTTTTCCCCCAGCAAAGGTCACACCCTAGGCCCTTTAATCTGAGAGGGTCCAAAAGGTCCACATGTCCCATATGAGTAGACCAGTGCTGTACACCACACATGATAGTTCATGGCCCTGTTAGGTATTTTACATTGGAGCCCAGGTGCTTGAAGTTAGTCATCTAGATTTAGGAAGGTTTTCTAATAAAGACATGTTTCTGTTAGGAGTTATACATGTTAACATGTTTACTGCCACCTGTAGGCTATATAGATATGACAGTTGTTAACCTTTGTCATATTGTTTGTGTCTGAATAAGGTTAGTTGAATTACCTCACATCGCCTCAGGAAACATGGTGTCAGAAGTGGAGAGGGCTTTGGTGTTTGGAAAGCGCCTGACTGTATAGGGAGGGTGCTTAGGGACTGATGGTCCTCCCCCTTCCCCCCTTCTTCCCCTTAGGGTCATTTAGGAATCTGGCCCCGTCTCAGTAATGGTTAAGTAGGTTGCAGATTAGGGTCATTGAGGGTTAATCCCTGGGGAACCTCCTTAGACAGGATGGGGGCGGTGCAGGAAATCCTGAAGGTCACATATACCTCCTCTCTGTCCTGGTCACTTCCTCTTGCAAGTGGAAGCAGATTGGTATGGACATACCCCTTTGCTCTGTCCACACCAGGAGTCCACAGGTGGTTCTGCCCTTTGGCTGCTTCCTGGTGAGTTACATGAGGAGGGGAGGGTTAGCTGTGCTCTGTTAGAGCAGCTTGAGCTCTACCCTGCCATCCTCCTCCCCTGTGCCTGCTTCTGGGGCTTTGTGCAGCTGCTGCTGTGGTATACATGCAGCTCCAGCGCTTCAGCGAAGGTCCGGTGGTCTGCTCGCCGTTCCTCCTAACCCCCCCCGACTTTTATTATCCCCCAGCTTCCCGCGTGTGTGCGCCGTTTCTTTCGACCCATCCTGTGATGTCTGTGGCGGTGCGCTGTGTCTCCGCCCCCCCCCCCCTTCCCAGCTTCTGTTCCATGGCGTTAGGGCTAAGCAAGCCGGGCGGGATTGTTGGTCTCCCCGGTAATGTAGGGCAATATGGGGTCCTCACCCCTCCCCCTGCTGCTTTGGACGGCCTCCTTTAGCTCCCATGGCGCAAGCTAGGTCGCTTCGCCTAACCCCCGCCCCCCTTCCCCTGCAGCGTTTACCGGGTCCCGTACTGGGCACCGTTGGGCAGGCGAGTTTTCATATGTGGTGCTTGTTTTAGCTTCCCCCAGTCTCCTGTCCAGTATTATAGATTAACCCCTCGTGCTTGCCATGTCCGATTTCGGTGCACCTGTGCCTATGGCTTCTGCAGCGTACTCAAGTTGTGTGTAATAGAGTTTCTGGGTGTAGTAGTGCATTGACACTAACCTGAGACGGCTGACTCTCTGCATAGGCAGGTGATGGTAAGAAATTGTTCGTGACGCCAGTGCCAATTAAACGGTGGCACGCCGTTTGCGGATAGCAGGAATAAATTGAAGAACACGTGGTATTAAAACAGAACTCCAACTTTAGTAGTTTTCTTGCAGAGACAATATTGGAATCGCAGTTCCTTGGCATACAGTCGATTTTGCAATACGGTTGATGCAGGCAATTACAGATTTAGCAAGGTGATTACAGAGTGTTGAACACAGGACTTGCAGCACAGGAGCTTGCACTCTATTTCTGTCTGATCCTGGAATATAGCAATTCTTCACCAAGGCCCAATAACCTAGTTCTGGCTTTATATCCTTGGCTATAGCTTTAGAAAGTACCTCCTCTGTTATTTTTAGTACCTCTTGCTTCTCTGCAGTTTGCCTCTGTCTCTCTCTGCTTCCTGAGGCTCTAGAAACTTCTGAGCTCTCCACTAGACTGACTTTCACTTCCCTGTCTGGGCCTTATATAAACTAGGGTTCTCTAGCTCCCTCTAGTGACTAGAAGCTGGAATGACACCCCTAGCAGACCTGTACATGCAAGTGTCATAGTAGCAGGGAAACACATAGCATTACATTACATGACATTTTATAAAACTGACATATACCAACTTCTCCATAACTAAGGAGGGACGACAGCACACCAAGTGACACTTTGGTAGTGACGGGTATTACAGTCCCCGTACACTACATACCCCACTGCTTTAAGCTGAGTACGACCTCGTACTCCATCATGGGTCGCCCAACTGGAATCTCTACCTGAAACAGAAAAAAGAGACATGCAGGCATACATACATGTAATTCATCTGCATTTACATTTACATCAGGTCCAATTGGCAAAGGTGAAGGGTAGTGACAAGGGGCGTCGTTCTCTTCTCTCAGGATAATGAATGGAACGGGGGCGCTGACCTGGCACAGCGTAACATTATAACCAGGATAGTCCATGACAATGAATAAGTCCATGATAGAACAGCAAAATAGATAAAACAGCATAAAAACGGAACTACCCAGGAGTTTCCTGTGGGTGTATCACAGGCAAGGGCTCACGTGGAGGAGTCCATTCTTGCGCACAAATGTCAAGTAAGGTATTGCCAGTGGCAACTGTTTGGGAGGAGACACCACCAGAATAATCAAAGTCTCCTAAACGGACTGGCGGGCGTCCCCTGGTCATCCGGGTAGACCTTCTCAAAACAGGGGTCTCCTCTTCCCTTAGCAACAAGGTGGAAGAGAGAGGAGCAACAGGAGGGTCTCCATCAGGGAGATCTTGGTCAGGAACAACTGGAACAATTAGATCCACTAGAGGGGGAACTGGATCCGGGGCATCTTGAACCAGCTCTTCCGGAGGTGAAGTTACAGTAGGTGCCGGAGCAGGCACCAGCAAGTTCAACCAAGGTGTCAGAAGCCAATGCATGGGATCAGCGTCATACCTCAGATTACTAACAGCTTGCATAGGATCCTCGGGCTGTATTGCTGACTCTGACACAGGATATTCAGGTCCAGAACTCTCGGCACTGGGTTCTGGTGTCAGGCAGAGCTTCAACCGGTTTCGGTGTACAATTTGGGATCCCTTGTCTTCCCGGGTGATCTCATAAGTGTGAGTTCCAACATTTGGGATTGCAGTGATAACATAGGGACTTCGCTCCCATTTACTGTCCAGTTTACTGGTACGGCGGTTATTCTTTAACCATACCACGGCCCCTATTGTCAAGGGTTCTGCATGGGCCGCTTGATCATAGTCCCTCTGCTGTCGGTCCCTAGCATAGTCCATACGTTCCTGAACAATGGCATTGGCTGTATTCAATCGCCTTTGATGTTCAGCAACCCAGTCAGTGTTAGGTAATGGGTTAATGCAATCAGGTACATGTATGTCCAATGAATGATCAGCAGGCAATATCCCTTGGCGCCCAAACATCAAGTAAAAAGGGGTATACCCGGTGGAACAATGTATGGTATGATTGTATGTGAACATGAGCTGTGGCAACAGACTGGGCCAATCTCCTCTGTTCTCAGGAGGCACGGCCCTCAGCATCTCTATCAAGGTCTGATTCATTTTTTCACATAATCCGTTACCTTGAGGATGGTAGGCCGTGGTCCGGATCTTCTTACAGTTGTGTAAGCAGCACAGTTCATGGAACAGATGGGACTCAAAAGCAGGTCCTTGATCGGTGAGGATCTTTTCTGGACATCCATAGGGCAGGAGGAAGTGCTTCCAGAACATTTCGGCTGTAGTCTTGGCTGTCTGGTCTCTCACAGGCACTGCTACAACAAACTTTGTGAAATGATCAATAATAGTCATGGCATAAGCATACCCTGAGCGACTAGGCTCCAGTTTTACATGGTCGATGGCGACAAGTTCAAGAGGACGGGTACTTACAATGGGTCTCAGTGGTGCCCTCTGTTCATGGTGCTCACTTCGTTTCAAGGCATAGGCTACACACTCTCGACACCACTTCTCCATGTCTTCTCTCATGCCTACCCAGTAAAACCACTGGCGGATAGTAGCCTCAGTTTTTTGGACCCCAAAGTGACCGGATTGATTGTGGTACATCTCCAACACCATACCTGCATCTCGTCGGGGTATGAGAATCTGGTGCACTCTCTCGTTGGACACTGGGTCTAGGCTTCTCCGTAGCAATAGGCCCTTTTGTATGAAGAGTTGATGGCGCTGTCTCCACAGTTTGATGAGCTCAGGATCTGCACTCTTACGCCGAATCCTCTCAGGGGCTCTGCCACTAGTAATGAAGTCCAACAACTCACCCAGCACTCTACTTTCAGACTGTAGTTTCACCCACCTTTCTTCTTTAGGATCAGGCCTACTGGAGGGTGAAGGAACTGCAGCTCTGTTATTGGTAGCTCGAGCCTGATCCTGTTGAGCAAATTTGTTATAGAAAGCCGGCATCTCTACATCTTCCCAAGCATCTCGCACATCATCAGGAGCTGTCTCTGTGGGAAGCCTGGATAAAGCATCAGCATTATCATTAGTGCGTCCAGCACGATACTTTACAGAGAAATTATAGTTGGCAAGGCGAGAAGCCCATCTCTGCTCCAAAGCCCCTAATTTAGCTGTATTTAGATGTGCTAGAGGGTTATTGTCCGTGAATGCAATGAACGGGGTGGCGGCTAGATAATCCTTGAATTTTTCTGTCACCGCCCACACTAATGCCAGGAACTCTAGTTTGAAGGAACTATAATTCTGGTCATTTTTCTCAGCTCCTTTCAGGGAGCGGCTTGCATATGCTATCACTCTCTCTTTTCCCTCTTGGATCTGGGCTAACACAGCTCCCAGGCCTCTCTTGCTAGCATCAGTATAGAGATGGAAGGGCTTGCTATAATCTGGATAACCTAACACTGGAGGCTCGGTCAGTTTCTTTTTTAGCAATTGGAACGCTATCTCTCTTTTCTCATTCCACTCAATGGGCACAGGAGTGCTAGGGCTTTTCTTGGGTTGCCCCCTCAAGAGTTCCTGGATAGGATCAGCTATTTGAGCAAAATGGGGGATAAAACGTCTATAGTAGCCGGCAAAACCAAGGAAACTCCTCACCTCTTTGACGGTAGTAGGAACCGGCCAATTACGGACAGCTGCTAATTTATCAGGGTCAGGTTGCACTCCCTCTCCGCTTACTACATGCCCCAGGTATCTTACTGCAGGTTTGAGCAGGTGACACTTAGATGGCTTTACCTTCAAGCCATATTTGATAAGGATTTCAAATACTTCTGCCAAATGTTTCAGATGGTCTTCATATGTTTTTGAATACACAATGACGTCATCTAGATACAGCAGCACTGTTTCGACGTTTTTGTGACCCAAACACCGTTCCATTAGTCTCTGGAAAGTTCCTGGGGCATTACATAGCCCGAACGGCATACAATTGAATTCGAACAGGCCCATGGGAGTAGTGAAAGCAGTCTTTTCTCTATCTGCAGGGGCCATGGGTACTTGCCAGTAGCCACTGGTCAAGTCCAATGTGGAGAAATAGGCAGAGGAGCCCAGAGCAGTTAGTGACTCCTCAATGCGGGGCAGTGGGTATGCATCTTTGTGGGTTATTTGATTAATTTTCCTATAATCCACACAGAAACGGATACCACCGTCCTTCTTCTTTACAAGGACCAGGGGTGCAGCCCACGGACTACGGCTGTCCCGGATTACATTAGAGTCTTTCATCTCTTGGATCATTTCCTTTACAGTCTGATATGAAGTAGGCGGTAAGGGTCTGTATCTCTCCTTGATAGGAGGATGAGAGCCAGTAGGTATGGTGTGTTGTATGGCACTCACCTCCCCATAATCAGTAGCATGCTTACTGAACGCCTGGTGGTACTATTTGACCAGCTGTAGGATCCCTTCTTGTTGATGTTGGGGGGTGGTCTCGTCCCCCACATGGAGCTCTTCCCACCAGGGCACTTGTGGCTGGGTCACCGGCGAACATCCGCTGTCTGCAGCTGGCGGCTTCTCTGTCACTGGAAGACGAATGATGTCTTGGAAGGACACCTGGGACAGCTGGGCAACACGGCAATGCTTAGTAAGCGCAACAGGATGATTGCTCAGGTTAATCAGACGGACAGGTACTTTACCTTGGGAGACGTTCACCAGGCACTTGGCAGCTCTCACATAAGGGTAATCCTCCATCTGTATTGGTTCCACCAGGGCTGGATAATCTTGGCCTTGGACTCCCAGGACAGCACGACACCATAAAAGAGTTTGAGAATTAGGAGGCAAAGTCACAGGCTTAATATCACTAATCCTGGCAGTACAAATTTCTCCTTTCCCATTAGCAAACCTCTGTTGGGCACTTAACACAGTAATAGTCTTTTGAATCACCCTCCTGGATGCAGAGGAAGCTGTGGGCAAAGTCTGATGTAATACAGCAAGTATTTCTGAATAACAGTTTTTGAAGACATTGGTGCCTAGAATGACAGGATGTCCTCCTCTGTCACCGGCCTGTACTACGATCACTCCCTGTTGAGGCAGGGTTACTTCTCCCACCTGCAGGGTGGGTTCCCAGTATCCATGAACCTTTACTGGTTTGCCATTGCTGGCGATAATTTCCACCCAGGATTCAGGCGGTTGGGGTCAACTGGTTGGTGTCCCAGAACTTTTCAAATGCAGGCAGCTGAATAGTAGTGACCTGAGACCCAGTATCTAATAGGGCTTCAAAGGGGACCCCGTTGATCTCTATATTGATTTTAGGATGGGATCCTACATAACGTGGCATCCAATTTGGATCCTCTGGACCTAGTGTTCTACCTCCCGAGGGGTGGTCCTCAGCCTCAGGGGTTGCCCGTTTAACTGCCAGCACGTGGATTCTGTGTGTCCCAGCTTTTTGCAGTATGTACACACGGGCTTCTTGCGACCTCTATTACGCCTCCCAGGATCCCTGAGGTGAGTCTCTTGGTATGGAGGTGGGAACGGCCTAGGAGATGACAGGAACTCTTCTTCTGTCATTATGGGTTTTTCCCATTCCTCTATTTTTCTGCACACTTTCTCTAGACTTTTAGTGAGGTGATTTACTTGCTCTGTCAGCATGGCAATAGTATCGGTAGCTGACACTTGAACAGCTTGGCCGGCCTCAGCTCGGTTAGTGATAAGCGGTTTTGGCCTGCAGGCTGATGACTCAGATAGGGCGCTCAACTCAGGAGATACTGTGGACCCCAGGATCTTTATAGCCAGTTCTTTAAAGTCTAGAAAGGCACTGTTAGGGTGCTGGGCAGACAGCATCTTTAACTGGGTCCTTATTTGTTCACTAGACACCCCGTTGATAAATTGTTCCCTCAGGGTCTGGTCTTGGTTATCAGCCTCTTTGGGATCTATCTGCATTACAGCCCCTAAAGCCTCCTGAAGTGATAGGGCAAAGTCACGGAGGGACTCACCGGACTTCTGTTTCTTGCCAAAGAAGTGCATCTTTATCTCTGAGGCAGTCCTAGTTTCAAAAGTGGCTCTAAGGCGGGTGAATATCTGCTCTAGAGAACTCCGCTCAGCAGCAGGCCAGGATAATACCTCCCTGCGGGCAGCTCCCTCCAGCTGCGCTAGCAGGATTTCCATTTGCTGGTCGGCATTTATGGGGTACAGTTTGAATAATGCCAGCAACTTTTCTTTAAAGTCCCTTAGGGTATGGGTCTCTCCTCTGTAGCGGGGAAACCATGGGGCCCCGAAATAGTAAGGCATGGTAAAGGACATCATGCTGGGAGCTGTAGGATGATTAGGAGCCGCGAACTCTCCCGGGGCCGGCTGCTCAGGCACTCCTGGCTCTGACATGGTAGTCTATTTAGAGGTGGCCGCTGGCGACTAAAGGGGCCGGTACAC